>NC_091985.1:154887116-155211700 GCF_044704955.1 Pristiophorus japonicus
GGAAACACTTCTACACACAAATGGTGGTAAAAGTTTGGAACTCTCTTCCGCAAACAGCAGTTGATATTAGGTCAATCGTTAATTTTAAATCTGAGATTGATAGATTTTTGTTAACCAAAGGTATTAAGGGATATGGGCCAAAGACGGGTATATGCAGTTAGGTCACAGATCAGTCATGATCTCATTGAATGGTAGAACAGACTCGAGGGACTGAATGGCCTACTCCTGTTCCTATGCCCCTTTCAACCTTGGCTGATGACACCCATCGCGCTACAACGAATAAACATAAGAACATAAGAACATAAGAACATAAGAATTAGGAACAGGAGTAGGCCATCTAGCCCCTCGAGCCTGCTCCGCCATTCAACAAGATCATGGCTGATCTGGCCGTGGACTCAGCTCCACTTATCCGCCCGCTCCCCGTAACCCTTAATTCCCTTATTAGTTAAAAATCTATCTATCTGTGACTTGAATACATTCAATGAGCTAGCCTCAACTGCTTCCTTGGGCAGAGAATTCCACAGATTCACAACCCTCTGGGAGAAGAAATTCCTTCTCAACTCAGTTTTAAATTGGCTCCCCCATATTTTGAGGCTGTGCCCCCTAGTTCTAGTCTCCCCGACCAGTGGAAACAACCTCTCTGCCTCTATCTTGTCTATCCCTTTCATTATTTTAAATGTTTCTATCAGATCACCCCTCATCCTTCTGAACTCCAACGAGTAAAGACCCAGTCTACTCAATCTATCACCATAAGGTAACCCCCTCATCTCCGGAATCAACCTAGTGAATCATCTCTGTACCCCCTCCAAAGCCAGTATGTCCTTCCTTAAGTAAGGCGACCAAAGCTGCACGCAGTACTCCAGGTGCGGCCTCACCAATACCCTATACAGTTGCAGAAGGACCTCCCTGCTTTTGTACTCCATCCCTCTCGCAATGAAGGCCAACATTCCATTCGCCTTCCGGATTACTGCTGCACCTGCAAACTAACTTTTTGGGATTCATGCACAAGGACCCCCAGGTCCCTCTGCACCGCAGCATGTTGTAATTTCTCCCCATTCAAATAGTATTCCTTTTTTTGTGTTTTTTCCCAAGTTGGATGACCTCACACTTTCCGACATTGTATTCCATCTGCCAAACCTTAGCCCATTCGCTTAACCTATCTAAATCTCTTTGCAGCCTCTCTGTGTCCTCTACACAACCCGCTTTCCCACTAATACAACCATATGCCATATGACCAAGCCATCGAACAAGCCATTGACATGCTGACAATGCACGTTAGGTGGCTCGGGACAGATATATAGGCTGCCCTTCAGTACGCACCAGCCAGGATCTCCAGAATGGTCATGGTGTGCGGCGCACTGCACAACATTGCGCAGCAGCGAGGTTTGGAGCTGCAGAAGGAACAAGGCGCAGAACTCAGGTCGTCTGCAGACGACTCCAAGGAGGAGGGAGAAGACAAGGAGGACGGCGGTGACAGCAATGCAGCACCAGCTACTCACAGTGCCTCTCATTCTGGTGCAGTCTCTAATATCACATCATGTCACTGCGTTTCTCCAGCTCTTTGCCGTGTTCTCCTCTTCTGGAGATGCAGACTTGTGTTGGGTTACAATTCTACGGGAGTCTGATATCTCAACTTTTGGGGCCTAGACTCCCTGGGGGAAAAATTGCCCCTTTTTATAGCCCCCTTTAGCACTTCCGGGGTGGGGGGGGGGGGTGGTGAGGCAAGGCACTTTTTGCCCAGTGGAGGGAATTGCCCTGGACGCTGCACAACCGGCGATGACATAATCGGCATGCGCGGTGACCCCACACTGTCCCGCGCCAACTTCTTAATGCCCCCATAGGAGAAATTGGCTAACGGGCCATGAGGCTGGCTTACATCCGCTCTCGGGGTGGTGATTAAAGGGGAGGGCTGCCGTCTTTTTTTGGTGGCCAACTCTCAGGTCGCGTCGATGATGGCAGCCCCAGCGTGGCACTCCGTCTTGGGTGCTGGGCTGCAGGCCTGGTTGCACGCTGCTACACGGAGGCAATTCTGCAACCCCCCCCCACTATCTGTAAACTCTGCTAGCTCCAGAATCCTCCAAGATCTCTGTGCTCCTCCAATTTTGGCCTCTTGTGCATTCCCGATTTTCATTGCTCCACCATTGAGGGCCGTGCCTTCAGCTGCCCGGGCCCTGAGCTCTGGAATTCCCTACCTCTCCCTGTCCTTCTCCGCCTCTCTCTCCTCCTTAAGACGCTTCTGAAAACCTACCTCTTTGACCAAGCTTTTGGCCACCTGTACTAATGTCTCCTTCTGTGCCTCGGTGATTAATTTGGTCTGATAACGCTCCTGTGAAGCGCCTTGCAATGTTTTACTGTTAACTGTGCTATATAAATGCAAGTTGTTGTTGTTGTAGACAGGGGATAGAGTTTCCACTTTGGGCGCAATCGGCGATCTGGACACAAATCGCGCCCAAAATTGCGCCCGTTTTGAGGAGCGTTTTTTTCTCGAGTTTCCGCTCAAATTCATTTGCATATAGCCGAGCGCAGAATCTGCCGTGAGCACATGCAATCGGGCAGCGTTTTAAAACAATCTTTTAAATTTTTTTTTGATTTGCAGCATATTCCTCAATATCTTTAAGAGTGGTAACTTGGTGCAGTTTGATTAATGTAGTTGGAATTAGGATAAAGCGCAAAAAAATAAGCATGTCAATCCACCGCCTGTGAGTAACACGATTTAAAATTTTAAATATACAGACAAACTTGCTAGATATATTGGAGCACAGTAGCCCGTTTCTTCGTAAATGAAAGCAAATCATAACCAATGGCGTTTAAAACGTGCCTAAAGATCTAGCTTCATTTTTAGAGACTCTTCGAAGGCCTGCAAACCGCTGCAATTAGCAGAAACTCCCAATGATGATTAATTCACCCTGGGGCATGGCCGGGTTTGTGGGCGGGGCCAACAAATGTTTTGTAACGTCGCGTAAAAGATTGCGGAAACTCGATCTGTGTCTGCAATGTATTTGCTTCACGGGTTCTTTGCTTAAGAATTCATAGCAACACATTGCTATTGAGAACTAGTTGGTTTATTAGCGAAGGTTTAACAATCGCACGACACATTACCAGTTCATCCACCAGGTTCACAACCACCTGCCTCATTGTGGATCCCTTGAACCCAACTGACACAACCCAATTGAGTCTTATGAAGATCACGCGACTGGCTAAGCCACTCCCAACTCAACAGCTCAACCAACCTGTGAGCATACTCACAGTGCATACATTACGGCACTTCGCTTAATTTGTGCTTAAAATTCTCTGATTTTTTTTACGGCGTTTACGCTGATTTCGAGCTGTACAAAGCAGTGCAATTGAGTGGAATCTCTGCCCCAGTGAGCCTAGGTAGTGTGTTGACTATGTGACCATGGAGGAGATTGCAGCCCAGTCACATCCTCACCTGACGTCTCCACATGCATAGTGATCAGGGGAGGAGACCCTGGGGATCTTTCTCTCCCCTAGCTCAGGTCGGCTATTGCTGTGCTCCCTATTGCCACTCCAACAACAACAACTTTATATAGCGCCTTTAACGTAGTAAAACGTCCCAAGGCACTTCATAGAAGCGTTATGAGACAAAACAATAAATTTGACACCGAGCCACATAAGAAGAAATTAGGGTCGATGACCAAAAGCTTGGTCAAAGAGGTAGGTTTTAAGGAGTGTCTTAAAGGAGGAAAGAGAGGTGGAGAGGTTTAGGCAGGGAGTTCCAGAGCTTGGGGCCCAGGTAGCTGAAGGCACGGCCACCGATGGTTGAGCGATTATAATCAGGGATGCTCAGGAGGGCAGAATTAGAGGAGCGCAAACATCTCGGCGGGGTTGTGAGGCTGGAGGAGATTACAGAGATAGGGAGCGGCAAGGCCATGGAGGGATTTGTAAACAAGGATGAGAATTTTGAAGTCAGATAGCATCAGCCAATTCATTACAGACTCGGCATCAAACCCAGGATCTTCTGGCCTGTGCTGTTCATTACCACACTGGGCAGTGCGGCATGGTTATAACCAGTTATAGTCCAGCAGTACACTGACAGCGTGTTCCATGGGGAAGGAGTGCATGTTCTGCGTCAGTAAAACAGAAATTTTACAGGTGTCGATGTCTCAGCAGCTTGGATCAGCGGCTGTTGGATATGATGATGGGTTTCCTTGCAGGTTACACACCACACTGACCGAACAATAAAAACTCTCCGAGAGTACTCCTCGTCTCACTTTAACCTCCCTGTGTAACGTATGAGGTACAATACTTTTCAATCCCCTTCCTCGAATCACTCCATTTATATTGTATTTGCTTGTGTTACATGTAATATGTTTTTGCTAAATTCACGTCATGGCAAGGAATATCAAACGCGCAATAGTGCCACAAAAAGTAAGCAACTTCAATTTTTGAAAATTCTACAAAAAATATCTCATATCTTAAGAGGTGACTCAGATGGGCACAATAGCATAGTGGCAATATTACTGGGCTAGTAATCCAAAGGCCTGGACTAATGATCCAGAGATGTGGGTTTAAATCCCACCACGGCAGCTGGGGAATTTAAATTCAATTACTTAAAAAAATCTGGAATAAAAAAACTAGTATCAGTAATGGCGACCATGAAATCACCGGATTGTCGTAAAAACCCATCTGGTTAACTAATGTCCTTTAGGGAAGGAAATCTGCCACCCTTACCTGGTCTGGCCGATATGTGACTCCAGGCCCACAACAATGTGCGTGACTCTTAACTGCCCTCTGAAATGGCCCAGCAAGCCCCTTAGTTGTATAAGGCGGCTCACCACCACCTTCTCAAGGGCAATTAAGGATGGGCAATAAATACTGGCCTTGCCAGTGACGCCCACATCTCATGAACGAATAAAAAAATAGATAGCACCAAACAAACAGGCTTATCGTAGAATTCAGCCGGTACTAATAAAGGACTCGGGCTTAGCTGCCGATATCTGCTGTCGACCTTTGCTGTGTTACAACGCTTTTCTGGGCATCTATTGGTCCATGCCATCAATGGCTTGCTGCTATGTTAGTTAGGCCCACCTATTTTATAGTATTGAGGCAAGGCAAGCGAATTATATGACCGAATAAGTGAACACAATGAATCACCATGGTGACACCAAGCCCTCTTTGTCCTTACCTCTCTCGATCCTGCTCAAGGAGGTTGGTGAAGTCGTCACTCTTGTTCATGTAATCTGTGTGCTTGTGTTTCTCATTCTCCAGCTCATACACAGTCCGCCGGTGACACTTCTCAGCCAGAAGCAGTTGCTCCAACATTCGCCGATACGTCTCCCTGTGCTTCTCCACCAGCAGGTCCAGCTGCAGTCACAGAGAAGAAATATTACAATCACAATTGTACAGGGCCTTGGTGAGACCACACTTGGAGCACTGCGCACAGTTTTGGTCTCCTTATCTAAGGAAGGACGTACTTGCCTTGGAAGCGTGCAACAAAGATCCACTGGATTGATCCCTGGGATGGGAGGACTGTCTTATGATGAGAGATTGTGTAGAATGGGCCTATGCTCTCTGGAGTTTAGAAGAATGAGAGGTGATCTCATTGAAACACAAAAGATTCTGAAGGGGATTGACAGGGTAGATGCTGAGAGGTTGTTTCCCCCTGGCTAGAGAGTCTAGAACTGGGGGCACCGTGTCAGGATAAGGGGTCAGCCATTTAAGGCAGAGATGAGAAGGAATTTCTTCACTCAGTGAGCTGTGACTCTTTGGCATTCTCTGCCCCAGAGGGCTATGGATGCTGAATCGTTGAGTATATTCAAGGCTGAGATAGATAGTATAATGTATGTACATTAGGTCTGCCCACCACCAGAGGGCACTACCGTTGGAGGTCCTAGGGTCATAGGTACACTCGTGCTGGGCCCAGTATATAACCTGAGCTTCACCTTTGTATCTTCACTTCTGGAAGCCATTAAAGATTGCCCAGGTTACACCTGGTTACTGGCTCACAGTACGGAGTTCATTGTATCATTTCATACACTATAGATAGATTTTTGGAGTCTAGGGAAATCAAGGGATATGGAGATCAGGGTGGGGGGGAAAGCGGAGTTGAGGTCGATGATCAGCCATGATCTCATTGAGGGCCCAGAGGACCTACTCCTGCTCTTATTTCTTATGTTCCTCTGTTCTTATTTGATCACCTCTGACTAGATTTAATCCCACAGAAAGGTCTTAGCAAACTCCACCAGCTGATTTGTCCCTCCCTGACATTTCTCCCCTCTCTCATGCCGGTGCTGACATTTCCTGGCGGGGGGGCGGGGGTGAAGATCACTGGGTTCTAGGAGACATCCAGTAACTGGCCCAAGTGACAATTTTTTATGCCTGAATTGAACCGGAGCAGACAATACCTCCAAGCCACACACACACAGTCTCCAGCAAAGGGGTCCCTGGACATCGACCAGGAATGAGGAGCTCAGCTAATTTTTCCCCTTCCAGCGGTGCTGAGGCTAATTGCACCAATCCCTGATGAGATCCGCTAAGTCATGGCACAGGGCAGGCATCACATATGTGGGGGTGGTGATTGCGGGATGTGGGGGGTGAATGCAGGGTGGGAGGTGAATGCAGGGTGGGAGGTGATTGCGGGGTGTGGGGGTGATTGCGGGGTGGGGGGAGGTGAATGCAGGGTGGGGGGAGGTGAATGCAGGGTGGGAGGTGAATGCAGGGTGGGGGGTGATTGCGGGGTGGGGGGTGATTGCGGGGTGGGGGGGGTGATTGCGGGGTGGGGGGTGATTGCGGGATGAGGGGGGTGAATGATTGCGGGGTGGGGAGGTGATTGCGGGGGGGGTGGTGATTGCGGGGTGGGGGGTGATTGCGGGATGAGGGGGGTGAATGATTGCGGGGTGGGGGGGGGTGATTGCGGGGTGGGGAGGTGATTGCAGGGGGGGTGAATGCAGGGTGGGGGGGTGATTGTGGGATGGGGGGTGATTGCGGGGTTGGGGTGGTGGAGGTATCAGATACTGATTTGTTAAGTGTAACGGATTCGACTGGGATTTTTCCACCTCACTGAGCAATATTGCCGCAGCCGCTTTGAGCTAAAACCTTGCTGTAAAGTGGGGAGATTTTTTTTTTAAAGTTCCCTTTCTAACACTTTGTGCCTTTCACGACCACCGGACATCTCAAAGCGCTTTACAGCCAATGAATTATCTTTTGGCTTGTCGTCACTGTTGTAATGTGGAAAACGCAGCAGACAATTTGCGCACAGCAAGCTCCCACAAACAGCAATGTGATCATGACCAGGTTTTTATGTTATGTTGATTGAGGGATAAATATTGGTTAGGACACCGGGAGAACACCACTGCTCATCTTCAAAATAGTGCCATGGGATCTTTTATGTCCACCTGAGAGGGCAGATGGGGGTTTCGGTTTAACATCTCATCTGAAAGACACATCCGACATTGCAGCACTCCTTCAGCACTACACTGAAGTGTCAGCCTAGTACTCCAGTTCCTGGAGTGGGATTTTAACCCACAACCTTCTGACTCAGAGACAAGTGTGTTACCCACTGAGCCACGGCAGACACTGAATTTTATCCGAATTGTGGATAATTTGCTCACACCATCCTGCTAACCTTTCTATGTTCTGTTCATGGTGCTGTTCCACACAACGGCCCTTGGACCGCATTCCAAATGGAGGGAGCTAAGTAGTTAGGAACGCTCTGAACACATTGGATTAATAAGCTTAGTGACAGCATGGCCCCGATTTTACCTCCAGGTGGATTCCCCGCTCAGGCCCGAGTCGGGTCTCAATGATGTCATTGGGCCACAATATGCATATGTAAAGAAAGATCTTGTTCACTCTGGGCGCCTGTCCTAGCTGCCTGCTCAGGAGAACTGGTTAAAATTGCAGTTGTTGCGATCGTGGCAGCTTTGGAACAAGTAAGAGCCAGGGTGATTTTAACTGCCCACCCGCCAGGTTTCTGCTGAGCGAGCAGGGTTAAAAATGCCCCCATCTGTAATGTATGCACCTGTGAGTATGCTTAGAGGTTTGTAGAGCAATTGAGCACCCTGTGCAGAGGGGAGCGGGTAGGTCCGAAGGCCTCCTCGTAGGACTGCTCCTGGGCACGGCCAAGGGGGCCATTAGCCGGTCCAGGCAACGGGCGGTCGAGGGGGTCGTTCAGCCTGACTGCCTGCCTCTCTTCCATGCGTACATCCGCGCCAGGGTGTCCCTGGAGATGGAGCACGCGGTGTCCACTGGTACGCTCGCGGCCTTCCGCAAGAGGTGGGTGCCGCAGGGACTGGAGTGCATTATTACCCCCGGCAACCAAATTATAATTTGATTTTATATGTTTTAAAGTTTAATTTGTTTTAATTGTCGGTTTTAGTGTCCCCCTCCCCTTTTATAGGGGCACTTGTAAAATTTATGATTTTAAAGCCCCCAAAAAATAAAAAAAAACACAAAAAATAAAAATAAAAGGGCAGTTGAAAAATGTCTGGAGCATCCCCCAGATCGGGGGGCACTTGATTTAATGTTTATTTTTGTCTCCCAAAAAGAGTTGTAGAGCTATTGAGCACCCTGTGCGGAGGGGAGCGGGTAGGTCCGAAGGCCTCCTCGTAGGATTGCTCCTGGGCATGGCCAAGGAGGCCATCAGCCGGTCCAGACAGCGGGCGGTCAAGGGGGTCGTTCAGCCCGACTTCCTGCCTCTCTTCCGTGCTTACATCCGGGCCAGGGTGTCCCTGGAGATGGAGCATGCGGTGTCCACCTGTACACTCGCGGCCTTCCGCGAGAGGCGGGCACCGGAGGGACTGGAGTGCATCATCACCCCCGGCAACCAAATTTTTATTTGATTTGACAAGGTGTCCAATTGGAAATTTGGAAATTTGTGGGTTCTAATGCTCTTACTAAAAGGGAGCACTTGGTGTAAAGTTCGATCTAAAATAGTAATTGTAGAGCTGTTGATTTCAGCTTTATCTGTTAACCAAAATAGTTGTAGAGTTGTTGAATAGAGTGTTTGAAGACCAGACAAAAACCAGCACAAAGCTCATGGTCTACAGAACAGTCGTCATACCTGCCTTCATATATGCTTCTGAGACATGGACTACATACAGCAGGCGCATCAAAGCACTGGAGAAGTACCACCAATGCACGATCGCTTAAATAATCCGTGAAGGCACCGAACACATCGAGTCTCTTCGTCAAGAGAAAGCGGAGACCAAGCACAAACAGTGGAAGGAGTACATGACAACCCAAGCACTTCAACCAACCGGCACTTCAACCAACGTCCTTTCAACCACCGTCTGTCCAACATGCAACAGAGACTGTAGTCCTGCATCGGACATATCAGTCACCTGAGAGCTAATTTTTAATGTGGAAGCAGGTCATCCTCAACTCCAAGGAACTGCCTGCGATGATGATGATGAGAGTTGTTGAATTGTGAGTGGCTTAGCCACGTGATGTTCACAAGACTCAATAAAACCCCAGTCAGTTGAGTTCAGGGGATCCACAATGTGGCAGGTGATTGTGAAGCAAATATATTACGCCATCAGTGTTACTCACCAACTTGGTGTTGTGGGCCACAGTGAATAAGAACAGAAGAACATAAGTGCCACAGTGCGAGGCAGTGCGTAACCCAATGGTCACTCTAATATCCTACACCATTTAATGAGGCAACCTGCATCTGACGCTGTGATCTCAACCCCCAGCCCACACTGTGGCCTGACTTCATGCAGTGCAGTGTGCACAGTCAAGTGGAGGCAAGGCCGATATTCACCAGGGCGAGGGGGAATGGGGCAGCTCAAAGCCTGGACAGAACTGTTGCTGATGTTGGCTTATGAACACTGGGTGAGTTTGTCTGATGTTAGTCAGTTTATTTTAAATGGGTTAGCGCCTCTGCTACAATAGCAGACAAAGGAAGGCCACGTGGTCCATCTTCTTATGTTCTACATGCACAACAACAACAACTTGCTATTTATATAGCGCATTTAACATAACAAAACGTCCCAAGGAGCTTCACAGGAGCATAATCAGACACCGAGCCCCACAAGAAGGAGACAATGGCTTCGATCTGCCCAATGTTTAATTGGAGGAAATTTCAGTTCATGACAGACTGACAAATCAGAGAGCGTGGAGGGATCGAGAGAGGTGGTGGTGAGGTAGAGCTGGGTGTCGTCAGCGTACATGTGGAAACTGATGCTATGTTTTCAGATGATGTCGCTGAGCGGCAACATGTAGATGAGAAATAGGATGGGGGGACCAAGGACAGATGCTTGGCGGACACTAGAGGTAACAATGCACATGCATTGTCTGCAAACATCAGCAGCTGTCAATTCTAGGCTAAGGTTCGGTTAAATAACTATGTGTTAGTGAAGCCACCCAAGGCTGGATCAACTCTGCCCTCTTCACTTATCGTATGGAGCCTGGTATAGTTCTCCTTCTGAGTAGCATTTCCCAGGAGAGGGATCGGCAGCAAATCAGACCTGTGTCAGACACACACGGACAGGACACTGCTGAGGGGGAGAGGTGTTGAAAATGGCCCTCAGGCCCTGTTTTGAGTGCCGCTGTCCTACTTGTGCCTCAGCTCAACAAAAAACACACAATCATTAGCAAGCGTAGACCATGATGAGGTATTGGGGGTATGTTGAACTTTGGATGATAGTAACTGATAAAGTGCAACATCCCCACCGACACCTGGGAATCTCTGCCCTAAGTGGAGGAAGTGCATCCGGGAGGGCGCTGAGCACCTCGAGTCTCATCACTGAGAGCATGCAGAACCCAAGTGCAGGCAGCGGAAAGAGCGTGCGGCAAACCTGTCCCACCCACCCTTTCCCTCAACGACTATCTGTCCCACCTGTGACAGGGACTGTGCTTCTCGTATTGGACTGTTCAGCTACCTAAGGACTTATTTTAAGAGTGGAAGCAAGTCTTCCTCGATTCCAAGGGACTGCCTATGATGATGATGATGATAGTAACCCTAATCCTAAACTGATGATATCGAATCAGCTGCCCCTTATACATTTCTCCTGATTTTAATTTCTGTTGATGTCAGCCATTCAGTGACCCCCTCAGTGAGTGTTTGGAAAGCTGTATATGCACAATTGCAAGAAAGAAGAGAGCAATTGCATTTCTATAGCGCCTTTCACGACCTCAGAACACGCAATGAAGTACTTATGTAGTGCAGTGTAATGTGGGAAATGCAATTTGCACACAGCAAAGTTTCACAAACCATAATGACCAGATCGTCTGTTTTTTTTAGTGCTGTTGGTTGAGGGATAAATATTGGGCAGGATACTGGGGATAACTCCCCTTCTCTTCTTCAAAAAATGTCAAGGGATCTTTTACATCAGCCTGAGAGGGCAGTCGGGGCCTCGGTTTAAGGTTTCAGCCAAAGGACGGCACCTCAATCAATATTGCCTGGAATTGTCGGTGTGGATTATGTGCTCAAGTTTCTGGAGTGGGATTTCAACTCATGACCTTCTGACTCAAGCGAGAATGCTACCATGAGTCACGGCTGACACCTCTCAGAGCAGACACAGGATCAGGGAGTTGTACCTATAGCAGCACCCGCTGTCCCTGTCCTGATAAGCAGGATAGAAAAACAGAAGTAGGATCCTGCTTGACACTACCATCAGAGGAAGGCAGGGTGATCTATGGACATACATGCATGTGGGTGAGTGTCAGCATTGCTTTGGTCAATGTGCTCATCTGTTTGTACAAACTGTGTTTACAACAATTGATCCAACTGTTGTAACTTTCTGACGCTGCAAAATCTTCACATTCTGGGGCTGCATCCTGTGGTGCCTATCCTGAAAAACATTCCCCTTTGATTTGTTGTCCAAATACACCTGGAGTACTGCGTACAGTTTGGTCTCCGTATTTAAGGAAGGATATACTTGCATTGGAGGCAGTTCAAAGAAGATTCACTCGGTTGATTCCGGAGATGAGGGGGTTGTCTTATGAAGAAAGGCTGAGCAGGTTGGGCCTATACTCATTGGAGTTCAGAAGAATGAGAGGTGATCTTATCGAAACATATAAGATTGTGAGGGGGCTTGACAAGGTAGATGCAGAGAGGATGTTTCATGAGGGAATCTAGAACTAGGGGGCATAGTTTCAGAATAAAGGGTTGCCCATTTAAAACGGAGATGAGGAGGAATTTCTTCTCTCAGAGGGTCGTGAATCTTTGGAATTCTCTGCCCCAGAGAGCTGTGGAGGCTGGGTCATTGAATATATTTAAGGTGGAGATAGACAGATCTTTGAGTGATAAGGGAGTGAAGGGTTATGGGGGGTGGGCAGGGAAGTGGAGTTGAGGCCAAGATCAGATCAGCCATGATCTTATTGAATGGCCTACTCCTGCTCCTTTTTCTTATGTTCTTATATTCAAAGATGAGTCGGTCCTGTTGGCAGTTGGCAGACTGTGAGGCTCAAACTTCCAAATGTACACCAGCAAATCGCAACATCTGTCTGGCACACAGCAGCTGGAGTTGAAGCCGCCTGCTTTTGGCACCGCGTCTTCTCTCTGTGCGCTCTCTGAAACGCAACACACAGGCAGCTCCCCGCCATCGCCCACTGATCAAAAGCCACTTCAACAGCAACATGATCTTCTGATACTCACTGAACAGCTGCTGCTGCAGACCAGGCAACTGCTGTGCCTTTTCCCAATGTCAATACGATTGAATGTCCTGCGACTGATCCAATACTGCAAAACTGCGCTCCCGGTCGGTAACCTCTTACGTTCCCAAGAGATGTACCCCTTTCACCAGGCGGCCTGACTAAGATGAGTAAACTCAGCCCCCAGGGAAGATCTGAGTTCAAATGATATTGGCTCAGAAGATCAAGACGTAGAATCAGTTTTGGTGGAGATAAGAAATAATAAGGGAAAGAAGTCACTGGTCGGCGTGGTCTACAGACCTCCAAACAGTAGCCACGCTGTAGGCAGAGTATAAATCAAGAAATAGTGGAGGCTTGTAAGAAATGTACGGCAATAATCATGGGCGATTTTAATCTTCATATTGATTGGACAAATCAAATTGGCCAAGGTAGCCTTGAGGAAGTGTTCATAGAGTGTATGCGGTATGGTTTCTTGGATCAATACGTTGTGGAACTAACTAGGGAGCAGACTATTTTAGATCTGGTAATGTGTAACGAGTCTGGATTAATTAATGATCTTGTAGTGAAGGATCCTCTTGGGAAGAGTGATCATAGCATGGTAAAATTTCAAATTCAGTTTGGAGGGTGAGAAAGCTCAGTCTCAAACTAGTGTCCTGAACTTAAATAAAGGTAACTACAAAGGTATGAAGGGAGAGTTGGTTGAAGTGGACTGGGGGAAAATATTAAAGCGTAAGACTCTAGAAAAGCATTGGCAAATATTTAAGGAGATATTTCATAACTCTCAGCAAAGATATATTCCAGTGAGAAAGAAAGACTAAGAGAAGGATGAACCATCCCTCAGCTAACTAAGGAAGTAAAGGATGGTATAAAATTGAAAACAAAGGCATACAATGTTGCGAAGAACAGTGGAAGGCCAGAGGATTGGTAAACTTTTAGAAGCCAGCAAAGGACGACTAAAAAAATGATCAAATCAGAGAAGATAGCTTGTGAGAGTAAATTAGCAAAAATATAAAAACAGACAGTAAGAGTTTCGACAGGTATATAGAAAGGAAGCAAGTAGCTAAAGTAAACGATGATCCCTTAAAGGATGAAACTTGGGAATTAATAATGGGGAACAGGGAAATGGCAGAGACTTTGAACAAATATTTTGTATCGATCTTCATAGTAGAAGACACTAAAAACATCCCAATAGTGTATAATCAAGGGGCGATAGGGAGAGAGGAACTTAATACAATCACTATCATCAAAGAAGTAGTACTCGGTGAAATAATGGGACTAAAGGCGGATAAGTCCCCTGGACCTGATGGCTTGCATCCTAGTGTCTTAAAAGATGTGGCTGCAGAGATAGTGGATCCATTTGCTGTAATCTACCAAAATTCCCTGGATTCTGGGGAGGTCCCAGCAGATTAAAAAAAGAGGCAGACAGAAAGCAGGAAACTATAGACCAGTTAGCCTGACATCTGTCGTTGGGAAAATGCTGGAGTCCATTATTAAGGAAGCAGTAGCAGGACATTTGGAAAAACATGATTCAATCAAGCAGAGTCAGCATGGTTTTATGAAAGGGAAATCATGTTTGACAAATTTGCTGGAGTTCTTTGAGGATGTAACGAGCAGGGTGAATAAGGGGGAACCAGTGGATGTGGTGTATTTGGATTTCCAGAAGGCATTCGATAAGGTGACACTTAGAAGGTTACTGCACAAGATAAAAGTTCACAGGGTTGGGGGTACTATATTAGCATGGTTAGAGGATTGGCTAACTAACAGAAAACAGAGAGTTGGGATAAATGGGTCATTTTCCAGTTGGCAAACTGTAACTAGTGGGGTGCCGCAGGGATCGGTGCTGTGACCTCAAATATTTACAATCTATATTAATGATTTAGATGAAGGGACCGAGTATAATATAGCCAAATTTGCTGATGATACAAAGATGAATGGGAGAGCAAATTGTGAGGACGACACAAGAAATCTGCAAAGGGATATAGACAGGCTAAGTGAGTGGGCAAAAATTTGGCAGATGGAGTATAATGTGTAAAATGTGAGGTTATCCACTTTGGCAGAAAAAATAGAAAAGCAAATTATAATTTAAATGGAGAAAAATTGTAAAGTGCTGCAGTACAGAGGGTCCTGGGGGTCCTTGTGCATGAAACACAAAAAGTTCATGTGCAGGTACAAGTAATCAGGAAGGCAAATGGAACGTTGGCCTTTATTGCAAGGGGGATAGAGTATAAAAGCAGAGAAGTCCTGCTACAACTGTACAGGGTATTGGTGAGGCCACACCTAGAGTACTGCGTACAATTTTGGTCTCCGTATTTAGGGAAGGATGTGTATTAGAGGCTGTTCAGAGAAGGTTCACTAGGTTGATTCCGGAGATGAGGGGGTTGACTTATGAAGATAGGTTGAGTAGGTTCCTCTGCCCACCTGGGGATCGCTTGCCGTGTAGGAGTTCCGAGTAGAGCGCTTGCTTTGGGAGTGCAGACAATGTGGCCTGCCCAACGGAGCTGGTCGAGACCATTAGCCTTGCTTTAACACGCTCCCCTGCCCCTGGAATTTTAAGGCATTGATTCATTTTTATGCTGTAGATGGATTTAATCTGCTTCCCATACATTTGACCCAAAGCTATACCCAAAACCTTTAATTAGATAGTGGAAGGACTTCCTTTCTCTGCCAGGTATTGTATTTGTAAAGAAGACGATTTTGCTGCACGATGCTGAGGGGAAAACTTTCCACATAGTTCGATGGGGAAGTGATTTTACTTCTGATGACTAACACTCTGATACAATACGACTGCTTGTAAATATTTTTAATTAATAGAGGTGGAAAGCAAGCATTTTATTGAAGTCTAATTTATGGTATAATGCTGCAACATTGTGAAGTGATAAAAATTCAGAAAATACTTGTGCAGAAGAAGGGTATTCGTGATTACCCAGAGAGTGCTGAGAACGTGGAACTCACTGCCACAGTGAGGTGAATAGCTTAGCCACATTTAAGGGGAAGCTCGATAGGTAGATGAGGGAGAAAAGAATAGAAGGATATGTTGATCAGGTGAGATGAAGTAAGATGGGAGGAGGCTCGTGTGGAGCATGGACATTCAGCACAGACCTGTTCGGCCCAATGGCCTGTTTCTGGGCTGTAAGTTCTGTGTAATTAGAAAATATATGTAAAAAAGAATACTGGTACAGTCAAATAGTTATTACATGGAAGTCCTGTGTGTAAATGGGGATTTCCTCCATTTTGTGGCACTATTGCACACAGCAAGATGTTAAACCCCTGGTCACTTACATGGGCTAAGCGGTAATTGAGTTAGTTGAGAAAATGCCGACACAGCATTAGCTTTCTGTTACTTTTAAAGAACAAAATCAGATTTCACAAAGGCACCTGCAAGAAAACCGTGCCCTCCCACAGTTCTGATTGATGGTCATTGGACAACGAGGATTCGAAAAACCTTTACTACATCAAGGAGAGGGGAAGCGTGCTCCAGGGTCTGAGAATCTGTTGTGCAGAATCCAAAACATTGGCAGTGGACGGAAACTTTAGCAAGAGTGCTTCTTGGTTGCAGCACTTCCCTAACATCGATACAATACGTGCAGCATAGACCAGCTGGTCAGATGGCTTGCTGGGGCCAGGGACCTCCAGTCAGCTCCCAGGCTGGGAGGAAGTTGTGGCTTCTGTTGGAATGAATGGATCCCCGGTCCAGAGGCAGGCATCAACTCTCCATTAGTGACTTCACCAGAGAAGCCTGGTAAGACTATAATGGGGGAGTCGGGGGGTGGTGCTGAGGTTTTTTTTAAGAATGATCTGTTTATTTCCCCACCAATATTCTCCATTTCTCATGCACAGGCAATGGGCTGGATTTTCGGTTCTGCTGATTTCGGGGCGGTAATGGCGGCGGGGCGGTAAAGTTTGCGCCCAGGAACAGTTTGCGCCTCGGTCAGCAAAATTCATCAGCTGGGCCCTGAGTGTGGGGCGGGGCGGTAAGGGAGGCGTTACACACCTCTCTTAGGGCGCTAGGCCGGCTGAGCATGGGAAAATCCCCAGCTAAACAGCCGGCCTGGGAGCGCTCTGAGAGAGAGGCCTGGAGAGAAAAAATTCCCTGAAAAAAAACCCACCAAAAACATTCCCAAAATATAGCCCACACCACCACAACATAAATCGCAAAAAAACTTTAAAAGAAAAAACATTTATACTTACCTTAGGAGGGTATTACTTACCTCAGTGCAGCCGGTATAGGTCGGACCGCCCGATTTCCCATGTGGTCACTGCGGGGCGCACTGCGGGGCGGACGGGTCGGGCAATAGTTCAAACTCGCGCCGGTGTCGCAACCAGGATCGTTACACACCGGGCACAGCTCTTCCGGGCGGTGCTGCTCCGCACCGCTGCTAAACCGGACCCGAGGATCGCCGTGGAGCACTGGATGCTGACCGCCCGCCCAGAACACCTCACCGCCGCCATTGACGTCCCTCCGGGGCAAAAACAAAGGCGCAAATCACCGGAAAATCAGCCCCATTGACTTTTGCAAGGGTGAAGCTCCATTGGCCACATCAGCCCTCCCTCCCAGTCACTGAATGCCGGTGGCAATCTGATCACAGCAACGTCACACAGCGAGCCTGGTCCTCTTCCTCCACAATGCCCATGGATGCACTTTCTAGCAGGGCCTTCGGGCTTGGGTTCACGCTTATAACTATCAACTTTTTACACAGGGACATTTTCCTACGTCAAAGGCGCTATGTAAATGCAATTTGCTGCTGTTACATTACACCGAAATTGAGGAGGAATTTGAACAAAAATATGGAATCCCACATGTGCTTCCGATAGGAGCGTTGTGTATGGTTGTGCTCATTCTTACATAAGAACATAAGAAATAGGAACAGGAGTAGACCATATGGCCCCTCGAGCCTGCTCCACCATTCAATAAGATCATGGCTGATCTGATCATGGACTCAGCTCCACTTCTCTGCCCGCTCCCCATAATCCTTGACTCCGTTATCGCTGAAAAATCTGTCTATCTTCACCTTAAATATATTCAGTGACCCAGCCTCCACAGCTCTCTGGGGTAGAGAATTCCACAGATTCACGACCCTCTGAGAGAAGAAATTCCTCCTCCTCTCCATTTTAAATGGGCGGCCCTTTATTCTGAAAGGGCGGCCACCTATTCTTCTTCAGAATACTCAGCTGAAAAATGTTGCTTTTTACTATTTTTATTAATGATTTGGATTCAGGGGTTGACAACAATTTGCAAATTTGCAGATAATACCAAGATCTGTGCGAGTGTTGGAACTGGAGAAGATGCTCGTCTGAGTCAGGCAGATCTTAATGTGTTGGGAGATTGGGCTCAAGACTGGAAAATGATGTATAACTTAGATAAGTGCAGTGTTATGCATGTGGGCAGAGCAAATGCTCAACATTCATACACCCTCCAGGGTGAAAGGCATTAAAGATGGTGGAGATAGAAAGAGATTTGGACATTCTAGTGCATACATCCTTAAAGGTACACGAGCAATGTCATGCAGTGAGGACAGACGCACCAATGTTAGCATCCTTGACCAGGCCATCATCCCTGGCCACACTTGACCAGCTCCGCTGGGCAGACCACTAAGTTCGCATGCCAGAACGAGACTCCTAAAGCAAGCGCTCTACTCAGAACTCCTTCACGGAAAATGAGCCAAAGGTGGGCAGTGGAAACGTTACAAGGACACCCTCAAAGCCTCCCTGATAAAGTGTAACATCCTCACTGACACCTGGGAGTCCCTGGCCAAAGACCGCCCTAAGTGGAGGAAGTGCATCCGGGAGGGCGCTGAGCACCTCGAGTCTCATCGCCGAGAGCATGCAGAAATCAAACGCAGGCAGCGGAAAGAGCGTGCAGCAAACCTGTCCCACCCTCCCTTTCCTTCTACGACTATCTGTCCCACCTGTGACAGAGACTGTGGCTCTCGTATTGGACTGTTCAGCCACCTAAGGACTCATTTTTAGAGTGGAAGCAAGTCTTCCTCGATTCCGAGAGACTGCCCATGATGATGATGATGATGCAGCAATAGCTAGAGCAAATAGGGTGTTGGGGTGTATCCATAGGACAATTGAGTATAAGACAAGGCGTACTGTTTTGTCCTTGTACAACACCTCAGTCAGGCCGCACTTGGAATACTGTGCTCAGTTTTGGTCTCCTCACACGGTGGGTGATATTGAGGCTCTGGAAAGGGTGCAGAAGAGTGCCACTAGACTAATTCCAAGTCTAAAGCATCTTAGTTATCAAGATAAGCTAAAAGAGTTGGGACGCTATACCTTAGAGCAGCGTAGACTTAGGGGATATGATTGAGGTTTATAAGATAACGAAGGAATAGTCGGTGTTCCAGCTGACAGTTTATTTCAACTAAATAGGTTAGGCAGGACCAGGGATCATAAAGTTAAGTTGTATAGGGCGAGATCTAGGTTAGATGTCAGGAGGTGATTCTTTTCCCAGAGAATAGACCTCTGGAACAAGTTGCCGTTTCATGTGGTGGATGCAGATTTGCTGAATTCCTTCAAGCGGAAGCTGGATTTGTTTCTGGCTGGGGCGGAGATCACCTCTTACAGAAGGTAGGTACTGCAGGGAATTTAATGGCCAGAGTGATCTCCTGGACTAGTTTAGATTGCCTAGATGGGACAGAGAGAAATTTCCCAGATTTTCTTTCCCCAAATTGGTTTCGGGTGAGGTGGAGTGTATACATAGAAACATAGAAAATAGATGCAGGAGTAGGCCATTTGGCCCTTCGAGCCTGCACCACCATTCAATATGATCATGGCTGATCATGCAACTTCAGTACCCCATTCCTGCTTTCTCTCCATATCCCTTGATCCCTTTAGCCATAAGGGCCACATCTAACTCCCTTTTGAATATATCTAACGAACTGGCCTCAACAACTTTCTGTGGTAGAGAATCCCACAGGTTCACAACTCTCTGGGTGAAGAAGTTTCTCCTCATCTTGGCTTACCCCTTATCCTTAGACTGTGACCCCTGGTTCTGGACTTCCCCAACATCGGGAACATTCTTCCTGCATCTAACCTGTCCAATCCCGTCAGAATTTTATATGTTGTGATACACAAGGTATCGCAATTGTGTGGGACTGCCTTGGTGGGCCAGATGGTCTTTACTTGTCCGTCATTGTTCGTATGTTCGTATGTTTGTAACGTAAGATCTGAGTCAGAAGATTGCGGATTCAAGTCCCACTCCAGGGATTTGAGCACATAAATCTAAGCTGACACTCCCAGTGCAGTGCTGAGGGAGTGCTGCACTGTCAGAGGTGCCGTCTTTCAGATGAAACGTTAAACCGAGGCCCCGTCTGTCCTCTCAAGTGGATGTAAAAGATCCCATGGCACTATTTCAAAGAGGAGCACAGGAGTAATCCCAGGTGTCCTGGCCAATATTTATCCCTCAAACAACATAACAAAAAAACAGATTATCTGGTCATTATCACATTGCTGTTTGTGGGAGCTTGCTTGTGCAGAAGTTTGCTGATGCTTTTCCTATATTACAACAAATGACGACACTTCAAAAGTATTTCATTGCTAAAGCACTTTGGGATGTCCGGTGGTCATGAAAGACGCTACATAAACCCAAGTCTTTCTTTCTTTAAGCTGTTAAATGGAATGCCCTACTGCACAGTCATAGAATCATCATGTCTTATCTCAGTAAGTTTCTCAGCACTGATTTTGAGACTCCAGCCTTTAAATATGACAGGTGGGCTGTTGGACAATCCTTGGCACTGCTCAAAGCCAACACAGCGCAGTTCCAACCCAAAATGGAAACCAGGATTCTATTTACGTCATGGGGCCCCAATTTCCATAGTAAAAGCGGCGGTTACATTAGTGGATGTAACGAACAGGGTGGATAAAGGGAAACCAGTGGATGTGGTGTATTTGGACTTCCAGAAGGCATTTGACAAAGTGCCACATAAAAGGTTATGGCACAAGATAAAAGTTCACTGGGTTCGGGGTAATATATTAGCATGGATAGAGGATTGGCTAACTAACAGAGAACAGAAAGTCGGGATAAATGGTTCATTCTCGGGTTGGCAATCAGTAACTAATGGGGTGCCGCAGGGATCAGTGCTGGGACCCAAACTATTTACAATCTATATTAACGACTTGGAGGAAGGGACTGAGTGTAACGTAACCAAGTTTGCTGAGGATTCAAAGATGGGTGGAAAAGCAATGTGTGAGGAGGACACAAAAAATCTGCAAAAGGACATAGACAGGCTAAGTGAATGGGCAAAAATTTGGCAGATGGAGTATAATGTTGGAAAGTGTGAGGTCATGCACTTTGGCAGAAAAAAAATCAAAGAGCAAGTTATTATTTAAATGGAGAAAGATTGCAAAGTGCTGCAGTACAGCAGGACCTGGGGGTACTTGTGCATGAAACACAAAAGGATAGTAGGCAGGTACAACAAGTGATCAGGAAAGCCAATGGTATCTTGGCCTTTATTGCAAAGGGGATGGAGTATAAAAGCAACGAAGTCTTGCTACAGCTAAATAAGGTATTGGTGAAGCCACACCTGGAATACTGCGTGCAGTTTTGGTTTCCATATTTACGAAAGGATATACTTGCTTTGGAGGCAGTTCAGAGAAGGTTCACTAGGTTGATTCCAGAGATGAGGGGGTTGACTTATGAGGAAAGGTTGAGTAGGTTGGGCCGTTACTCATTAGAATTCAGAAGAATGAGAGGTGATCTTACCGAAACGTATAAAATTATGAGGGGGCTTGACAAGGTGGATGCAGAGAGGATGTTTCCACTGATGGAAGAGACTAGAACTAGAGGGCACGATCTTAGAATAAAACAGAGATGAGGAGAAATTTCTTCTCCCAGAGGGTTGTAAATCTGTGGAATTCGCTGCCTCAGAGAGCTGTGGAAGCTGGGACATTAAATAAATTTAAGACAGAAATAGACAGTTTCGTAAGCGATAAGGGGATAAGGGGTTATGGAAAGCGGGCGGGGAAGTGGAGCTGGGTGCATGATCAGATCAGCCACCATCATCATTATCAAAGGCAGTCCCTCGGAATCGAGGAAGACTTGCTTCCATTCCTAAAGTGAGTCCTTTGGTGGCTGAGCAGTCCAACACGAGAGCCACAGACCCTGTCACAGGTGGGACATGCATTTGTCGGGGGAAGGTGGTGGGTGGGACTGATTTGCCGTACGCTCCTTCCGCTGCCTGCGCCTGACCTCTTCACACTCGCGACGTTGAGATTCGAAGAGCTCAGCACCCTCCCGGATGCACTTTCTCCACCCAGGATGGTCTTCGGCCGGGGACTCCCAGGTGTCAGTGGTGATATCGTACTTTACCAGGGAGGCTTTGAGGGTGTCCTTGTAACCTTTCTGCTGCCCACCTTTGGCTCGTTTGTTGTGAAGGAGCTCCGCATAGAGCAATTGCTTAGGGAGTCTCATGTCTGGCATGTGAACTATGTGGCCTGCCCAGCGAAGCTGATCGAGTGTGGTCAGTGCTTCAATGCTGGGGATGTTAGCCTGGACGAGGACACTGATGTTGGTGCGCCTGTCCTCCCAGGGGATTTGCAGGATCTTGCGGCGACATCGGTGATAAATCTCTAGCGACTTGAGGTGTCTTCTGTACATCGTCCCTGCCTCTGATCCATACAGGAGGGCGGGTATTACTACAGCCCTGTAGGCCATGAGCTTGGTGGTAGATTTGAGGGCCTGGTTTTCGAACACTCTTTTCCTCAGGTGGCCGAAGGCTGCACTGACACACTGGAGGCGATGTTGAATCTCCGCATCAATGTCTGCCTTTGTTGATAAAAGGCTCCCGAGGTGTTGTCGAGGGCCACGCCGTGAATCTTGATGACTGGGGGGCAGTGCTGTGTGGTGAGGGCAGACTGGTGGAGGACCTTTGTCTTACGGATGTTAAGCGTAAAGCCCATGCTTTCCTATGCCTCGGTGAATACATCGACTATATCCTGGAGTGAAGCCTCAGAATGTGCGCAGATGCAGGCATCATCCGCGTACTACAGCTCAACGACAGAGGTTGGGGTGATCTTGGACCTAGCCTGGAGGCGGCGTAGGTTAAACAGCTTCCCACTGGTTCTGTAGTTTAGTTCCACTCCAGCGGGGAGCTTGTTGATTGTGAGGTGGAGCATGGCAGCGAGGAAGATTGAGAAAAGGGTTGGAGCAATGACGCAGCCCTGTTTGACCCCGGTCCGGACGTGGATTGGGTCTGTAATGGATCCGTTGGTAAGGATCACGGCCTGCATGTCATCGTGGAGCGGGCGAAGGATGTTGACAAACTTTTGGGGGCATCCAAAACGGAGGAGGACGATCCATAGACCCTCGCAGTTGACAGTGTCAAAGGCCTTTGTAAGATCGAAAAAGGCCATGTATAAGGGCTGGTGCTGCTCCCTGCATTTTTCCTGCAGCTGTTGCTCTGCAAAGATCATGTCCATTGTGCCTCGTAGGGGACGAAATCCGCACTGTGACTCCGGGAGGAGCTCCTTGGCCACAGGGAGAAGACGGTTGAGGAGAACTCTAGCGACAACTTTCCCAGTGGCTGATAGCAGAGAGATTCCCCTGTCGTTGCCGTAGTCGGACTTGTCCCCTTTTTTAAAGATGGTCACGATCACTGCATCTCTGAGATCTCCCGGCATGCTCTCCAAATGAGAGAGATGAGGTCATGTATCTGCACCAACAGCGCCTCTCCGCCAAACTTTAGCGCCTCAGCAGGAATTCCATCCGCACTCGTAGCCTTGTTATTCTTGAGCTAGTTTATGGCTTTTTCTACCTCGTGCAGTGTTGGGGTTTCACTGAGGTGGTGGCGGTCGCATGCTGCGGGATGAAGTTGTGAACACTTGAGTCAAAGGCAGAGTCTCGATTGAAGAGATCTTCAAAGTGCTCCTTCCAGCGGGCCCTGACTGCCTCGGTGTCCTTGATGAGTGTTTCCCCGTTCTTGGCCAGCAATGAGTTGGGGCCTTGGGAGTTTAAAGGAACACTGTCTTCATGAACTTATTGAATGGTGGAGCAGGCTCGAGGGGCCATATGGTCTACTCCTGTTCCTATTTCTTATGTTCTTATGTTCTTATTACAACATATTAACAGGACCCGTTACCACCCCATTAGCACATGGTGAAAGCAGTGAAAATCGACCCCAGTGTTTCTACCTTATCCAGGAAGAGGTGCTCAGATGTGAAGCTTCAAATCAATCGTTTTGTGCAAGGTGTACAATGCAAAACTGAAACCATACCTCTGCCATCGGCTTCTCGTACACATCTTCCCCTGGGGTCTTCCCCTGGGCTTGATTGGCATCCCTGTACAATGACCGCAGAATCTTTTCGGGAACAGCCAGACCATAATAAGCCTCCAGAGACTCCGGATTCATCTTGTCCGACTTCAGCAGGTGAATGACATCCTCCCGTGCCTGTGGAGATTGAGTAGAATCTGTTTAGATTGATCTCGCAAGCTAATGCTTTATTACAGGGGACATGGACAAGCAGGTAAAAGCAATGTAACACATTCAGGGGCGATACATCTCAGTAAAATGCAGCATATTAGCTGTTGCAATCTCTTAGTCCACATGAAAATAATTTGTGCCTGTGCTTAATAGTTTTGACAGATTGTGTTAGTGTTTAAAGGGACACTGTCTTCATTAAAAAATAATTTAGGCAAACCTCTTTTTATTTGGAGAAGATGAGCCATGTGCCATTTGCCTCACGTGAGCTAATGGAGGAATGATGGCTTCAACTGTAGGCATCGACTCCCCAAGGATTGTTGGACATTATCTGGACATTGTGTTTTAATATTTCTCACTGCAGAAAAAGCTGGAAGCCTGTTGTGGGAGGGGCCCAGGTACTTTTCCATGTTGTACTCGAAATCCATGTCTGATGGGCGGGGGTGGTTTGGGAAGTTACAATGGCCAGGATAAGGCAACTCATCAGAGGTAATGGGCATGGAGGGTCCATTGTTAGGCAATGTGAACTGGTCAGAGATAGATCAGCAACGTAAGCTGGTCAGTGATCAAGTCATTACCTGGATGAGGTAACCCCGAGAGGCAGGAAACCAGAACAATAGAAAGCCATTAAGCCCCAGACCGATTAGAAGCGAAACCTCATCAACCAGCCATCAGTGGAAGACACACAAACAGGAAGCCTCGAAACAAGGGCAAATTTTATTCGGCCAGAAAAGGCAAACAGTGATGGGATAGAAAAGGGGACCGTGCGGCCATATCTCTCTCTTGCTCTCACTTGCTTCACCTCTACAAGAACCGAGCATCCTGGGACGGAGAGAAGAAATCAGTACAGAACCAGAAGAGACACGTTTTCACCAAAAGAAGCAGCGAGTAAGCCAATGAATCGGTGAGCATCATTCCTGCCCATGCATCTTTAAGATCACAGCCACTGTGTGAGGAGGTGTCGTGTGTTCTCCCAACCAAGCCTTAGAAGGGTTTTAGTGGGGAGGTTTTGTTGCGAGGGGTACGGCGAGCCGGTCGGTACAGATTCGGGGGTACACTGTGGATCCGAGCAGAGGGTTTAGACGTTGGGTACTTTGCGATAGGGGCGGTTTAGACATGCCAGAGTATTGGATTGTACGACATCATCACTATGTTTACTTGTAGTTTTGCTGTGTTGAGGTAACTTTAATAAAGCATTGATGGTTGAGACCAAGGTATTTGTCCGTGACTCATTCATCTGTTCAGTAGAGTAATCACTCCCAGGTCTATAACTATTGTAACATGGAGGTGCGTCGAAAACACATAAGGGAAACCACTTACACAACTGATTTCTATCACTGGGTCCTATGCTTGCAAACAATTAAATAAAGATTTGCCAAACACTTCTTCATGAAGATGTTGTCCCTTTAATATTGTTTTGGAATTGGGGCTCCTCAATTTGAACCACTATCCTGACTAACATAAGAACATAAGAAATAGGAGCAGGAGTAGGCCACTTGGCCCCTCGAGCCTGCTCCGCCATTTAATAAGATCAGGATCTGATCCTGGTCTCAACACCACTTCTCTGCCCGCTCCCCATAACCCTTGACTCCCTTATCGCTCAAAAATCTGTCTGTCTCCACATTAAATATATTCAGTGACCCAGCCTCCACAGCTCTCTGGGGCAGCGAATTCCACAGATCCACAATACTCTGAGAGAAGACATTTCTCCTCATCTCAGTTTTAAATGGGCGGCCCCTTATTCTAAGATTATGTCCCGTGGTTCTTGATTCCCCCATGAGTGGAAACATCCTCTCTGCATCTACTTTGTCGAGCCTCCTCAGAATCATATATGTTTCAATAAGATCACCTCTCATTCTTCTAAACTCCAATGAGTATGGGCCAACTTGCTCAACCTTTCTTCATATGACAATCCCTTCATCTCAGGAATCAACCTCATGAACCTTCTCTGAACTGCCTCCAATGCAAGTATATCCCTCCTTAAATAAGGAGATCAAAACTGTACGTAGTACTCCAGGTGTGGTCTCACCAATGCCGTGCACAGTTGTAGCAGGACTTCCCTACTTTTATACTCCATCCCCCTGGCAATAAAGGCCAACATTCCATTTGCCTTCCTGATTACTTGCTGTACCTGCATGCTAACTTTGTGTTTCATGTACAAGAACCCCCAGATCCCTCTGTACTGCAGCATTTTGTAATCGCTCCCCATTTAAATAATAATTTGCTTTTTTATTTTTCCTACCAGAGTGGATAACCTCACATTTTCCCACATTATACTCCATCTGCCAAATTTTTGCCCACTCACTTAGCCTGTCTATATCCCTTTGCAGATTCTTTGCGTCCTCCTTACAACTTACTTTCCCACCTATCTTTGTATCATCAGCAAACTTGGCTACGTTACACTCGATCCCTTCATCCAAGTCATTAATATAGATTGTAAATAGTTGAGTCCCCAGCACCGATCCCTGCGGCACCCCACTAGGTACAGTTTGCCAACCTGAAAATGACCCATTTATCCCGACTCTCTTTCTTCTGTTAGTTAGCCAATCCTCTATCCAAGCTAATGTGTTAACCCTCTGAGCTCTAATCTTGTGCAGTAACCTTTTTATGTTTACTTATCGAATGCTTTCTGGAAATCCAAATACACAACATCTACTGGCTCCCCTTTATCCGCTTTGCTTGTTACATCTTCAAAGAATTTCAGCAAATTTGTCAAACATGATTTCCCTTTCATAAAACCATGCTGACTCTCCTTGACTGCATTATGAACTTCTAAATGTCCTGCTATTACTTCCTTAATGATGGACTCCAGCATTTTCCCAATGACAGATGTTAGGCTAACTGGTCGATAGTTTCCTGCTTTCTTTCTCCCTCCTTTCTTAAATAGGGATTTTACATTTGCGATTTTCCAGTCCGCTAGGACTTTTCCAGAATTCAGGGAATTTTGGTAGATCACAACCTATGTATCCACTATCTCTGCAGCCACTTCTTTTAAGACCCTAGGATGCAGACCATCAGGTCGAGGGGACTTGGCCACCTTTAGTCCCATTAGTTTGCCTAGTATGTTATCTCTAGTGATAATGATTGTACTAAGTCCCCCCCTCCCCACCAATAGTTACTTGATTATCAATTATTGGGATGTTTTTAGCGTCTTCTACCAGGAAGACCGATACAAAATATTTGTTAAAATCTCTGCCTGTTTCCTGTTCCCCATTATTAATTCTCCAGTCTCATCCTCTAAGGGACCAACATTTACTTTAGCTGCTCACTTCCATTTTATATACCTGTAGAAGCTCTTACTGTCTGTTTTTATATTTCTTGCTAGTATGCTATCTTCTCTGTCTTTATCATTTTTATAGTCGTCCTTTGCTGGTTTCTAAAAATTTCCCAATCCTCTGGCTTTGCACTGTTCTTCGCAACATTGTATGCCTTTGTTTTCAATTTGATACCATCCTTTACTTCCTTAGTTAGCCACGGGATGGTTCATCCTTCTCTTAGAGTCTTTCTTTCTCACCGGAATAAATCTTTGCTGAGAGTTATAAAATAGCTCCTTAAATATTTGCCACTGCTTTTCTACAGTCTTACCCTTTAATCTATTTTCCCAATCTACTTTAACCAACTCTGCCTTCATACCTTTGTAATTACCTTTATTTAAGTTCAGGACACTAGTTTGAGACCGAGCTTTCTCACCCTCAAGCTGAATTTGAAATTTTACCATGCTATGATCACTCTTCCCAAGAGGATCCTTCACTACAAGATCATTAATTAATCCAGACTCGTTACACATTGCAAGATCTAAAATAGTCTGCTCCCTGGTTAGTTCCACAATGTATTGTTCCAAGAAACCAGCCCGCACACACTCTATGAACTCTTCCTCAAGGCTACCTTGGCCAATTTGATTTGTCCAATCAATATGAAGATTAAAATCACGCATGATTATTGCATTACCTTTCTTACAAGCCTCTAATATTTCTTGATTTATACTCTGTCTACAGCGTGGCTACAGTTTGGAGGTCTGTAGACCACTCCCACCAGTGACTTCTTTCCCTTATTATTTCTTATCTCCACCAAAACTGATTCTACGTCTTGATCGTCTGAGCCAATATCATTTGAACTCAGATTTCCCCTGGGGACTGACTTTACTTATCTTAGTCAGGCTGTGTGTTGAAAGGGGTAAATCTCTTCCCATGTCATTAAAGCGTACTTTCTGTTGGGAGTGTAAGAGGTTACCGACCGGGAACACAGCATTTAGCGCCCTGACCAAAAATTCATTAGATGCTCACCGGGGGTGCAAACCAGTAGCGCCTGGCTGCTGACGACCAGTGCGATCCTGATGTATTCCTGGTGCAACGCCCACACTTGCACCCCGGTCGGTAAATTCGGTGTGGCCGCCTCATTTAGCGGCTGCCAAGAACAACGTCTGGAAAACCAGTAGATTCAGGTTTGCAGAGTCGCTAACTGGTGGCTACTTACAGGGATGAGGAAGCGCTTCCCTCGGAGGTCAGTCAGTGCAACGTTTACACACAGCACAGTGCGTAAGCCTCCCAGTTTGCAGCGGCAGACAGACATAACAGTACGGGCTGAAAACAAGTGATTCTGAAAACTTTAATGGGTGCATGACTGTGCCGTGCCTTTAAGACTCAGCTTTTCCCGTGATCTGATTCGGAGTTCCACGCATGCCCAATGCATCCGCCAAATTTACCGACCAAACTTTCGTTATGGCCCCCCCCCCAGCTCTGGTGTGCAACGGCTGATTTATCGCCCCTGTCAGCTCTTCGACCGATTCTGACGAATTTTTGGATGGAGGGTGAAAACATTTTCAAGGTGCTAAAATTATCGCTCCGCCTGGGTTACCGCCCCAAATGAGGCGCAACTGAATTTCTCCCCCTGGGACTTGAACCCACAATCTATGGACTCTGCTAAAGCTGTAGTACGAACAACTGATCCAAGCTGGTACTTGCAGTGTGCATACTCTTCGTAACATTATTGTGAGCTGGATTCGGGTCTCGGTCCCAGAGATGAAACACCAATGTTAGAGGGTGAGGATAGTTATGGATTTGTAGTCTTTATCACACAGTCTGGTTATTTCTAACACTTATTCTGCTTCAATAGATGCTCCCATTGTCTTTCTGTCTTGAAAACCAAATAATAAAAACTGAGGTTCTGTGCAAATTTCTTGTTCTCGGTACTGAACTACACAAGAACAGCTGTCAATGATTGTGTGGTTAAAAGCACTAATTCTCATTATAACTTAGACCAGACCAGACAAAGAAGCTCCTTTCTAGACATTTTAAACACACACGGAGCCTATGTGGTCACCCAGTATGAAATCCTTGTGTCAACTAAATGCAATGCTAAAATGAGATCACTGGAAAAAGGAAATGTCCTCACATGGACTGAAACGGTTGTCTATTGAAAAATGTGAATGGGTGTCACAGCTTCCCTTGTTCACTGTGCCTCCACCTCCCATCCTCCCTTCATGTAGTTTATATAAAGGGTAAGTGAAATGGAGCAGTGATGTATTGGAAACTAAACAACTGAGGGAGATCAGGAAGTATGTCATTCATGGGTTTATTTTTCAGTAAACCACTGAACTTCTGAATGTGAGCTTATACTTCGCACTTGGGCAACTTGGGAACAAACTGACGAGGAATTACTCTGCTTAGCACAGTGTCAGTGGTACCTGCGACACCAAATTAAATGAGTCCATGGATGTCACAGAAATCCTACTTGTGCTGAAATTATACATAAGAACATAAGAAATAGGAGCAGGAGTAGATCATTTAACCCCTTGAACCTGCTCCGCCATTCAATAAGATCATGGCTGATCTGATCTTGGCCTCAACTCCACTTCCCTGCCCGCTCCCCATAACCCTTTGCCCTCTCATCATTCAAAAATATGTCTATCTCCAGCTTAAATATATTCAATGACCCAGCCTCAACAGTTCTCTGGGGCAGAGAATTCCAAAGATTCACGACCCTCTGAGAGAAGAAATTCTCCCTCGTCTCCGTTTTAAATGGGCGACGCCTTATTTTGAAGCTATGCCCCCTAGTTCTAGATTCCCCAACAAGGGGGAACATCCTCTCTGCACCTACCCTGTCAAGCCTCCTCAGAATCTTACGTTTCAATAAGATCCCCTCTCATTCTTCTAAACTCCAATGCTTAAGCTTTCTTCATAAGACAACCCCTTCATCTCAGGAATCAATCTAGTGAACCTTCTCTGAACTGCTTCCAATGCAAATATATCCCTCCTTAAATAAGGAGACCAAAACTGTACACAGTACTCTAGGTGTGGCCTCACCAATACCCTGTACAGTTGTAGCAAGACTTCCCTACTTTTATACTCTATCCCCTTGCAATGAAGTCCAATATTCCATTTGCCTTCCTAATTACTTGCTGTACCTGCATGCTAACCTTTTGTGTTTCATGTAAAGGACCACCAGATCCTTCTGTACTGCAACATTTTGTAATCTCTCCCCATTTAAATAATCACTAGCTTTTTTATTTTTCCTACCAAAGTGGATAACCTCACATTTTCCCACATTATACTCCATCTTTTAGCCCACTCACTTAGCCTATCTATATCCCTTTGCAGATTCTTTGTGTCCTCCATACAACTTGCTTTCCCAACTATCTTTGTATCATCAGCAAATTTAACTACGTTACACTCATTGTGGTCTCACCAAAACCCTGTACAGTTGTAGCAAGACTTCCCTACTTTTATACTCCAATCCCTTGCATGCTATACATACTACATAAGGGTAGACATGACTGTCAGCGATGTTATCTTATGAATACTTAATACACGCAGAAAAAATCCCTACTGCTGTTATCTTAACAGAGCCATTAACAGATTTAGGCTTTCCATTAAAAAGGGGGAGATGAGAACCTGATACAAGAGTGTGGAGCATGTTCCAATGATAACTTTGCCAACATCATTTCTAAGCTTTAAACTCAGAGTTGCAAATGGTGATCCCCATTTTCCAAACCTACCGATTAATTTTCCATTCTGCCTCTTTAGATTCCCATGTTCCTCCCCTCATACGGACACACTGCCCCCACCCACCCCTCCCCCCCAAATATTAGCCCCCATCCCCGGCATGGAGCATGATCCTGAGTAGATCCATTGAGATGTACATGGGCAGTCTGGGGCTGGCAGCTTTTATCACCCATAGAGAAACAACAAGGGGTGGAAATTCACCTGAATCTATCTTCAGGCCCAGAATCAGTGCTAATGCTAATGTATTTGATTCATGGATTCTTTGCTTAAGAATTCATAGCAACATAATGCTATTAAGAACTAGTGGTTTATTAGCAAAAGATTTAACAATCACACAACACATTACCAGTTCATCCACTAGACTTACAATCACCTGCCCCATCACGAACCCCTGGACCCAACTGGCTGGGGTTTTATTGAGTCTTGCGAGCATCACATGACCAGCTAAGCCATTCACAACTCAACAGCTCTATAACTATTTTAAAGCAACATGAATTCAAGTGCCCCCTTATTAAAGGGGCACTAAAACCGATAAATTAAACAAATTAAACTTTTTGAAATACGGTCAAATAAAAATTTGTACCGGTGGACACCGCGTGCTCCATCTCCAAGGACACACTGGTTCGAATGTAATCGCAGAAGAAAGGCAGGCAGTCGGGCTGAATGACCCCCTCGACCGCCCGCTGCCTGGACCGGTTAATGGCCACCTTGGCCAGGCCCAGGAGCAGTCCTACGAGGGGGCCCTCCGAACTGTCTGCTCCCCTCCGCACAGTCAACAGCTTTACAAACCCGTGAGCATACATTGCACAGGTTCAAACCGGGAGGCCTCATGAACAACAATTTCTGCCCTGCTGCCTCCTGTTGTGCCTCCACAGGCAGCTCGTGCATTTACTTGGAAGAATATCAGGCCGCATACCTCACCGGCAGAGGCCCAAAGGTAAGCCTCAAGAGTAAGCAATGGAGGATGGGGAGAAGGGAGCATCGTGACAACTATGGAGCCCAATGCCTGTCCCCTTCACCCTTTAAGTGCGGCTATTAACACTGTGCGGGTAAGGTGCCCAAAACTGGGTGCTCCCCAATTTAACCCCCAATGTGTTTTAAAAGGTAGGTTGCGTGTTTTATAAAGGTAGATATTGTGCTTTAAATCAACAGCAAGAGGGGGAAAACTGATTGGCTTCATCATCTGCCTGCTTTGCTGGAGGTGCCGTCTTTCGGATGAGATGTTAAGCCGAGGCCCAGTCTGCTCTCTCAGCTGGACATAAAAGATCCCATGGCACTATTTCAAAGAAAATCAGGGGAGTTATCCCTGGTATCCTGTTCAATATTTATCCCTCACTCACTGTCACAAAAAATACAGATTATCTGGTCACTATCACATTTCAAAAATACTTAATTGGCTGGAAAGCATTTTGGGATGCCCTGAGGTTGTGAAAGATGCTGTATAAATGGAAGTCATTATTTCTTTCTTTCCCTGCATGTTGCCGCCAGTCATAAGGTGCACACATGAGCAAATCCCTTTACCAAGATGGCGGCTGGCACCCTTCCTATCAGAAGTGTCCAGGCGCATCTCGGATCCCATTTTCCAATGTTCGGAGGACGTGTAACGCCTAAAAAAACAGGCACTACAGAGCCCAATATCTCACCTTGAGATAGTGTGTTCAAATAAGTATATGGGGCTAGAACCAACACTTTTTTTGCATGCTTAACGCCCACTTAACACCCATTTTACCACTGAAATGACGTATAATGCCCATATATCGTCCATTTTGGCACAAAATAGAAACTAGCGGGCATTTTTCGGAAACTTATCGCCGAGCATTACTTTTCCCATGTGCTTAACGCCGAGAAAAAATATTTTTTGGGCGGAATCAGCAGAATGGGCGAAATCAACGCCCATCACACGGAATTAATGCCGAGATTCAATATTAACACCCTCCCACTGTTTTTTGTCGTAAAGAGCATATTTACCCAAACTAGCGGCCATGGAGATCGCCCATCGTCAATTTTACCACCTGGCACACATATCGCCCACAATATCGCTCGCCCAAAAAACCGCCCACTAAAAGTGGAACTAACCAGAACGAATCACAGCGTTATGGACGCCATGTTGTAGATCACATGTCGCGTCCTTTAAAAGGCTGCTGTGCTTCAACCTCGGCGGAGTTCGGATGTACTCTGCAGGTCGTTGGAGTTGATGCGAACATCTCTACAAAGATCTCGACCATACTGTGACCGATTGGAATTCAAGAGGTGTCTTCGTCAGGTGAAAAACAGAGAGCAATGGGGCCTGTCCTTTCTCACCCTCTCTTGGTGACCAAGTACATGCAGCAGACATGGAATGCTCCACTGCATTATGTGCCCAATGTAAGAAGTGACAGACAGATGAGGAGGACCAAACAATACACTCCGCCGCAAGTACAAGGAGAAGCAGTCTTACCTCGACTTGCCTGACACCACCTGCCTTCGGAGATTACGCTTCCACAAAGAGGTTATCACTGAGTTATGCCAGCTGATAAGGGAAGATCTGCAGCCTGCCAGCACCATCAGTACTGCACTGTCCGTCGAGGTCAAAGTCACCACGGCACTGTCATTCTATGCCTCGGGTTCTTTTCAGGTTATAGCTGGCGACATTTGCGAACTTTCTAAGCATGTCACACATCGCTGCATTAGACAGGTCACTGAAGCCCTGTACGCATGCAGGAGGGACTTGATCAGCTTCCCTATGACCAAGGAGGCACAGAGTGAGAGGGCTCAAGGATTCTCCAGAATTGCAAACTTTCCCAAGGTGCAGGGAGCAATAGACTGTACGCACATCGCGATGCGGGCACTTTTTCAGGATGCTGAGGTTTTCAGGAACCACAAGGGATTCCACTCCCTGAATGTCCAACTGGTTGTCGACCACCAACAAATTATAATGGCACTGAATGCTCAATTTCCAGGCAGCATCCATGATGCTCACATCCTGCGTGAGTGCACTGTATCTGACTTGTTTAACAATGAGCCACAAGGTCGATGCTGGATGCTTGGTAACAAAGGATATGGCCTCGCCACCTGGCTGATGACCCCCCCTGCGTGACACCCACACCGAGGCCGAGAGGCGATAAAACAAGAGCTACAGAGCAACTCACAATATCGTGGAGAAAACCATTGGAGTGCTGAAGTAGCGCTCAATTCGTGGTGGTCTGCTCCAAGTTACACAACTTGGCTATCAGGAGGGGACAAGAATTGCCTGATGAATCTGACAGTCCACCTCACCAGAGAGAGGAAGAGGAGGACGAGGAGGCGGACGCTGACATCGGCCCAGACAATCAGGCTGATGCTGAAGCCATGCCCCCACCCCCCTGTAGACCGCATGAAAGGGCCCATGGTGGCATGATAGTTGCAAGAGCCATACATCAGGAGCTCATCAATGATCGCTTTGCTTGAAAGAACGTTGGTGTTATTTACAAGGCTGACACACTGCTGGTGACAGTTAAAGTTTAAGTCGATTGAAATTAAGTGTGATTATACCCTTTGATGTTAAGGATTCACCAGTGTGTAATGGTGCAGCCAACTGAGCCAATGTGCTACAAGGTTTTGTTAAATAAAAAACATTTAAACCGAACATTAGTCTGAAATCATCAGTATTTCTGTACAAACCAACCCTTCCCCCTTCCCACCCACCCTCCGCCCCCATCTTCTCCTCCCCACCTCTACCCCTTCCCCTTCCCCTCCTGACTCCAAGCCGCCTGGCCGTGGAGGTCCTCAGGCGATACTTTATTGGGGCGGGGGGAGGTGACGGCCGAAATGCTGCTTGGACAGATACGGGAGAGGATGGTCCCGAGGTGGGAGTGTGCTCCGAGCCATAAACAAGATGTTGCTGCTGGCTCTCATGTGTGGTTGGCAATGGGGGTGCATCACCTTGGGGTGCAGTGCCATGCTCTGGGATCACTGGGAGCCCTCTGCCACCAGTGTTCCTGGCTACCAGCTCCAGGGCCTCCTCCATCCCTTCCATGTTATATCTTATTTGTTGGACAAAAACTCGGTGCCAATTATGTTCTTGGTGCTTAGTAGGCTTTTTGTTGCTGGTGAATCTCCGTTGTTCCTCCCACAACAGCCAGACAAGCACACACCACAGCCACACACACCTTCAGTGCCTCTGAGCTCCCTCTCTCTCTGTCTCCTCTTCTGCACATGTCATGATGACCCTTGGCCTCCTGAATCGCGGGAATCGAGCGTTGCCATGCCGTTGCTAAGGACGGCCACACTTTACGGCAGAAAGTCAAAAAAATTTTACGCGACCGCCCATTTCATATCGCTCACGGTAACGACGCCCATTTTCAAAAATGGAAACTTGGTGTTTTAAGAATGGGCGAGAAGCCGGCGCTCAGAAAATCCTTTTTTAACACCCACGCCGGAAATAACGCCCATTTTTGGGCGATAAGCTCAAAAGTGGAGGTTCTAGCCCATGGTGTGTTTAAAAATGTAGATTAAATGTTTATTTTAAATAAATTGTTTGCGTATTTCAATAAGTAGACAACGCGTTTAAATACTGTAGGTAATGTGTTATTTTTATTTAGTGAATGGTTTTGAAAGTATAGATAAAGCTAGTTCAGTTAGAAAAGAGCAAGATTAAGTTAACAATAATTAAAATAGCACAGGCAGTGAATTTAAAATAAGAGAGAATTTGAAAAATGAAAGCTGGAACATGGAAAGAGAAATTTTAAATTCAAATTTTGTGTTAGGCATTATTTTGTAGTATGGAGTTAATATTACAGTACATAAGCTAATCCTAACATTCAAGTAGTTTTTCCACTGTAATATTCATTGTCCCATCCTAATGTTCTTCCTTCTTGGCTCGATCATCATTTCCTTGTGTCTATTTCTGAAGCGCCATTGGATGCTCCTCACGTTAGAGTTATATAAGTTTGTTGTGGTGTTAGTCTTTCAACTTCACAGTGCATGAGACAAATAGCTACAAAACTGACCTAATCGAGGTCTTTAAAATTATGAAAGGTTTTGATAGAGCGGATACAGAGAGAACGTTTCCACTTGTGGGGAAGAGCATAACTAGAGGCCATCACTATAAGATAGTCACCAAGAAATCCAATAGGCAATTAAGAAGGAACTTCTTTACCCAGCGAGTGGTGAGAATGTGGAACTCGCTACCACAGTGAGTGGTTGTAGCAAATAGTATAGATGCATTTAAGGGGAGGCTATACAAGTATGTGAGGGAGAAGGGAATAGAGGGTTACACTGACTGAGTTAGATGAGGGAAGATAGGAGGAGGCTCGAGTGGAGCATTGACGGACTGGTTGAGCCGAATGGCCTGTTTCTGTGTCATATATCCTATGTAATCCTGTGTAAAAACTGCTTTGCTCAGGGAGACTGTTGCGAGTCTAAGAATGAACATGACTGGTACAATTCCGGGTACTTAATTCCCAGCTTGTAATATGGTTGTGATATTTCCTCAGTTCTCGGCAGTAAAATCTCGGCAAATCTTGACAAACCGCCCCAAAACACTCTTGTGCCTTCTTTCTCTCTCAACCTGCGAAAGTGTTTATTTTTTGGCCTGGGCTCCTCCAGAGGATAGTGAAATATGACTTCATAGTAATGTGATTCAATTAAAAATACCACATGGGACTTTTCAAAGAAGCTAATAAAGACTGATGCTTTGCAGATTTTACTTTTGTACAATAGAGACTGTGAATGCCAGCAAAGATTCTGGAGCCTGGCGGGTTTCAGAGCCAGTCACCTTCACCTTTACAGATTGGATGTACTTTAAGACGTGTAACAACCAGGAAATTGTTACAGTGCATTTCCGATGAATTAAGCAGACTACTGTGCTTTTACAAAAGCAAAATACTGCGGATGCTGGAATCTGAAATAAGGAGACAAAATGCTGGGAATACTCATCAGATCAGGCAGCATCTGTCACCGAGAAGGATTATGGAGTATCCTTCTCAAATTTGGCTATCCTCAAAAGCGAGTCCCAGGAGGGCAGAGAAAATGCTTCAAGGTCGCCCTCAAAGCCTCCTTGAAAAAATGTTACATCCCCACCGACTCCTGGAAATCCCTGGCCCAAGACCGCTCAAAGTGGAGGAGGGGCATCCGAGAAGGCGGCGAATATTTTTGAGTCTCTTTGCCGGGAGCACGCAGAAGCCAAGTACTAACAGTGAAGGAGCGTACGACAAACCAAGCACCCCATCCACTCCTCCCTCCAACCACTGTCTGCCCCACATGACAGAGACTGTAGATCCCACATTGGTCTCATCAGTCACCTTAGAACTCATATTAGTGTGGAAGCAAGTCATCCTCGACTTCAAAGAATTGCCTAAGAAGAAGAATAGAAGTGGAGAGAGAAACAAAGTTAACGTTTCAGGTCGACGACCTTTCGTCAGAACTGGAAAAAGTTAGAGATGAAACAGTTTTTTAAGTAAGTATAGGGACAGGGAAAGGGGGGAGGGGAGGAAAGAACCAAAGGGAAGGTCTGTGATAGGGTGGAAGGCAGAAGTGATTAAGAGACAAAAGGGATGATGGTGCGAGGCAAAAGAAGATGGTACTGAGACAAGTTAAGGAACAAAAGGTGAGTCTAGATAGAGTGTAAAAGGCAGAATCATCAACAGCGGCTGTAGGAAAGAGAAAAAAATAACAGGAAAGAAAAATATGGGCAGAGGTTATGGTCTGAAATTGTTGAACTCGATGTTGAGTCCAGAAGGCTGTAAAGTGCCCAAACGAAAGATAAGGTGCTGTTCCTCGAGCTTGCGTTGGGCTTCATTGGATCAGTGCAGGAGACCGAGGTCAGAGAGGTCAGAGTGGGAGTGGAGCGGAGAATTAAAGTGATAGGCGACCGGAAGCTCAGGGTCACACTTACGGACTGAACGGAGGTGCTCTGCAAAGCAGTCACCCAATCTGCACTTGGTCTCCCCAATGTAGAGGAGCAGCAAATACAGTATACTAAATTGCAAGAAGTACAAGTAAATCACTGTTTCACCTGGAAGGAGTATTTGGGGCCCTGGACAGTAGGAAGGGAGGAGGGAGAAGGGCATCTCCTGCGCTTGCACAGGAAGGTGCCATGGGAAGGGGAGGGGGTGATTGAGGAATGGGCCAAGGTGTCGCAGCGGGAGCGGTCCCTTCGGAATGGTGAGAGTGGAGGGGAGTGGACGATGTGTTTGGAGGTGGGATCACGCTGGCGGAAATGGCGGAGGATGATCCGTTGACCGTGCAGGCTGGTGGGGTGAAAGGTGAGGACAAGGGGAACCCTGTTGTGGTTCTGGGAGGGAGGGGAAGGGGTGAGAGCAGAAGTGCAGGAAACTCTTAGAGTTCTGTCAGTTCCTGGGCGGATACCTCGCGGTAGAAATTGCTCACCGTCATGCCCGTTTTTCTTGCATATGTGAATGAGTTTTAAAGGTGTTTTTTCATCATCTCTTATTCTTTTTTCTGCTACCACTCAGGTTGGCAAGCAATTGTTCTGGGCTTATTCTCTCCTCCCATCACTAGGGCCACCAATGGGTTTCCTCTGCGTTTGCGTGACTGAAAATGTATTGCCTGAAAGCTGCACATACTGCAGGGTTTAAAAAGAAAGTTCGTAGATTTGTCATTTAAGGGAACCCTAGACTGATATGTATAACCATGCTGCAGCCCGTCCGGGTACTGACAGAACTCCAAGAGGCCGAAATCCGCGTGATAACGCTGCCCGTTACCATCGCCGATGGGCGGCAAATGGGCGGCAAGGGTTTACCATCGGCAGTAAGCGGCGTCCACGCCTCCGTAGAGATTAAGTTGGTCTTTGGTGGAGGCATCAGGAGATAACACTGTGCCCTCTAACGCCACCCACGTGGTGATGTCATCCAGCGTACAAAGGCCCCTTAGCGCAGCTCCCATAATATTCTTCCCGTTATCCCAGCTCACATGCCGGCAGCCTTCCGTCGCGATATTGAGTCGGCTTCCTGAGCTCCCGCCCCATTGGCGGCCGAGAATGAGTGTGCAAGGCCACTTTTTAGTGCTGCTCTCTCATCTTTGGGCGTTAAACTTGAATTTGGCAGTTTGAGGCCACACCTAAGGCCCGGCGCTAAAACCAGCACTCGGGCGGTGACAATGCCTCAAAAACAGCCATACCCAATTTCCACCCTTATGAGTTGGTGCAAAATGAATAGGATGGGCAAGCATCTCTCAGACCTCGTCCCAGGACCTGCTGGTTTGGGGTAATGGTCCAGAATTTGCTGGAGCGAGACATCTCGCAGGGTACGATGTGAGTTAGATTTCTTCCACCACATTGCAGCTTGAAAGCAATGTAATTGGTGGAAGTGTGAGCTGATAACGGGGCAGCGAGGGTAGCAGGACGTTTGGGACTTCAGTGAGTGACGGCATCAACAGTCTATTGTCTTAACCAATGACACTTAAGGATTGCGAAAGAAACAGAGGAATGACGGGAAGGAGGGTGAATTTAGAGTCAAATCGATTACGGAAAGAGAAATAAAGAAAGATAAAGAAATATTGGATTAAGAGAGAGAGAGACAGAAAGGAAAAGTATGATTGCTTTTGAAATGAGTCCTCACATTGTTCCCTTTCTGGGCCGGAGAGGTTGGTCGGCATTGCAGGAGCATAAATCTCCTCAGTAAAATGGTACTTAGGCTGCAAAGTACCAGACCTGACTTTCTGCTGTGAGCTTAATGGGCAATTAATGCGCAAATGGAGCAATTTCTTCAAACTCACGGAGAGGTTGAGGGCGAGCTGCCATTTCCGCGAGCCTCACGGCGGAGCGGCGTAAATCGCACCGCAACTTGTGGCGATAAGCAACTCATGGGGTGTCCCTTCCTCGCCATACGTTTCCAGACAATTCACACATCAGTAACGGTGAGCATTTTAGACCCACCCTTACGTTGGGAGCAAAGTCCGGCCTTTTCCAGGTAGCAGGCCACCCCTGAATGCAGGTGGTTCAGATCGATGGGAATCTCCATATTTAAAGGGAATCCGCTTCAGATTGGTAAATGGGGAAAAATATCTGGCAAGTTGCAGGAAAATGGCTCTATCCTGTCTAAAACCTTAACTGACAGAGCCATGCTAAAAATGTAATGAATCACTAGATAGTGTAAAAGAAAGAGCTTGCATTCATGTAGCGCCTTTATCAACTTCAGAACATAGAAAAGCATATCACAGCCAATGAAGTCACTGCTGTAATATAGGAAACGCGGCAGCACAGCAAGCTCCCACAAACAGCAATGTGAAAATAACCAGATCATTTATGTTTTAGTGATGTTAGTTGAGAGATAAATATTGGCCAGGACACCGGATATAACTTCCCTGTTCTTCTTCGAAATAGTGCCTTGGGAGCTTTTATGACCACCTGAGAGAGCAGATGGGGCCTGAGTTTAACGTCTCATCCGAAAGACGGCACCTCTGACAGTGCAGCGCTCCCTCAGCACTGCTCATAGTGCAGCCTACAATGTGTGCAGCAAGTTGCCTGATTTTTGGTGGCAGAGAATGGGACAGAGACCAGTTATAACAGGCCATCACCATGTTAGTGCCCATCCCATTTCCGCAGTCATTGCCAGTAATCGGTGGCATCACCTACGCATTTTTGGGTAGCTCTAAGAAAATGAGGTGGAAGTGACATCACACATCCCATTTCCGACCACCTCCATCTCATTTGTGTCATGACAGGAAATGGTACAAATGACATCCCTTGCACCTCATTTACACGACATCAGATCCACATCCAAAATAAAATGAGTTATCCAGTGTTGTGCGACGCTTTGGAGCAAGAGGAAGAGAACTTAAATGAATAAATGTCAATAGCAGGTATACTTAACAGCACTGTGCGAATACCTTCACCACACGACTGCAGAGGTTCAAGGTGGCTCATCACCACCTTCTCAAGGAATAGGCTACAAATGCTGGCCTTGCCAGCGATGCCCACATCCCACAAAATTTGACACAAAACCAGTAGGACTAGTTGGTCAAAGAGGTAGGTTTTAAGGAGAGTCTTAAAGGAGGAGAAAGAGGTAGAAAGATGGTGAGGTTTAGGGAGGAAATTCTAATGCTTGGGGCCCACACAGCTGAAGGCACGGCCACCAATGGTGGGGCAAAGAAAGTCAGGGATGTACAAGAGGCTAGGATTGGAGGAGCGCAGAGAGGGCTGTAGGGCTGGAGGAGGTTACAGAGAAAGGGAGGTGTGAGGGATTTTAAAACAAGGATGAAAATGTTAAAGTTGAGGCATTGCTGAGCTAATGTCATCATCATCATCATCATAGGCAGTCCCTCGGAATCGAGGAAGACTTGCTTCCACTCTAAAAATGAGTTCTTAGGTGGCTGAACAGTCCAATACGAGAACCAAAGTCCCTGTCACAGGTGGGACAGATAGTCGTTGAGGGAAAGGTTGGGTGGGACAGGTTTGCCGTATGCTCTTTCCGCTGCCTGCACTTGATTTCTGCATGCTCTCGGCGATGAGACTCGAGGTGCTCAGCGCCCTCCCAGATGCACTTCCTCCATTTAGGGCGGTCTTTGGCCAGGGACTCCCAGGTGTCGGTGGGGATGTTGCACTTTATCAGGGAGGCTTTGAGGGTGTCCTTGTAACGTTTCCTCTGCCCACCTTTGGCTCGCTTGCTGTGAAGGAGTTCTGAATAGAGCGCTTGCTTTGAGAGCCTCGTGTCTGGCATGCGGACAATGTGGCCTGCCCAGCAGAGCTGATCAAGTGTGGCCAGTGCTTCAATCCTGGGGATGTTGGCCTGGTCGAAGACGCTAATGTTGGTGCTAATGTAGGTCAGCAAGCACAGGTCTCGGTGGAGTTAGGACACAAGGCAGCAGAGCTTTGGATGAGCTCAAGTTTACAGAGGGGACCCTCTCTTGACCACCACATCTGGGCAATGAATTAACAGCCTTGCGTACATCCTTCCCCATCCTGCCAAAACCAAGTCTTTACCTACAGACCTCTGTGCAGCTCCTATTCATACCACTTAATGAAAGCAATTCTGTCCCTTGCTGAGAACAATGTCTGCACACACAACTTTACTGCCACCATAATATAATGTGGAATTATAACTGTGTGTGTGTGTGTGTGTGTCTGTGCGTGTGCCTAGTGCTTATTACCATCGTTCCTCCCCTGGGTGCCTGCGTGTGAAGAATGGGCTTGTAGCCCTGAGAGACGACTTCAGCGGCTGGAGTGCATGAGGTAGCTGGGCTACTCTGTCTGCTTTTGGAACCTCCTGGGACTGAGTTGGGCTCTTGTCTTCTGGGAGCTCGGTCCTGAGAGGGATCTGTTGCAGGCTGCATTTCTTGTGCTGCTGCCTGGACCATTCTGGCCCTGGATCCTTCCCGCCATGTGTGCAGATATCCTGAGAGACAGCGCAATCATCTGCATTTGTTCCTATTGAGTACTGGCTCAGTACAGCCGGCAATTTGGGGGGGAAATCAGACGTTGGGGCCTAGTAATTGAATAATGACCGGAGATGGGCGTGGGTATCGCAGTATGCGATTGGACCGTGCCCTCTGTGTCCGATACAGGCGGCATGCAAACTTTGTGCTGCCTGCTCATTAAAATGATTGCAGCAGTAAGGAAGCGCTAAACATACTGTTCAATGCCTTAGCACCTCAACAGCCGGGGCGGGGGTGGGGGGGGGGGTCGGGGTGCAAGGCCAGCACCAATTAAAGCTAGCCTGCACTTCTTAAAGGCAGCTAGTACCTCTCCGATGGATGTGCATTCTGGCTTCTAGAAGAATGAGAGGGGATCTCATTGAAACATATAAAATTCTGACTGGGTTGGATAGACTGGATGTGGGGAGGATGTTTCCCCTGGCTGGGAAGTCTAGAACAAGGGGTCTCATGCTCAGGATACGGGGTAGGAAATTTAGGACCGAGATGAGGAAAAATGTTTTCACTCAGAAGGTGGTGAACCTGTGGAATTCTCTACCACAGAAGGCTGTGGAGGCCAAGTCACTGAATATATTTAAGAGGGAGATAGATAGATTTCTAGAAACAAAAGGCATCAAGGGGTATGGGGAAAAAGCGGGAATATGATGTTGAGACAGAGGATCAGCCATGATCATATTGAATGGCGGTGCAGACTTGAAGGGCCGAATGGCCTACTACTGCTCCTATTTTCTATGTTTCTATTCTGGTGGTGGAAGTGGCTGGGAAGCAGGCTGAGGAGCAAGGAAGCTGAGTGGTGGTGCAACATGGCAGAGAGAGAGCTCCCAGCTTTTCAGACACAGCATTGAAGGCCTTGGTGTGGGAGGTGCACAGGAGAGGAAAGGTCCTCCATCCACAGGGGAGCCAGGGGGTCCAGAAGACAAACTATGGGACGGCATTGGGGCCAAACAGCCGTCGCGATCAATGCGAGCAGTGGATGTAGTACCGCAAGAAGTTTAATGACCTCACACGAGTGGTCAAGGGCAAGGAATTCATCTCCAAATGTCATATCCCACTGGCCTCACATACTGTTCAATTCACCACCCCCCAACCCCACCCCCCCCATCGCTCACCTACCAACAATCTCGATCACTCAGGGCTCATACCTCATTCACATGCTCCATCTCACCCTCACACACTTACCACTGCTGCAAGCCTCACACCCACATCTCATAGCTTGAACTCACTGCCAGCTATTCAACCACGACAGCCACATCAGCCAAACATGTTGCAGTCACTGACACACTTCCCCCTCGATTGCAGGACAAGGCGGCACACAATCGAGGGCAACTGCATCTAACCGGAAGGGGAACAGGCCCTCCTCCATATCCTGACCCCGCTCGAGGAGACGGTGTCGCCATAATGGGAGTGGCTGTGACTGAGGCCGTGGCCAGCCACTCTGACACCATTGTAGGTGACAGTATGCTCATACCGAATCCTCCTTCCCACATCTCACTTCCCCCTCATCCCACAATCTCATCCGAGTTACAACCTGCACACGGTGTAAGCAGGCAGCTCTTGATTTCCCCCTGTCCCCTCACCACAACCTGGGTTTTTAAATCTGGTTTTTGCCTCTCCCAGGAGATCACATGGCTCCGGTTGGGGTGGAGTGTAGAATGTTTTAGTATAAGGGGTGTCGCAGTTGTGTGGGGCGGACTGGTTGGGCTGGGTGCTCTTTACCTTTCCGCCATTGTTCATTGATCATAGGTTTATATGTAACATTCAGGGCTGCTGACCGAGGGCCGTGCGGCTCTTTGTCGGCCGGCGCGGGCCGAAATGGCCTCCTTCTGCGCTATGGATTTCTATGTTTCTATGTTTAACCCAACCTTATGCCTTTCTTATACCAGAGACACAAGAAGTGCAACCAGGCCAGCAAGTGGTGCAAGAGGAAGAGGACAGTGATGATGAAGAAAAAACACCATCACTTGATCTGACGCTCGCAGCCTCCAGCTCAGACTTTAGTGGGATCTGCACATGGTGAGTCACCGGGCCCGTGTGGGGCTGTAGCCAGGGCAGGGGGAAAGAGTAGCGTAGATGCCAGCTCCCCGGAGGGCGAGGTCACACATGAGTTCTGCTGCACAAGACTCAGATGAGGACCACAGAAAAAGGCTGACGGATTTGCACAATGAGATGCTTGGTGCATTGGCAGGCCTGCCAGAAAGCTTGAGTGCAAAGTCAAGGAGGAATCCAGCACCAACCTTGCACAGGGCTTTGTGCAGAGCGTGGAGACCATCCTGGCCAGTGTGGAAGGGCTGGGCAGATCCATTAGCACCCTTGTGGACCCAAGCACCATGCAGCGTCTGATGTCTCAGCTTCCATTGCAGAAGTCCTACTGCAATTATATAGGGCAAGAATTGTGTATGTTTCAGTGAGATCACCTCTCATTTTTCTAAATTCCAGGGAATAAAGGTCTTATCTCCTCAAACGCTTCTCATAGGACAATCTCCCCGACCCCCCGCCCCCATCCCAGGAACCTGGTGAACCTTTATTACACTCCCTCTCAAGCAAGTATATCCTTCCTTAAGTAAGGAGACAAAAAAAAACAGTTCCGGCCCAACTTTCCACTTTTAAGCTAAAATGGGCGATAGCCTGCCTATTTGGGCAATAGATGGACGATCATTAGTAGAAAGTCTAGCCCCTGGTGTGGTCTCATCAATGCCCCATATAATTGTAGTAAGATGTCTTTACTCTTGTACTCCAATCCTTTCACAAGAACGGCTAAAATACCATTTGCTTTCTTAATTGCTTGCTGTACCTGCATGTGAACTTTCAGTGATTCGTGTACAAGGACACCCAGGTCCCTCTGAACACCAACATTTCCCAATCTCTCACCATTTAAAAAATACTCTACTTTTCTATTTATCCTACCAAAGTGCATAACTTCACATTTTTACACGTTATATTCCATTTGCCATGCTCTTGCCCACTCACTTAGCCTGACGAGGGGCTAGAACCTCCACTTTTGTGCTTATCGTCCAAAAATAGGCGTTATTTCCTGTGTGGGCGGTAAAAAAAGGGTTTTCAGGTCGCCGGCTTCTCGTCCATTCTCAAAGCACCTAGTCTCCATTTTTGAAAATGTGCGTTACCGCGAGCGATATGAAATGGGCGGTAGCGTTAAATTTTTTTGACCTTCTGCCGTAAAGTGTGGCCGTCCTTAGCAACGGCATGGCAACACTCAATTCCTGCGATTCAGGAGGTCAAAGGTCATTGTGACATGCGCAGAAGAGGAGATAGAGAGAGAGGGAGCTCAGAGGGACTGAAAGAGTGGCTGGGTGTGATGTGGCTTCTTTGGGAGGAAGGAAGAAGACTTTAGAGCTTCACAGCAAGTAGGCAAACAAAAAGTAGATGTTACCAGCCACATATTTGACCAAATTTGCCCTATAATGGAGAGAAAGGAGGAGGCATCACAGCACATTGTGGAGACTGACGCTGGAGAGAGCAGTGAGTTGGGAGAGGAGCACATTGGAGGGCACAAAAGAGCGAGGAGGTTCTCGGACGAGGCAAATGCCTCCCTCCTGCAGGAGGTCAAGTTGCGCTGGGGTGATTGACACAGGGAGGGTGTGGGAAGCCCACCCCAACGGCCTACGTGAGGATATGGACCGAGATAGCAGAGGTGGTCCCGTCGGCAACCAATGAAGTTCGTGAGGGCAACCAATGCCGCAAACGATGGAATGACCTTGTGGTATCCGCAAGAGTAAGTATTACATTGATTTACATGTACTTATGTATTTATATAATTTGATTTGTAACAATCATGAGTGACTAACATCAGTCTTTCACCTTTACCAGGAATGTTTTACTCAAAGCCTGCGGTCACGATGTATGTACATCTTTAGGTAAAGAATGATAATTTTCATAATAATCATGATTACATCTGTCAGTTATGTGTTGGCTCAGTCTCTGTGACAGTACCTAGCAATGATATCACGCAATGATCTCATGCCATGTCATCCTGGTACCTTTTACAGAAGAAGCTATCGACGATGAGGTCCGTGCAGAGGTGAACGGGTGGGGGGCCACCAGTCCCCAGCGACATCACAGAGATGGAGGAGCGGGTGCTCGCACTCGTGGGGAAGCAGCCCCCGGACAGCCACGGAAGCATCTGCAGACCCTGAAGTGATGCCACGTGAGTAAAGCTTACACCACTGCGTGATGTGAAGTCAATAGATGCAACACCCACTTATATCCGAACAATCATATATGATAGACGATTTCTAAAATCGTCATAGAAATAATGCTGGCCTAATGAAAATCATTGCAATGCAAATGTGTTGATGGTCATGAAAAATGATGTCTGTGATGATTTTGAGAGCGGTGGTGCTTTTGTCGTGCATGTGCTGTGTGTAGCGCTGGACTCACCTTGTGACCCTAGCACCCCCTTCTCTAATAACCTCATTTGTGTTTTGCAGCTCAGCCAGCAGCGCGGCCCCAGGTAAGGCCACAGAGGCCAGAAGGTGGGGGCGCGGGGCCCGACTCTCCAGACGATCCTACATCTGGTGCTGAGGAGCTCCGATTGTCACCCGTCAATCCGCTGGGTCTGTTCTCCACGGATGAGAGCGCGGACTTCGAGGAACCTGCATTGCCACGCTCCAGAAGACATTCCATCCCAAGGCCATCTAGTGGTCCTCCGGTCATTCCCGCCTCCACTTTGGAGGTACCTGCCCCAAGCACCTCTCCACAGGGCATCCCATTTGTCGCCAGGACGGCGCTGACCCCGCGGAGGCCTCATGGATGTGGCAGGTCTGTTCCACGAGCGCGACATGACAGCGGAGAGATGGTACAGTTGTCCAGGAGGACTGTGGACATTGGTGACCGGCTCTTCGAAGCATTGGAGGGCATATCCCGACAGCTGGCCACCATGACCGAGTACATTCCGCGGATCCAGAGGCCCTGGATTGCGATAGCCAGGGACACTGCTGGCACAGGCCTCCTAGTGGTCCCCGAGCGCGGGCACTCCACCCCTAGGTTCCGTACCACCACTGCGAACGACACATGAGAGAAAGGTCCAAGATCTTGCTTCTGCATCAGAGAATGTTGCCCCCTCGGCACACCCCACTCCCGTACCCATCCAACCACCGCATCTGCCTTCATCCCCCTGAATGAGGCACCTTGAGGAGCTCCTCGGCCAGGCGCCATGGAGCGAGGAGGGGAAGGGGTAGAGGTGGGGAGAAGAAGGAGAGGGGGTAAGGTAAGTGAGGTGCATGTCCGCAGGTGATGGCTGTGTTATATCTCCATCTGGGTGTATGCAATTTGTTCGAATGTATGGGGGGAGGGGACCACGCTCCTGCTTTGCCTTTGTATTCTGTGTTGTTGGACATGTTGACCATTTGATTAATGTCAATGGTTGAAATAGTGGGGTGTGGGCGGGGATTGGGTGTTATTGGCTGTGACACTTATGATTTCAGACTAATGTTGGGATTAAACTTTTATTATTGAACATAACCTTGTTGTGCATTGTCTCAGATAGCTGGACCGTTACACATTGGTGATTCCTTACCATGAAAGGGTTAAATACAACTTAACATCAATCAACGTAAACTTTAACTGGCACCAAGGTGATGGGCAACATTGATGTCTGAGCTGCACACACACAGCAGTGTGTCAGCGTTGTCACTCACATCAGCGCTCTTTCAGGCAAATCGTTCAGATATCAACTCCTCACGTAAGAGTCTTGCAGCTATGTAGCCACCACGGGCCCTTTCCTGCGGTCTGGAGGGGGTCGTGGGCATGGTTGCATAACCAGCCTGAAAGTCTGGCACTAGGTCAGCATCCAACCCCTCATCCTCCTCTTCCTCTCGCTCCTGAGGTGGAGCATCAGTGCCTTCTGGCAATTCTTGACCCCTCCTGATAGCCAGGTTGTGCAGCATCGAACACACGACCACAAATTTACCTACTTGCTCAGGGTTGTATTGTAACTCCCCTCCTGAGTGGTCAAGACATTTGAAGCGCTGCTTAAGCACAGATATTGTTTGGTGGCCCCATTGCATTAAAAGTATAATAGCGATTGATCAGAAGCAATGATTTCCTCACTAAAATACACCTGGAGTAAAGCTCCAATAGTTCAAAGTCTGAAAATATGTCTGTTCAGATGTTCACTTCACCTGAGAAGAACTCCAGACTCAATGCAAACTCCCCAGAAGTTGAGATTTGAATGAAGCCTTTTGAATGAAGCGACCTGTGATTTTAAAAATGCCAGCCACACCGCTGCCGTTTGTTCAGAACAGTTCTACTTTTTCTGGGCAGTTTTTTGGGTGAGTGATATTGTGGGCGATATGTGTGCGAGGTGGTGAAAGTGACGCTGGGCGATCTCCTGGGCGATGGTTTCGGCAAATGTGTTCTTTACGACAAAAAATAAGTGGGCGGGCGATATTATTGAATCTCGCCGTTAATTCCGTGCAGAAAGTAACGCTGGGCGATATTATTGGCGTTGATTTCGTCCATTCTGATGATTCCGCCCAAAAAAAGTAGGCGGGCGGTAATATTTTTTCCCGTCGTTAAGCACATGGGGAAAGTAACGCTCAGCAATAAGTTTCCTAAAAATGCCCGTCAGTTTCCATTTTGTGCCAAAATGGGCGATATATGGGCGTTATACGTCATTTCAACGGTAAAATGGACGTTAAGTGGGCGTTAAGCTTGCAAAGAAAGTGGAGGTTTTAGTCCTGTATCCACTTGAAGGCTATTTGCATCCGTCTCACAACTTACTTTCCCACTTAGCTTTGTATTCTTGCAGCACTCCACTCATTACAGCCTGCCAATCTGAATTTATTCCTACTCTCTGTTTTCTGTCTGTTAACCAATCCTCAATCTATGCTAATCCCATGAGCCCTTATATTATGTAACAACCATTTATGTGGCAACTTATCGAATGCCTTCTTAAAATCCAAATACACCACATCCATTCTGCCAGTTACAACCTCAAAACATTCTAACAGATTTGTGAAACATGGTTTCCCTTTCATAAATCCGTGTTGACTCTGCCCAATCATATTATGATTTTCTAAGTGCCCTGTTACCTACTACTGATGTCAGGCTAACTGGTCTATAATTCCCTGTTTTCTCTCCCCCTCCTTTCTTGAATAGCAGGTTTACATTTGCTACCTTCCAATTCGCGGGGACTGTAATGTATGCACCTGTGAGTATGCTCACAGGTTTGTAGAGCTGTAGCTCTTGTCTTCCTTGCCTTGTGGGGGTCCCCAATGGAGTGCACTCTATGCGGGAGTCCTCCCTCTATTTACAGTCCCGTGCAATAAGTTTTTAAGTCGACTCACGGGCTCCCAGGCCGCCTGTAATTTCTGCGGTCTGGAAGAATGTTCCACGTTTTTATCGAATGTGTGAGGTTGCAGCCCCTCTTCCAATATTTGAAGGGGCTGCTCCTCAAATTCTGGTTGCACTTCAGTCCCACATTCCTGATCTTTGGGCACCCTGTGCGGAGGGGAGCGGGTAGGTCCGAGGGCCTCCTCGTAGGACTGCTCCTGGGCACGGCCAAGGGTGCCATCAGCCGGTCCAGGCAGCGGGCGGTCGAGGGGGTCGTTCAGCCCGACTGCCTGCCTCTCTTCCGCGCGTACATCCGAGCCAGGGTGTCCCTAGAGATGGAGCACACGGTGTCCACCGGTACGCTCGCGGCCTTCCGCGAGAGGTGGGCGCCGGAGGGACTGGAGTGCATCATCACCCCCGGCAATCAAATTTTAATTTGATTTTCTATGTTTTAAAGTCTAATTTATTTTAAATGCTGGTTTTAGTGTCCCCCTCCCCTTTTATAGGGGGCACTTGAAAAAAATATGATTTAATGCCCCAAAAAAACAAAAAAAAAAAATACACAAAAAACCCCCAAAAAAACACACAAAAAAGGGCCTTGAAAAATGTTTGGAGTGTCCCCCAGATCGGGGGCACTTGATTTAATGTTTATTTTGTCTCCCTCAAAAAGAGTTGTTGAGCTGTAGCTCTTGCCTTCCTTGCCTTGTGGGGGTCCCCAATGGAGTGCGCTCTACGCGGGAGTCCTCCCTCTATTTATTGGGGACTTGGCCTGGAGGGTGGTGCACGGAGCAGTCCCGTGCAATAAGTTTTTAAGTCGATTCACGGGCTCCCAGGCCGCCTGTAATTTCTGCGGTCTGGAAGAGTCCGTGTTCCACGTTTTTATCGAATGTGTGAGGTTGCAGCTCCTCTTCCAATATTTGAAGGGGCTGCTCCTCAATTTCTGGTTGCACTTCAGTCTCACAGTCCTGATCTTTGGGCACCCTGTGCGGAGGGGAGCGGGCAGGTCAGAAGGCCTCCTCGTAGGACTGCTCCTGGGCATGGCCAAGGGGGCCATCAGCCGGTCCAGGCAGCGGGCGGCCGAGGGGGTCGTTCAGCCTGACTGCCTGCCTCTCTTCCGCGGTTACATCCGAGCCAGGGTGTCCCTGGAGATGGAGCACGCGGTGTCCACCGGTACGGTCACGGCCTTCCGTGAGAGGTGGGACTGGAGTGCATCATCACCCCCGGCAATCAAATTTTAATTTGATCGTAATGTCTAAAGTTTCATTTGTTTAAGTTGTCGGTTTTAGTGCCCCCCCTCCTTTTAGCCAGGGGACACTTATATAATTTGTGTTTTAGTGCCCTCAAAAAAAACAACAAAAGAACAAGGGGGCACTTGAAAAGTTTTTGGAGTGTGCCTCCCCCTTTAATCAGGGGGCACTTGATTTAAGTTACAACTCAAAATAGTTGTAGAGCTGTAGCTCTTGCTTTCCGGAGGAGGCAGGTGTCCCCAATGGAGTGCTCTCTATGCGGGAGTCCACCCTCTATCTATTGGAGACTTGGCCTGGAGGGTGTTGCACGGAGCAGTCCCGTGCAATAAGTTTTTAAGTTGGTTCACGGGCTCCCAGTGCGGTCTGGAGGAGTCCGTGTTCCATGTGTATGTACAGTGTGTGAGGTTGCAGCCCCTCTTCCATTATTTGAAGGGCCTGCTTCTCGATTTTTGGCTGCACTTCAGTTCCACGCTCCTGATCATTGGGCACTCGGTGCTGCGGTGGGAAGCGGGCAGCTCGGAAGGCCTCCTCGTGGGACTGCTCCTGGGCCTGGCCAAGGTGGCCATCAACAGGTCCAGGCAGAGGGCGGTCGAGGGGGTCGTTCAGCCCGACTGCCTGCCTCTCTTCCGCGGTTACATTCGCACCAGGGTGTCCCTGGAGATGGAGCACGCGGTGTCCACCGGTACGCTTGTGGCCTTCCGTGAGAGGTGGGCGCCGGAGGGACTGGAGTGCATCATCACCCCCGGCAACCAAATTTTAATTTGAACTAAGTTTCCTTGAACGTTATTCGGAAATTTGTGGGTTCTAGTGCCTTTGCAAAAAGGAGGCACTTGATTTAAAGTTACAATTCCAATAGTTGTAGAGCTGATGCATTGTGAGTGGCTTAGCCACTCACAATGATGTTCACAAGACTCAATAAAACTCCAGTCAGTTGGGTTCGGGGGATCCATGATGAGGTATGCAGTTGTGACCCTGGTGGATGAACTGGTAATGTGTAGTGTGATTGTTAAACCTTTGTTAATAGCAATGTGTTGCTATGAATTCTTAAGCAAAGAGCCTATAAAGCAAATACATTAGAAGGACCATTCTCGAGTCTAAGGAATTCTAAAAGATCAGAGCCAGTGCATCCACTGCCTCTGCAGCGAGCTCTTTTAAAATTCTCGGATGTTGGCCATCAGATCCAGGGAATTTGTAGGTTTTTTAGTCCCATTAATTTCTCCAGTACTATTTCTTTACTGATACTAATTTCTTTAAGTTCTTCATTTTCACTAGACCCTTGGTTCCCCACTATTTCGAGAATGTTTTATGTGCCTTCATCTGTGAACACAGATACAAATTATTTGTTTAATGACTCTGCCATTTCCTTATTCCCCATTATAATTTCTCCCCTCTCTGCCTGTAAGGGACCCACATTTATTTTGCGAATCATCTTTACATAGAAACATAGAAAATAGGTGCAGGAGTAGGCCATTCGGCCCTTCTAGCCTGCACCGCCATTCAATGAGTTCATGGCTGAACATTCAACTTCAGTACCCCATTCCTGCTTTCTCGTCATACCCCTTGATCCCCCTAGTAGTAAGGACCTCATCTAACTCCTTTTTGAATATATTTAGTGAATTGGCCTCAACAACTTTCTGTGGTAGAGAATTCCACAGGTTCACCACTCTCTGGGTGAAGAAGTTCCTCCGCATCTCGGTCCTAAATGGCTTACCCCTTATCCTTAGACTGTGACCTCTGGTTCTGGACTTCCCCAACATTGGGAACATTCTTCCTGCATCTAACCTGTCTAACCCCGTCAGAATTTTATATGTTTCTATGAGGTCCCCTCTCATTCTTCTGAACTCCAGTGAATACAAGCCCAGTTGATCCAGTCTTTCTTGATAGGTCAGTCCCGCCATCCCGGGAATCAGTCTGGTGAACCTTCGCTGCACTCCCTCAATAGCAAGAATGTCCTTCCTCAGGTTAGGAGACCAAAACTGTACACAATACTCCAGGTGTGGCCTCACCAATGCCCTGTACAACTGTAGCAACACCTCCCTGCCCCTGTACTCAAATCCCCTTGCTATGAAGGCCAACATGCCATTTGCTTTCTTAACCGCCTGCTGCACCTGCATGCCAACCTTCAATGACTGATGTACCATGACACCCAGGTCTCTTTGCACCTCCCCTTTTCCTAATCTGTCACCATTCAGATAATAGTCTGTCTCTCTGTTTTTACCACCAAAGTGGATAACCTCACATTTATCCACATTATACTTCATCTGCCATGCATTTGCCCACTCACCTAACCTATCCAAGTCGCTCTGCAGCCTCACAGCATCCTCCTCGCAGCTCACACTGCCACCCAACTTAGTGTCATCCGCAAATTTTCTTTTTACATACCTATAGAAGCTTTTACAATCTGTTTTTATGTCTTTTTCTAGTTTATTCTCATTCTATTTTCTCTCTCTTTATCAATTTCTTAGTAGTTTTTTGCTGGATTATAAAATCCTCCCAATTCTCAGGCTTACTATTCTTTAGGCAAAGTTATAAGCCTCTTCCTTGAGGCTAATACTCTCTTCAACTTCTCTTGTTGGACCATTTTTCCCGTGGTGTTTTTATTCCTTAAGGGACTGTATATTCGTTGTGAATTATGAATTATTTCTTTAACTGTTTGCCATTGTTTATCTACCATCATATCTTTTAATCCAGTTTCCCAATCTACCTTAGACAAGTTGCCTCTCATACCTACATAGCTTGTTTTTTTTCAGATTTCAGACCCTAGTTTCTGACTTAACTAAATTATTCTCAAACTCAATATAAAATTCTATCGTATTATGATCACTGCAACTCAACTACAAGGTTATTAATTGTCTCATTGCACAATCATAGAATCATAGAATGGTTACAGCACAGAAGGAGACCATTCGGCCCATCGAGCCCGTGCCGGCTCTCTGCAAAAACACTTCAACCAGTCCCACTCCCCCGCCCTTTCCCCGTAGCCCCACAAACATTTTCCTCCAGGTACTTATCCAATTCCCTTTTGAAAGCCACGATTGAGTCTGCCTCCACCAGCCTTTCAGGCCATGCATTCCTGATCCTAACCATTCGCTGTGTAAAAAAAGTTTTTCCTCATGTCGCCTTTGGTTCTTTTGTGAATCATCTTAAATCTGTGTCCTCTGGTTCTTGACCCTTCCGCCAATGGGAACAGTTTCTCTCGATCTACTTTGTCCAGGCCCCTCATGATTTTGAACACCTCTATCAAATCTCCTCTCAAGCTTCTCTGCTCCAAGGAGAACAACCCCAGCTTCTCCAGTCTATCAATGTAACTGAAGTCCCTCATCCCTGGAACCGTTCTCGTAAATCTTTTCTGCACCCTCTCTAAGGCCTTCACATCCTTCATAAAGTGTGGTGCCCAGAATTGGACATAATACTCCAGTTGAGGCCGAACCAGTGTTTTATACAGGTCCATCATAATTTCCACACTTTTGTCCTCTATACCTCTATTCACGAAGCCCAGGACCCCATGAGCTTTTTTAACTGCTTTCTCCATCTGCCACCTTTAACGATTTGTGCACATATACCCTCAGGTCTCTCTCTTCCTTTTAGAATTGTACTCTTTATATTGCCTCTCCATGTTCTTCCTACCAAAATGTATCACTTTGCACTTTTCAACATTAAATTTAATCCAGCACGTGTCCGCCCATTTCACCAGCCTGTTTATGTCCTCTTGAAGTCTGTCACTAACCTCCTCACTGTTCACTATACTTCCAAGTTTTGTGTCATCTGCAAATTTTGAAATTGTGCTCTGTACATCCAAGTCCAAGTGATTAATGTAATGAGGGGTCTAGACAACGTCCGAAATCTGGAATCCTCGGGTCTGAATCCGTTCCAGTTTTGGGGTTTTTCCGGATTTCAGACAAGACAAGCAATAGTCTGAAATCTGGAATCCTCGACCGAATCCGCACTGGGTTTTGAGCGGCGGGGTCCGAAATCCGGCAAAATCCGAAATCTGGCACGGATTCGGTCGAGGATTCCGGATTTCAGAATTGATTTTCTTGTCTGCAATCTGTAATCCTCGACCGAATCCGTGCCGGATTTTGGGTTTTGCCTCAAAATGTCCGGTTTTCAGACAATAGTTCCGGATTCTGGACGACTCCATCAGCTATGCGCAAAATGTCCGGTTTTCGGACAATTTCGGTTTTCGGAGTTCCAGATTTGGGACGTTACACCTGTATATTTCAGGAAAAGCAATGGTCCTCGAACTGACCCTTGGGGAACATCACGGTATACCTTCCTCCAGTCCGAAAAACTACCATGCACCATGATTCTGTTTCCTGTCACTTCGCCAATTTTGTATCCATGCTGCCACTGTCCCTTTTATTCCATGGGCTTCAACTTCGCTGGCAAGCCTGTTATGTGGAACTTTATCAAACATTTCTTAGAAGTGCATGTACACCACGTCAACCGCATTGCCCTCATCAAACGTCTCTGTTACCTCATCAAAAAACTCGATCAAGTTAGGTAAACATGATTTGCCTTTAACAAATCCGTGCTGGCTTTCCTTAATTATGCCACACTTGTCCAAGTGACTGTTATTTTTGTCCCGGATTATTGTTTCTAAAAGCTTCCCCAATACCGAGATTAATCTGACCGGCCTGCAGTTGCTGGGTTTATCCTTACGCCCTTTTTTGAACAAGTGTGTAACATTTGCAATCCCCCAGTCCTCTGGCACCTCCCCCGTATCGAAGGAGGATTGGAAGATTATGGCCAGTACCTCCGCAGTTTCCACCTTCACTTCTCTCAGTATCCAAGGATGCATCCCATCTGGTCCTGAAGACTTATCTACTTCAAGTACAGCCAACCTTTCTAGTAGCTCCTCTTTATCAATTTTTATCCCATCCAGTATTTCATCTACCTTCTCTTTCACTATGACTACCAAGTCCTTGAACACATGCCACACCACTCCTTGTAGATTTTAGGCAGCTTTAAAGAAGCCTAGAAAGCACCAAACACCTGTACAAACTCAGCGACAGCCAGCAGCAATCAATCAGCAACTAACCTGTAAGTAGGTGATGGTCCTTTTAAATAGCACTGGTTGGGGGTGGGGGAGGGGGCTCCTTCCTGCTGCTGAATGCATGTTCAGCTGTGCAAGGTGAAGAGAGGGTGTTAGCTCCAGCATTGCATTCGAAAATGGCAGCGCTGGTGTTAAATCTTGTTCTGTATGTAACTATGTAATACTTGCCACCAGAGGGCCCGACTGTTGGAATCTTAATGGTCACCTGCACACACGTGCAGGGCCAGTATAAAAGATTGGCTGCCATGTTGTTCAGGCACTCTGGAGTTGTAATAAAGAAGACTAAGGTCACACTAAATTTAGCTCACAGTACTCAGCCTCGTGGAGTTCAGTACTCAACAAATCTGTCACGATCTGCCGACTGCATACTAACGGCACCGCTCCCAGTGCCGATGCTAACGTCCTCATCAAAATGGCATCTGGTGCAGCCCACACCAGAAGTGTGAAATGTGCGTGCTGCTCGGACGCCATTTTGGACACAAAACAGCAGGCACTACGTAGCCGAGTTTCTAGCTAACAGTACCAAAGAGAACACGGAGGTCTTGCGTCAGGCTTATCTGTAACCAGTCAGCAAGTGGTTTCAAACTTCACGTCCCAGGCCTCCGAGTGTCCGTGGAACAAGCAGAGAATGCTCTCGGGGACTCTGCCCTGCTACAGATCTCACTGAAGCTCCAGGGTAGACCGCAGTGCCGCAATGCCACCCAGCATGGCACTGGACGTTTGGGTAGTGCCACTTCTGCAGCCCGCTGCCTGGTACGGTGCCCAGTCCTTGCTCAAACATTTGATGCTCTGCAAGCATCGTTTCTTTTAAAGCAGGGCCCTTGAAATCTGGCTAGTCACCCAAGGTGATGACACATCCTGGCCTTCCTGGCACGTTGGCCTTCATAGATAGGGGATTTGAGTATAGGAGCAGGGAGGTCTTACTGCAGTTGTACAGGGCCTTGGTGAGGCCACACCTTGAATATTGTGTACAGTTTTGGTCTCCTAATCTGAGGAAGGACATTCTTGCTATTGAGGGAGTGCAACAAAGGTTCACCAGACTGATTCCCGGGAGGGCAGGACTGACATACGAAGAAAGACTGGATCGACTAGGCTTATATTCACTGGAATTTAGAAGAATGAGAGGGGATCTCATAGAAAGAAATAAAATTCTGATGTGATTGGACAGGTTAGATGCAGGTAGAATGTTCCCGATGTTGGGGAACTCCAGAACCAGGGGTCACAGTCTAAGGATCAGGGGTAAGCCATTTAGGACTGAGATGAGGAGAAACTTCTTCACTCAGAGAGTTGTTAACCTGTGGAATTCCCTGCCGCAGAGAGTTGTTGAGGCAGTTCATTAGATATATTCAAAAGGGAGTTAGATATGGCCCTTACGACTAAAGGGATCAAGGGGTATGGAGAGAAAGCAGGAATGGGGTACTGAAGTTGCATGATCAGCCATGATCATATTGAATGGTGGTGCAGGCTCGAAGGGCCTATTCCTGCACCTATTTTCTATGTTTCTATGTTTCTATGTTTCCAGTGGCAAGGTCTTTGTTCTAATGTTTCAGCACGAGCTACCCCAGCTCACTGGTGCTCTGTATGTCACCCAGTGCTCGACCCTCTCATTCATTCTCTAATGTCCCCTGGGTGGGTACAGTGAGTGATGGCGTGCACGTGAGGCATTGGTTACACTGGGGTCTTGTTCTTCTTCAGCGACATCACGAGAAGGAAGAGTGGTTGGAACGGGTTGCTGAGGAACAGAGCTGGCATTACCAGCGGAGTGACAGGAGAGGCTCACATGATTGGGATTGCTCGGGGAGAGTATGATGGAAAAGAAGAAAACAGAATGTCTTCACAAACACACAGCCAGCACGTGGCCTCCTACTCCCCTGTCGCTATAGTATCGGCAATCTTCTCTCCCCTCGGAGTTGGAGAGCTTCCTCCATGGAGGGGCGAGGGGGCAGAGTTTTGGGGGCCTGTCCCCTGTCAGATTTCTCTCCCAGCTTTAAGAACATAAGAACATAAGAATTAGGAACAGGAGTAGGCCATCTAGCCCCTCGAGCCTGCTCCGCCATTCAATAAGATCTGTCCCCTGTCAGATTTCTCTCCCAGCTTTAAGAACATAAGAACATAAGAATTAGGAACAGGAGTAGGCCATCTAGCCCCTCGAGCCTGCTCCGCCATTCAATAAGATCATGGCTGATCTGGCCGTGGACTCAGCTCTACTTACCCGGCCTCTCCCCGTAACCCTTAATTCCATTATTGGTTAAAAATTTATCTATCTTTGACTTGAAAACATTCAATGAGCTAGCCTCAACTGCTTCCTTGGGCAGAGAATTCCACAGATTCACAACCCTCTGGGAGAAGAAATTCTTTCTCAACTCGGTTTTAAATTGGCTCCTCCGTATTTTGAGGCTGTGCCCCCTAGTTCTAGTCTCCCCCACCAATGGAAACAACCTCTCTGCCTCTATCTTGTCTATCCCTTTCATGATTTTAAATGTTTCTATTAGATCACCCCTCATCCTTCTGAACTCCAACGAGTAAAGACCCAGTCTACTCAATCTATCATCATAAGGTAACCCCCTCATTTCTCGAATCAGCCGAGTGAATCGTCTCTGTACACCTTCCAAAAATAGTATATCCTTCCTTAAGTAAGGTGACCAAAACTGCACGCAGTACTCCAGGTGCGGCATTACTAATACCTTATATAGTTGCAGCAAGACCTCCCTGCTTTTGTACTCCATCCCTCTCGCAATGAAGGCCAACATTCCATTCGCCTTCCTGATTACCTGCTGCACCTGCAAACTAACCTTTTGGGATTCATGCACAAGGACCCCCAGGTCCCTCTGCACCACAGCATGTTGTAATTTCTCCCCATTCAAATAATATTCCCTTTTACTGTTTTTTTTCCCAAGGTGGATGACCTCACACTTTCCGACATTGTATTCCATCTGCCAAACCTTAGCCCATTCGTTTAACCTATCCAAATCTCCTTGCAGCCTCTCTGAGTCCTCTACACAACCCGCTTTCCCACTAATCTTAGTGTCATCTGCAAATTTTGTTGCACTACACTCTGTCCCCTCTTCTAGGTCATCTATGTATATTGTAAACAGTTGTGGTCCCAGCACTGATCCCTGTGGCACACCACTAACCACCAATTTCCAACCGGAAAAGGACCCATTTATCCCGACTCTCTGTTTTCTGTTCGCCAGCCAATTCTCTATCCATGCTAATACATTTCCTCTGACTCCGCGTACCTCTATCTTCTGCAGTAACCTTTTGTGTGGCACCTTATCGAATGCCTTTTGGAAATCTAAATACACCACATCCATCGGTACACCTCCATGCTCGTTATATCCTCAAAGAATTCCAGTAAGTTAGTTAAACATGATTTCCCCTTCATGAATCCATGCTGCGTCTGCTTGATTGCACTATTCCTATCTAGATGTCCCGCTATTTCTTCCTTAATGATAGTTTCAAGCATTTTCCCCACTGCAGATGTTAAACTAACCGGCCTATAGTTACCTGCCTTTTGCCTGCCCCCTTTTTTAAACAGAGGCGTTACATTAGCTGCTTTCCAATCCGCTGGTACCTCCCCAGAGTCCAGAGAATTTTGGTAGATTATAACGAATGCATCTGCTAGAACTTCCGCCATCTCTTTTAATACCCTGGGATGCATTTCATCAGGACCAGGGGACTTGTCTACCTTCAGTCCCATTAGCCCGTCCAGCACTACCCCCCTAGTGATAGTGATTGTCTCAAGGACCTCCCTTCCCACATTCCTGTGGCCTGCAAATTTTGGCATGGTTTTTGTGTCTTCCACTGTGAAGACGGAAGCAGAATAATTGTTTAAGGTGTCAGCCATTTCCACATTTCCCATTATTAAATCCCCCTTTTCATCTTCTAAGGGACCAACATTTACTTTAGTCACTCTTTTCCGTTTTATATATCTGTAAAAGCTTTTACTATCTGTTTTTATGTTTTGCGCAAGTTTACTTTCGTAATCTATCTTCCCTTTCTTTATTGCTTTTTTAGTCATTCTTTGCTGTTGCTTAAAATTTTCCCAATCCTCTAGTTTCCCACTAACCTTGGCCACCTTATACGCATTGGTCTTTGATTTGATACTTTCCTTTATTTCCTTGGTTATCCACGGCTGGTTATCCCTTCTCTTGCCGCCCTTCTATTTCACTGGAATATATTTTTGTTGAGCACTATGAAAGAGCTCCTTAAAAGTCCTCCACTGTTCCTCAATTGTGCCACCGTTTAGTCCTTGTTTCCAGTCTACTTTAGCCAACTCTGCCCTCATCCCACTGTAGTCCCCTTTGTTTAAGCATAGTACGCTCGTTTCTGACACAACTTCCTCATCCTCAATCTGTATTACAAATTCAACCATACTGTGATCACTCATTCCGAGGGGATCTTTTACTAGCAGATCGTTTATTTTTCCTGTCTCATTACACAGGACCAGATCTAAGATGGCTTGCTCCCTTGTAGGTTCTGTTACATACTGTTCTAAGAAACAATCCCGTATACATTCTATGAATTCCTCCTCCAGGCTACCCCCTGCGATTTGATTTGACCAATCGATATGTAGGTTAAAATCCCCCATGACTACTGCCATTCCTTTTTCACATGCCTCCATTATTCCCTTGATTATTGCCCGCCCCACCGTGAAATTATTATTTGGGGGCCTATAAACTACGCCGACCAGTGACTTTTTCCCCTTACTATCTCTAATCTCCACCCACAATGATTCAACATTTTGTTCATTGGAGCCAATATCATCCCTCACAACTGCCCTGATATCATCTTTTATTAACAGAGCTACCCCACCTCCTTTCCCTTCTTGCCTATCTTTCTGAATCGTCAGATACCCCTGTATGTTTAATTCCCAGTCTTGGCCACCCTGCAACCATGTTTCTGTAATGGCCACCAAATCATACCCATTTGAAATGATTTGTGCCGTCAACTCATTTACTTTATTTCAAATGCTGCGTGCATTTAGATAGAGTGTTTTCATCCTAGTTTTTAAACCATGATTTTTAGTTTTGACCCCTCCTGCAGCCCATTTATATTCAGTCGCCCTTTTTGTTTCTTGCCTTTGGTTTCTCTGCCCTCCACTTTTACTCATCTCTTTTCTGTCTTTTGTTTTTGTCTCCTTTTTGTTTCCCTCTGTCTCCCTGTATTGGTTCCCATTCCCCTGCCATATTAGTTTAACTCCTCCCCAACAGCACTAGCAAACACTCCCTCTAGGACATTGTTTCCAGTCCTGCCCAAGTGCAAACCGTCCAGTTTGTACTGGTCCCACCTCCCCCAGAACCTGTTCCAATGCCCCACGAATTTGAATCCCTCCCTGCTCCACCACTGCTCAAGCCACGTATTAATCTGCGCTATCCTGCGATTCCTACTCTGACTAGCACGTGGCACTGGTAGCAATCCCGAGATTACTACTTTTGAGGTCCTACTTTTTAATTTAGCTCCTAGCTCCTTAAATTCGTCTCGTAGGACCTCATCCCTTTTTTTACCTATGTCGTTGGTACCAATATGCACCATGACAACTGGCTGTTCTCCCTCCGTTTTTAAAATGTCCTGCACTCGCTCGGAGACATCTTTGACCCTTGCACCAGGGAAGCAACATACCCTCCTGGAGTCTCGGTTGCGGCCGCAGAAACGCCTATCTATTCCCTTTATGATTGAATCCCCTATCACTATCGCTCTCCCACTCTTTTTCCTGCCCTCCGTGCAACAGAGCCAGCCACAGTGACATGAACTTGGCTGCTGCTGCTCTCCCCTGATGAGTCATCTCCCTCAACAGCACTCAAAGCAGTGTATCTGTTTTGCAGGGGGATGACCAGATGGGACCCCTGCACTACCTTCTTTGTACTACTCTTCCTGCTGGTCTTCCATTCCCTAGCTGGCTGTGGATCCTTCTCATGTGGTAAGACCAACTCACTACGCGTGCCACTTATGTCATTCTCAGCATCGTGGATGCTCCAGAGTGAATCCACCCTCAGCTCCAATTCCGCAACGCGGTCCGTCAGGAGATGGAGGCGGATACACTTCTCACACACGTAGTCGTCAGGGACACCGGAAGTGTCCCTGAGTTCCCACATGGTACAGGAGGAGCATTACACGTGACCAAGCTCTCCCGCCATGCCTCAACCCCCAGATACACCCAAATTGGCAACAACAATGTTACAGTTTACTTACTGATATAAAAAAGAAAAAGAAAAGCTACTCACCAATCACCAGCCAATCACTTACCCCCTTGGCTGTGACGTCACCTTTTGATTCCTTTCTACTTCTTTTTTGCCTTCTCTCCCCGCTGTAGCTGCACAAGTCCGCCTTTATAGGCCGCTCCGACGCTGCTCCCGCCTCTCATCAACTGCCGCTGCCTGTGGAACACCCGCTGGGCCTTTATAGGCCGCTCCGACACTGCTCCCGCCTCTCATCAACTGCTGCTGCCTGTGGAACACCCGCTGGGCCTTTATAGGCTGCTCCGATGCTGCTCCCGCCTCTCATCAACTGCCGCTGCCTGTGGAACACCCGCTGGGCCTTTATAGGCTGCTCCGACGCTGCTCCCGCCTCTCATCAACTGCCGCTGCCTGTGGAACACCCGCTGGGCCTTTATAGGCCGCTCCGACACTGCTCCCGCCTCTCATCAACTGCTGCTGCCTGTGGAACACCCGCTGGGCCTTTATAGGCTGCTCCGATGCTGCTCCCGCCTCTCATCAACTGCCGCTGCCTGTGGAACACCCGCTGGGCCTTTATAGGCCGCTCCGACACTGCTCCCGCCTCTCATCAACTGCCGCTGCCTGTGGAACACCCGCTGGGCCTTTTATAGGCCGCTCCGATGCTGCTCCCGCCTCTCGCCAACTGCCGCTGCCTGTGGAACACCCGCTGGGCCTTTATAGGCTGCTCCGACGCTGCTCCCGCCTCTCGCCAACTGCCGCTGCCTGTGGAACATCCGCTGGGCCTTTTATAGGCCGCTCCGACGCTGCTCCCGCCTCTCGCCAACTGCCGCTGCCTGTGGAACACCCGCTGGGCCTTTTATAGGCCGCTCCGACACTGCTCCCGCCTCTCGCCAACTGCCGCTGCCTGTGGAACATCCGCTGGGCCTTTTATAGGCCGCTCCGACGCTGCTCCCGCCTCTCGCCAACTGCCGCTGCCTGTGGAACACCCGCTGGGCCTTTTATAGGCCGCTCCGACACTGCTCCCGCCTCTCGCCAACTGCCGCTGCCTGTGGAACACCCGCTGGGCCTTTTATAGGCCGCTCCGACGCTGCTCCCGCCTCTCGCCAACTGCCGCTGCCTGTGGAACACCTGCTGGGCCTTTATAGGCCGCTCCGACGCTGCTCCCGCCTCTCGCCAACTGCCGCTGCCTGTGGAACACCCGCTGGGCCTTTATAGGCCGCTCCGACGCTGCTCCCGCCTCTCACCAACTGCCGTTTATGGGCTTTCATGTCCTTGAGGAAAAAAATAGAATGGCTAAACTTACTTTTATTCCGAAGATGTGCATTGCACGGCAAGTATCAGCACAAGGGGGGAGAAATTCGGACGCGCCTCTGGTGTGGCGGTGACCCAGGCGGAGCGGTACTTTTAGCGCCTTGAAGAGGTGTGCGCCTCCCATCCAGAAATTCGTCACAATCGGTCGAAGAGCCGACAGGGGCGATATATCAGCCGTTGCACACTAGAGCTGTGGGGGGGAGGGGACTAACGAAAGTTTGGTCGGTACATTTTGCAGACTCATTGTGCATGCGCGAACTCCGAGTCAGATCCCGGGAAAAGCTGAGTCTTAAAGGCGAGGCACAGTGATGCACCCATTAAAGTTTTCAAAATCACTTGTTTTCAGCCGCTACAAACTGGGAGGCTCACGTACCGTGCTGTGTGAACGTTGCACTGACTGTCACCTCCGGGGGTCGCGCTTCCTCATCCCTGTAAGTAGCCACCAGTTAGTGACTCTGCAAGCCTGGACCCAATGTTTGTCCAGACATTGTTCTTGGCGGGCGCTTAATGAGGTGCAAGCACCAAATTTACCGACCGGGACACACGCGTGGACGTTTTACCAGGAATACGTCAGGATCGCACTGATCGTCAGCAGCCGGGCGCTACTGGTTTGTGCCCCCGGTGAGCCGCTAATGGATTATCGGTCGGTGTGCTCCCAGCCTCAGGAACCTCTTGCGCTCCCGTTAATGCCCCCTCTGTCTGCTAACCGAGGCGTTAGACAACCGAAAATCCAGCCCGAGATCTTCATGGGAGTAATGGAAGGTGTGTGCGACAGCCAATCACATACCAGGAAAGCCTGTTAGTGGGGTTAATGCACGTGAGACTGTGATGGTCGGACTACTTCCATGTGAAGGCTCGGGCTGTAACCGCTTGAGGGTAAGCTGTTTCAGCACTTTAACACAATGTGAGGGAGATGATTGGCAGTAGCAGGCACGCTCCACACAGTACATTCTTGGAAGATGCGACTGGCTTCTCTTATCTTGGTAACCTAACATTTTCCTGCACTGTGCTACCATGTATCGGATCATAAAGTTGGCACTGACTACCTGGCCCTCTTCCTCGCTTGACTCTGTGCAGTTCTCTTTGGAGCTCTCAGCCACTTTGTGCCAAATGGAATCTCCCTCCTCAGTATTAAATCCCCTCTGCCCCAAATCCTTCCTGAGAACCCAGGGGCTCTCTGGCCTCCTACAAACCTGCCAGACATTGAACGTGATACTGTTCGACCAGTCTGTGTTTTACGGATACCATTAAATCATGCAGGATCATACTAGCTCCTACACAGAAGCTAGGTTCAGTCAGAGATGTTCTTGATGCCCGGAGCCCTCCCCACATATTTTAATGAGGCTGACCCGGGTGATCCCGCTGCCTCCAGCCCCCCCCCCCCCCAGAATCTATGGATCACGCTCCGCCCTAGTTCCAGTTGGGATTTCACCCCATCATCATAGGCAGTCCCTCGGAATCGAGGAAGACTTGCTTCCACTCCAAAAATAAGTCCTTAGGTGGCTGAACAGTCCAATGTGAGAATCACAGACCCTGTCACAGGTGGGACAGACAGTGGTTGGAGGAAAGGGTGGGTGGGACAGGTTTGCCGCACGCTCTTTCCGCTGCCTGCACTTGATTTCTGCATGCTCTCGGCGATGAGACTCGAGGTGCTCAGCGCCCTCCTGGATGCTCTTCCTCCACTTAGGGCGGTCTTTGACCAGGGACTCCCAGGTGTCGGTGGGGATGTTGCAATTTATCAGAGAGGCTTTGAGGGTGTCCTTGTAATGTTTCCTCTGTCCACCTTTGGCTTGTTTGCCGTGAAAGAGTTCCGAGTAGAGAGCTTGCTTTGGGAGTCTCGTGTCTGGCATGCGGACAATGTGGCCTGCCCAACGGAGCTGGTCGAGTGTGGTCAGTGCTTCAATGCTGGGGATGTTGGCCTGGTCAAGGACGCTAATGTTGGTGCATCTGTCCTCCCAGGGGATTTGTCGGATCTTGCAGAGACAGCCTTGATGGTTTTTCTCCAGCGACTTGAGGTGTCTGCTGTACATGGTCCATGTCTCTGAGCCATACAGGAAGGCGGGTATTACTACAGCTCTAGGGGACGAAATCTGCACAGCGACTCCGGGAGGAGCTTCTTGGCCACAAAGAGAAGACGGTTGAGGAGGACTCTAGCGACAACTTTCCTCGTGGTTGAAAGCAGGGAAATTCCTCTGTAGTTGCTGCAGTCGGACTTGTCCCCTTTTTTAAAGATGGTCACGATCGCTGCATCTCTAAGATCTCCCGACATGCTCTCCTCCCTCCAGATGAGAGAGATGAGGTCATGTATTCGCGCCTGCAGTGCCTCCCCGCCATACTTTAGCGCCTCAGCAGGGATTCCATCTGCTCCCGTAGCCTTGTTGTCCTTAAGCGGTCTCATGTCTTTTTCTACCTCGTGCAGTGTTGGGATTTCACTGAGGTGGTGGCGGGTAGCATGCTTCGGGATGGAGTCGAGAACACTCGAGTCAAAGGTAGAGTCTCGATTGAGGAGATCTTCGAAGTGCTCCTTCCAGCGGGCCCTGACTGCCTCGGTGTCCTTGATAAGTGTTTCCCCGTTCTTGGCCAGCAGTGGGGTGGGGCCTTGGAAGTTTGGACCATAGGTGGCCTTGACTGCGATGAAGAATCATCGCACATCATGGCTGTCGGCCAGTTGTATCTCCTGTACTTTCTCCATCCACCACCTGTTCTTTAGGTCCCGGGGTTTTTTGTTGGATCGGAGATGATCAGGAGGTCCAAGAGCTAATAGATCGCAAGCACAGAGCATTTCTGAGCCTCAAGTAACAACCCAACGCGGGAGCAGCAAAGCAGCATTACAGACGGCTCAAGGCTGAGGGGATTTCACCCAGGCAGTAAATCTATGCTTAATCCTATTTGGAGTGGGGACCACTTCTCAGCACTCTGACAGCCAATGAAGATCATAGAAATCATAGAATCATAGACATTTTCAGCACGGAAGGAGGCCATTTCGGCCCATCGTGTCCGCGCCAGCCAACAAAGAGCTATCCAGCCTAATCCCACTTTCCAGCTCTTAGTCCGTAGCCCTGTAGGTTACAGCACTTCAAGTGTACATTCAAGTACTTTGTAAATGTGGTGAGGGTTTCTGCCTCTACCATCCTTTCAGGCCGTGAGTTCCAGAACCTCACCACCCTCTGGGTGAAGAAACTTCCACTCAAATCTCCTCGAAACCTCTTACCAATTACTTTAAATCTATGACCCCTGGTTGTTGACCCCTCTGCTAAGGGAAATAGGTCCTTCCTATCCCACTCTATTTAGGCCCCTCATAATTTTATACACCTCAATAAGGTCTCCCTTAAACCTCCTCTGTTCCAAAGAAAATAAACCCAGCCTATCCAATCTTTCGTCATAGCTAAAATTCTCCAGTCCAGGCAACATCCTTGTAAATCTCCTCTGTACCCTTTTTAGTGCAATCACATCTTTCCTGTAATGTGGTGACCAGAAACTGCACGCAGTACTCTAGCTGCGACCTAACTAGTGTTTGATACAGTTCAAGCATAAACCCCCTGCTCTTGTAGGCTATGCCTTGGCTAATAAAGGCAAGTATTCCATATGCCGTCTTAACCACCTTATCCACCTGGCCTGCTACCTTCAGGGATCTGTCGACCTGTACTCCAAGCTCCCTGTTTACCTGTACACTTGAGACTATGAGAAAATAAAACATCACACCAGTATAGTTGCTCTTGTAAGGTTAGGGTTGAGGTCATTGCAAAAGTAGGGCAGCTCTGCATTGCGTTTGAGTCGGCCCATACCTGATCTGGTAATCTGTGATGCAGTTATTAATTAGAAAGCGGAGACATTTTCCCATTCTTCGTGCAGCCATCTGCCATCTTGATAAACATGCGAGTGGCAAGCGAGCCAAAGGTGGGCAGAGGAAACATTACAAGGACGCCCTCAAAGCCTCCCTGATAAAGTGCAACATCCCCACCGACACCTGGGAGTCCCTGGCCAAAGACCGCCCTAAGTGGAGGAAGTGCATCCGGGAGAGCGCTGAGCACCTCGAGTCTCGTCGCCGAGAGCATGCAGAAATCAAGCGCAGGCAGCGGAAAGAGCGTGCGGCAAACCTGTCCCACCTTCCCTCAACGACTATCTGCCCCACCTGTGACAGGGACTGTGGTTCTTGTATTGGACTGTTCAGCCACCTAAGGACTCATCTTGGAGTTGAAGCAAGTCTTCCTCAATTCCGAGCGGCTGCCGATTATGATGAAACATGCCCTCCACATAACATCTCCCTCGCAGCTTTATAACGTTGTTTCATTTCTCCTTAACCATAAATGGTTTTGCCCTTTTCACATTGGGCTTGTTAAGCGCTCAAAGGCTCTTGCCTTTTTTTAAATTTCCTGCCCACGCACGTTTGTTCTGCTCTGCTGCCAAACCACTGGACGGGATGATGTCACTTCTTTCAGAACAGAGCAGTCAGGCGAGGAGTTTTGCTAACCTAATTAATTATCTGCACGTTGGCCTTCAGCCAACGCCTATCATAGTACAAGTCCCTGAACATTAACCCTAACAGTGTGGTATTTCTGAATGAGTGACAAGTAGGCCAGCCTGCTAAGCAACCACAATAGGCCCACTTACACAAGGTCAGTTGTGCTCCTTGTTTTGTCGGCAAGATTAAAGTCGGCCACTGAATGTGACAGCCTGTTTGCATGTCACTGGTGCTTTGCGTTATCAAAAGATCTGTTGCCGCTTTCTGTTAGATCTTAGTAATTGTTGGAATTTCTCAGCAATCCTGTATGCACACCAATCCCAAAATATTAAGAATTAATGATGGAGCCAGAATCAGTCAGTGAGCAGCTAGTCGGGGCGAAGGAGCGGTGAGAGACTGTAGAGGGACGTGATTGGAGCCCAGGAGAGGTGTGAGTTCGGGGCCAGGGGCCCAGGGGCAGCACGGGCCATCCCACACTGTGATATGTGTGCACTAGGCCCGTGCAGCAGAACTAGTCTCCAGTCGTCTTGGATAACCCTTGCCACTGGACCAAGACCTAGCTCTGTCAAGCCCGTGTGGTGGCTGGTGTGCAACGGTCACCCCACGTTAAAAAAATCCACGCACAGGCATCACCTTCAGGATATAGTTCTGGATCTGGAACATTAGGTCTTTCATTGAAACTCCTGTGAACTCATCCTTTTTTGGCGTGGAAGCAAGTCATCCTCGATACGAGGGACTGCCTATGATGATGATGACGAGTTTCTGTGATGCATTTAACATCGGGAAACATAAACAGCTCCTTTATTTCAATGACTATTTAGTTATTCTCTCCCCTGGCCCCCTGGCCCAGATTTCTTCCCCTTCCTCTCCTGAAGGGTGTGCTCAAGCAAAGGCCTGTTCCAACAGCAGTGCGCCTTGCCCTGCTTCATCACTGTAGGTGGATAATCATAGTTGAGGCAATTCTGTTGTCACCCAAAGTTCACGTATACGCAACATTCCAACAAGGGTCATCGGATAACATTTGGAAACAGAAATCCTGCCTGAGAACAAATGTAGCTGCTGCCTCAGCTCATTCGCTGCTGAAACCCTCATCCATGCCTTTGTTACGTCCAGACTTGACTATTCCAACGCATTCCTGGCTGGTCTCCCACATTCTACCCTATGTAAACTAGAGGTGATCCAAAACTCAGCAGCCCGTGTCCTAACTCACCCCCAGTCCCGCTCACGCATCACCTCTGTGCTCGCTGACCTACATTGGCTTCCGTTTAAGCAATGCCTCGATTTTAAAATTCTCCTCCTTATTTTCAAATCCCTCCATGGCCTCGCCCCTCCCTATCTCTGTAATCTCCTCCGGCCCCCACAATCCCCCAAGATGTCTGCACCCTTCTAATTCTGCTCTCTTGAGCATCCCTGATTATAATCGCTCAACCATTGGTGGCCGTGCCTTCTGTTGCCTGGGCCCCAAGCTCTGGAACTCCCTGCCTAAACCTCTCTGCCTCTCTACCTCTCTTTCCTCCTTCAAGACCCTCCTTAAAACCTACCTCTTTGACCAAGCTTTTAGTTACATGTGCTAATTTTTACTTATGTGGCTCGGTGCCAAAGTTTTTTATCTCATAATACTCCTGTGAAGCACCTTGGGACGTTTCACTAAGTTAAAGGCGCTATATAAATACAAGTTGTTGTTGTTGTTGATTGAGATCCACAAGCTCAGGACAGACCAGCGATTGCTTCTGTCGGTTTTACTCAGTATCATTCCAGGCAGCGTTGGGTGGGAGAGGAGGGTGATGGGGGGAGGTGGGGGTAGGGGCGGGGAGGGTTTGGGGTGGGGGGAGGTGTGGGGTGGAGATGGGAGGGAGCAGGCGGGCGGTGTGGAATGGGGGGTGGAGGTGAGAGGTTGAGGGGATGGGGGGTGGGAGGTGGGGGTGGGGTGGTGGAGGGGTGGGAGGTGGGGGTGAGAGGGTGGGGGATGGGGAAGTGGAAGGTGGAGGGGTGAGAGGTTGGGGTGGAGGTAGGAGGTGGGGTTGGGGATGGGGGGTGGGGAGGGTGGGAGGTGGGGTTGGGTGGGCGGAGTTTGGAGGTGGGGATGGGAGGGTGAGGGGATGTGGAGGGTGGGGAGGGTGGGGAGGTGGGAGGTGGGAGGCATGGGGGGTTTGGAGGTGGTTGAGGGGTGGGGAGGGTGGGGGGAGAGTGGTGAGGGTGGGAGGTGGGGAGAGGGTGGGGAGGGTGGGGAGGGTGGGGAGAGGGTGGGGAAGGTGGGGAGAGGGTTGGGAGGGTGGGGAGGGGGGATGATGGGGAGGATGGGGGGTGGGAGGTGGGGGTTGGGGGGGTGTGGAGGGTGGGGATGGGGGGGGAGAGGGTGGGGATGGGGGGTGAGAGGTGGGGATGGGGGGGAGGATGGGGGGTGGGAGGTGAGGGTTGGGGGGGTGTGGAGGGTGGGGATGGGGGGGAGAGGGTGGGGATGGGGGGAGAGGGTGGGGATGGGGGGTGAGAGGTGGGGGGATGTGGAGGGTGGGGATGGAGGGGAGGATGGGGGGTGGGAGATGGGGGTTGGGGGGGTGTGGAAGGTGGGGATGGGGGATGAGAGGTGGGGTTTTAGGTTGCTTGAATGTTTCTCTCGTCTTGTTAACACAATAATAATTTGATATGGCATCAAACAAATGAATGCAATGCCCTGGTTATTAGAATAATAAGTTCCCCAACAAACTTGTTAACAGCAAATCTGTTGTTGTGTATCTCCATATAAACTGAGTCGTGCACAGAATCTGTCGTGAAATGGAGACGCTTAATTCAATAAACTGGCGGGCAGAGGCTGCAAGGCAGAAACGTCTGTTTTTCCCCACAATTTTCATTCTCCTTTGATGTCGATGACATCACCTGGCCATCAACGCTGCTGATCAGGGAGCAACCAGATGCCATGTGGAAAATGCAGACCCGGTGTAATTTTTACAATAAGAACCATTTGGGACAATTTAACAAAGAACAAATGTGAAGTTGTACGAAAGTTTGCATTGTAAAAGGCTGCACATCAAATCCAATTATGAAACAAATATGACACTCCAATTTTTCACCATAGTGAATTGCCTCCAGAGTTCAGAGAAAGCACATGAGCCCGTGCACATGCTGTTTCTACAGAAACAGCTCAGCACATGCTAAGCTGCAAACAGCTAAAATATCTTGGGAGGCTCTTATAACACTTCGCTCACACTTCTGGACAAGTTACAAGCAAAAGAATGTGCTGTTGATACCTGTTCCACCTCCAGCATCCACCTCTCCATCACTTAACTTCCTAGTCCTCTCTTATTTTATCAATATTACTCTTTGTCAGTGTCAGCTGTGGCTCAGTGGGTAGCACACTTGCCTGTGAGTCACAATGTTGTGGGTTCTTGGCCCACTCCAGGAACTTGAGTACATAAATCTAGGCAGACACTCCAGTGCAGTGCTGAGGGAGTATTACACTGTCTGTGTTACACTCCTAATAAATGCTCAGACTGAGTACTGTGTGTGATGAGCAAGTGTAACCTTAGCTCCTTTATTAAGGTTCCAGAGTGCAGGTAGCTCATGGGTGGCCTGCTTATATACTGTGCTCCCAAGGGATGCTGGGATCCCTTGGGACTCCAACAGCTGGGCCCTCTGTTGGTCAGGTGTCATGCACGTTACAAGGGGTCAAATACATAACATCACTCCCCGTGAAGTCAACAGTACACTTATTTACAAGGTTTTGCGCTCCCTTGTCGATCGTCTCGGTACAAATGCTGGTGTGGGTGGGTTGGTCAGTTCTTCACTGGGCTGTTGAGTAGCCAGCCTTGCTGGGGATGATGAGTTCGGTTTTGTGGTCAACTGTGATATCAGTTGCCACTTGTGTATGTGTTGGAAGGTCAAAGTTGGTGGTGTCCTCTTCAGGTTGTTCGTAGCTGTTGGTGAATCGCAATTTGATTTAGTCCAAGTGTTTTCTGTACGTTTGTCCATTGGTCAATTTGACCTGAAATACCCTACTCTCCTCTTTGGCTGTGACCATGCCAGCGAGCTTTTTGGGACCATGTCCATAACTGAGCACAAACACAGGATCGTTGATCTCAATATCGCGTGATAAATTTGCGTGGTCATGGTACACACTTTGTTGATGCCGCTTGTTCTCCACGTGATCATGTAGATCAGGGTGGACCAGAGAGAGCCTTGTTTTAAGTGCCCTTTTCATGAGCAGCTCAGCTGGGGGAATCCCGGTGAATGAGTGGGGTCTGGTGTGGTAGCTGAGCAGTACTCGGGACAACCGGGTCTGCAGGGAGCCTTTCGACACGCGTTTCAAGCTTTGCTTGATAGTCTGAACTGCCTGTTCTGCCTGGCCGTTGGATGCGGGCTTGAATGGGGCAGATGTGATATGATTGATCCCATTGCGGGTCATGAATTCTTTGAATTCAGCACTGGTGAAGCACGGCCCATTGTCACTGACTAGGACATCAGGCAAGCCATGCGTGGCAAACATAGCTCATAGACTTTCAATGGTGGCCGTGGATGTGCTTACAGACATTATTGCACATTCAATCCACTTTGAGTAAGCATCCACGACAACCAAAGACATTTTGCCTAGGAATAGGCTGCATAGTCTACATGGATCCTTGACCACGGTTTGGATGGCCAGGACGACAAATTTAGCGGTGCCTCTCTGGGTTCATTGTTCAACTGAGAGCAAGTGTTGCACTGGCGCACACATGACTCTAAATCTGAGTTGATGCCAGGCCACCGCACGTGGGATCTGGCTATGGCTTTCATCATTACTGCTATATATGTAAACTTGTATATACCTTGTGTAGCCACCAGAGGGCTCATCCCCTGGAGTCCCAAGGGATCCCACCATCCCTTGAGAGCAGATATTTAAGGAGGCCTCACAAGCTGGAGAGGCAGTCTGGAGACCTGCAATAAAAGACTAAGGTCACACTTTACTTTGAGCTCACAGTATCCAGTCAGACTCTTTATTCTTACAAAACAACTGGCGATGAGATACAGATGATGAACCCAACGATGCAGAGAACAGTGGGCATCCTGGAGAAATTCTCGGAGGGAGATGATTGGGAAACCTTTGTGGAGCGACTCGACTAATACTTCGTGGCCAACGAGCTGGAAGGAGAAGCGAATGCTGCCAAATGAAGAGCGATTCTCCTCACTGTCTGCGGGGCACCAACGTATGGCCTCATGAAAAATCTGCTTGCTCCAGCGAAACCCACAGAGAAATCATACGATGATTTGTGTACACTGGTCCGGGAGCATCTGAACTCGAAGGAAAGCGTTCTGATGGCGAGGTACTGGTTCTACACCCACAAAAGGTCTGAAGGCCAGGAAGTGGCAAGTTATGTCGCTAAGCTAAGACACCTTGCAGGACATTACAAATTTGAAGGACATTTGGAGCACATGCTCAGAGACTTTTTCGTACTTGGCATTGGCCATGAAGTGATACTTCGCAAACTTTTGACTGTAGAGACCCCAACTTAGAAATAGTGGATGCATTGGTGATCATTTTCCAACAGTCTATCGACTCTGAATCAGTTCCTATGGACTGGAGGGTGGCTAATGTAACACTATTTTTTTAAAAAGGAGGGAGAGAGAAAACGGGGAATTATAGACCGATTAGCCTGACATCAGTAGTGGGGAAAATGTTGGAATCAATTATTAAAGATGAAATAGCAGCGCATTTGGAAAGCAGTGACAGGATCGGTCCAAGTCAGCATGGATTTATGAAAGGGAAATCATGCTTGACAAATTTTCTAGAATGTTTTGAGCATGTAATAAGTAGAGTGAACAAGGGAGAACCATGGATGTGGGATATTTGGACTTTCAAAAGGCTTTTGACAAGGTCCCATACAAGAGATTAATGTTCAACAATAAAGCACATGGTATTGGGGGTAATGTATTGATGTGGATAGAGAACTGATTGGTAGACAGGAAGCAGAGAGTAGGGATAAACGGGTCCTTCTCAGAATGGCAGGCAGTGACTAGTGGGGTACCACAGGGCTCAATGCGGGGACCCCAGCTATTTACAATATACATCAATGACTTAGATGAAGGAATTGAGTGTAATATCTCTGAGTTTGGAGACGACACTAAGCTGGGTGGCGGTGTGAGCTGTGAGGAGGATGCTAAGAGGCTGCAGGGTGACTTGGACAGGTTAGGTGAGTGAGCAAATGCATGGCACATGCAGTATAATGTAGATAAATGTGAGGTTATCCACTTTGGTAGCAAAAACATGAAGGCAGAATATTATCTGAATGGCGGCAGATTAGGAAAAGGGGAGGTGCAACGAGACCTGGGTGTCTTGGTACATCAGTTATTGAAAGTTGGCATGCAGGTACAGCAGGCAGTGAAGAAGGCAAATGGCATGTTGGCCTTCATAACTAGGGGATTTGAGTCTAGCAGCAGGGAGGTCTTAATGCAGTTGTACAGGGCCTTGGCGAGGCCTCACCTGGAATATTGTTTTCAGTTTTGGTGTCCTAATCTGAGGAAGGACGTTCTTGCTATTAAGAGAGTGCAGCGAAGGTTCACCAGATTGATTCCCAGGATGGCGGGATTGACGTATGAGGAGAGACTGGATCGACTGGGCCTGTATTCACTGGAGTTTAGAAGAATGAGAGGGAATCTCATAGAAACATATAAAATTCTGATGGGACTGGACAGGTTAGATGCAGGAAGAATGTTCCCGATGTTGGGGGAGACTAGAACTAGGGGGCACAGCCTCAAAATACGGAGGAGCCAATTTAAAACCGAGTTGAGAAAGAATTTCTTCTCCCAGAGGGTTGTGAATCTGTGGAATTCTCTGCCCAAGGAAGCAGTTGAGGCTGGCTCATTGAATGTTTTCAAGTCAAAGATAGATAGATTTTTAAGCAATAAGGGAATTAAGGGTTACGGGGAGAGGGCGGGTAAGTGGAGCTGAGTCCACGACCAGATCAGCCATGATCTTATTGAATGGCGGAGCAGGCTCGAGGGGCTAGATGGCCTACTCCTGTTCCTAATTCTTATGTTCTTAAGAGGTAAGCCATTTAGGACCGAGATGAGGAGAAACTTCTTCACTCAGAGAGTTGTTAACCTCTGGAATTCTCTACCGCAGAGAGTTGTTGATGCCAGTTCATTAGATATATTCAAGCTGGAGTTAGATATGGCTCTGACGTCTAAAGGGATCAAGGGGTATGGAGAGAAAGCAGGAAAGGGGTACTGAGGTGAATGATCCGCCATGATCTTATTGAATGGTGGTGCAGGCTCAAAGGGCCGAATGGCCTACTCCTGCACCTATTTTCTATGTTTCTATGTTTCTAAAGCCATAGCGATAGCCCAGGCGTTCATTGCCCCAGTGACAATACTAAGCAAATCTCTCAGCATACGAGTGCTGCTACAAGTACTGTGAACAAAGTGATGTTGTTTTCAAATTGCAACATACAGGGCAGGCCCCACATGCCTGCAGCTGCACGTCCGCAGATGTCTCAGAGTCTACCATAAAGGGTGGTGAATACAATGCCATTAACACCTTATTGGCGCTGCAGGGGTGATCAACGTTTCCATTCATGCCGCTTCAAAGGATACGTTAGTAAGGGCTGTCGAACAATGGGACACCTCCAATGTATGTGCAGGCGAGCTGCAAACCCTGTTAATCCTGCAAACCACCATGTTGCAGAGGAGGACAGATCCACGACGAACCAGAGCATTAGACCGAGGAGGCAGAGGTATATGTGGTGCACACATTTACCACAAAGTGTCCCCTGATAATTCTGAAGGTTGAATTAAATGGACTCCCGGTGTCAATGGAGCTGGACACGGGCACGTGCCAGTCCATGATGAGCAAAAAGACTTTCGATAAATTGTGATGCAGCAAGGCCTCAAGGCCAGTCTTGACTCCCATTCGCACGAAACTGAGAACTTACACAAAGGAACTGATTCCCGTAATCGGCAGTGCTACTGTAAAGATCTCCTACGATGGAGTGGTGCACAAGCTACCACTCTGGGTGGTCCGGGCGATGGTCCCACGCTGCTCGGCAGGAGCTGGCTGGGAAAGGTACGCTAGAACTAGGACGACATCCGAGCGCTCTCGTCCGCTGACGACATTTCGTGTGCCCAGGTCTTAAACAAGTTCCCTTCGCTGTTCAAACCAGGCATCGGGAAGTTCCAAGGAGCAAAAGTGCAGATCCACCTAATTCCAGGGGCACGACTTATCCATCACAACGCGAGAGCAGTACTGTACATGATGAGAGAGAGGGTGGAGATCGAGCTAGAACGGCTGCAACGAGAGGGCATCATTTCGCCGATCAAATTCAACAAGTGGGCCAGTCCGATTGTTTCGATCCTCAAGGGAGACGGCACCGTCAGAATCTGTGGTGATTACAAAGTAACGATCAATCGTTTCTCCCTGCAGGATCAATACCAGCTACCAAAGGCAGACGACCTTTTTCCCATGCTGGCGGGAGGAAAGACATTCACGAAGCTGGACTTGACCTCAGCCTACATGACGCAGGAGCTGGAGGAATCTTCGAAGGGCCTCACCTGCATCAACACGCACAACGGTCTCTTCATCTACAACAGATGCCCGTTTGGGATTTGATCAGCCGCGGCAATATTCCAGAGATAAATGGAAAGCTTACTGAAGTCAGTCCCGTGCATGGTGGTCTTCCTGGACGACATCTTGGTTACAGGTCGGGACACAGTCGAGCATCTGCAGAACCTGGAGGAGGTTCTTAGTCAACTCAACCGCGTGGGGCTCAGGTTATAACACTCGAAGTGCGTTTTCCTGGCGCCTGAAGTGGAGTTCCTGGGGAGAAGAATCGCGGCGGACGACATCAGGCCCTTCAATTCGAAGAGGAAAGCAATCGAGAACGCACCGAGGCCACAGAACGTGACGGAGCTGCGGTCGTTTCTAGGACACCTGAACTAATTTGGTAACTTCTTACCGGGTCTCAGCACACTGTTAGAACCACTGCACACCTTACTGCATAAAGGAGATGAATGGGTATGGGGAAAAAGCCAAGAAAATGCCTTTGTAAAAGCTAGAAAATTGTTACGCTCAAACAAATTGCTTGTGTTGTATGATCCATGTAAGCGTTTGGTACTAGCATGTGATGTGTCGTCGTACAGCGTCGGGTGTGTATTGCAACAAGCTAATGAATCTGGGAAATTGCAACTGGTTGCTTGTGCATTCAGAAGTCTGCCTAAGGCTGAGAGAGCCTACAGCTTAATTGAAAAAGAAGCATTAGAGTGTATTTATGGGATGAAGAAAATGCATCAATATCTGTTTGAGCTCAAATTTGAATTGGAAACTGACCATTAGCCACTGATATCCCTTTTTTCCGAAAGTAAGGGGATAAATAAGAATGCATCGGCCCACATCCAGAGATAGGCGCTCATGTTATCTGCATACAACTACGCCATCCGCTACAGGCCAGGCACAGAAAACTGTGCCGATGCTCTCAGTAGGCTGCCATTGCCCACCACGGGAGTGGAAATGGCACAGCCCGCAGATTTAGTCATGGTTATGGAAGCATTCGAGAGTGAGCAATCACCCGTCACAGCCCAACAGATTAGAACCTGGACGAGCCAGGACTCCTTACTGTCCCTAGTAAAAAATTGTGTGCTTCACGGGAGCTGGTCCAGTGTCCCAGTGGAAATACAGGAAGAGATAAAGCCGTTCCAGCGGCGCAAAGATGAAATGTCTATACAGGCAGACTGCCTTCTGTGAGGAAATAGGGTAGTGGTCCCCAAGAAGGGCAGGGACACTTTCATCAGTGACCTCCACAGTACCCACCCAGGCATCGTAATGATGAAAGCCCACGTGTGGAGGCCAGGTATCGATATGGACTTAGAGTCCTGCATGCACAAATGTAACACATGTAACACATGCTCGCAGTTAAGCGCCACACAGAGAGGCGCCACTAAGTTTATGGTCTTGGCCCTCCTAACTATGGTCCAGGGTCCATGTCGACTATGCAGGCCCGTTTTTGGTTAAAATGTTCTTGTTGTTGCAGATGCGTACTCCAAATGGATTGTGATACGTCCTTACTACACAGTATAAATGCACACGAGGTCCATGCTTGAGAGAAGGTCAGTCTGTGACCTGTCCTTTATTCCTTAGCACTCAAGTGATGAAGGTGGGTGGAGCTTCCCCTTTTATACCTGAAGGTCCAGGTTAGGAGTGTCTCCCACCTAGTGGTCAGTGTTCTCACGGTGTACAAGTTAGGTCAGTTTATACATGGGTTACAATGCTGGTTGAATACATGACATCACCTCCCCCACCAAAGTCTTATTGGGATCACAGGTTGAGTCTCTCTGGTGGTTTACGCTCCCTTGTAGAGCGCCTGAGTTGGGGCTTCGGTTGTTGGGCGCTGGCCTGAGTGTCTGCTGTTTGCAGTGCCTCAGGCCTGTCCGGACTGCCCACAGTGACTGGGCTCTCCTCCCTTTGGTTCCGGTGTTCGGTCACCTGTGGTGGAGTGAACTCTACATCGTGTTCTTCCTCTGCTTCTTCTATTAGGTTGCTGAACCTCCTTTTTGTTTGATCCACATATTTGTGGCAGATTTGTCCATTGGTAAGTTTAACTACCAGAATCCTATTTCCCTCTTTGGCAACCACAGTGCCTGCGAGCCATTTGGGCCCTGCAGCGTAGTTGAGGACAAAAACAGGATCATTTACATCAATACATCGTGCCCTCGCATTCCTGTCATGGTAGTGATATTGTGACTGGCGCCTGCTCTCGACAATTTCTTTCATGGTGGGGTGTATAAGGGATAATCGGGTTTTGAGCGTCCTTTTCATTAGTAGCTCTGCGGGTGGAACCCCTGTGAGCGAGTGTGGTCGGGATCTATAGGCCAACAGGAGGCGTGATAAGCGGGTTTGTAGAGAACCCCCTTGGAATCTGAGCATCCCCTGTTTGATTATCTGCACTGCTCGTTCTGCCTGGCCATTTGAGGCTGGCTTGAACAGTGCCGTTCTAACATGGTTAATTCCATTGCCTGCCATGAAGTCCTGGAATTCAGTGCTTGTGAAGCACGGGCCATTGTCGCTGACCAAGATGTCCGGTAGACCGTGGGCGGCGAACATTGCCCATAGACTTTCTACCGTGGCAGAGGATGTGCTTGCATTTAAAATGTCACACTCGATCCATTTGGAGTAGGCGTCTACTACAACCAAAAACATTTTCCCCATGAAAGGACCTGCGTAGTCCACATGGATGCGTGACCAAGGCTTGGCGGGCCATGGCCAGGGGCTAAGGGGGGCTTCCCTGTGCGCATGGCCCAGCTGGGCACACGTGTTGCACCTGCGAACACAAAGTTCCAGATCTGCGTCTATCCCTGGCCACCAAACGTGTGACCTGGCAATTACCTTCATCGTGACAATGCCCGGGTGTCCATTGTGGAGTTCTCTGATGAACACCTCTCTGCCCATCTGGGGCATGACTACGCGGTTTCCCCACAGTAGGCAATCGGCTTGAATCGAGAGTTCATCCTTGCGCCTGTGAAATGGTTTAAATTTCTCAGGGCATGCCCTGTACGTGGCTGCCCAGTCCCCATTCAGGACACATTTCTTGACTAGAGACAATAGCGGGTCTCTATTTGTCCAGACTTTAATCTGATGGGCTGTCACGGGTGAGCCTTCGCTTCCGAAAGCTTCAACAGCCATGACCATCTCAGCACCATGCTCGGTAGCCCCCTTAGTGGTGGCTAGTGGGAGCCTGCTGAGTGCATCGGCGCAGTTTTCAGTGCCCGGTCTGTGCCGAATTATGTAGTCATAGGCATCTAACGTGAGTGCCCACCTCTGTATGCGGGCCGATGCGTTTGCATTTATGGCCTTGCTGTCGGCCAAAAGGGATGTTAGAGGTTTGTGATCTGTCTCCAGCTCAAATTTCCTGCCAAACAGATACTGGTGCATTTTCTTTATCACATATACATTTGCGAGCGCCTCCTTTTCTACTATCCCGTAGCCCCTTTCTGCCTGGGACAGACTCCTGGAGGCATAAGCTACCGGCTGTAACTGACCCTTGGCATTGACATGCTGCAACACACACCCAACACCATAGGACGACGCATCGCACGTTAACACAAGTTTCTTACATGGGTCATATAGCGTTAACAGATTGTTGGAACATAAAAAATTGCGTGCTCTATTAAAAGCCCTTTCCTGGCTAACCCCCCAGACCCATTCACGACCTTTGCGTAGGAGCACGTGTAGCGGCTCTAGCAGCGTGCTCAATTTGGGAAGGAAGTTACCAAAATAGTTCAGGAGCCCCAGGAACGAACGCAGCTCCGTTATGTTACGGGGTCTGGGTGCTCTCTGGATCGCTTCCGTCTTGGATGCAGTAGGGCTGATCCTGTCTGTTGCTACCCTCATCCCCAGGAATTCTACCTCTGGAGCTAGGAAGACGCACTTCACCTTTTTCAGTCGCAGACCTACCCGGTCCAGTCTGCGTAGCACCTCCTCCAGGTTGTGGAGTTGTTCTTCAGTATCGTAACCCGTAATGAGGAAGTCGTCCTGAAAAACCACCATCCCTGGAATCGACTTGAGGAGGCTTTCCATATTTCGTTGGAAGATCGCGACGGCCGAGCGAATCCCAAACGGATATCTGTTGTACTCAAAAAACCCCTTGTGTGTCGTGATGGTGGTCAGCTTCTTCGACTCACTCACCAGCTCCTGGGTCATGTAAGCTGAGGTCAGGTCCAATTTTGAAAAAAGTTTGCCACTGGATAGCGTCGCAAAGAGGTCCTCCGCTCTCGGTAGCGGGTACTGGTCTTGGAGTGACACCCGATTGATGGTGGCCTTGTAATCGCCACATATCCTGACCGACCCATCCGCCTTGAGCACCGGCACAATCGGGCTCGCCCAGTCACTGAATTCGAGTGGCGAGATGATGCCTTCCCTCAACAGGTGGTCCAATTCGCCTTCTATCTTTTCCCGCATCACATACGGCACCGCTCTGGCCTTGTGGTGTACTGGTCTGGCGTCCGGGTTTATGTGAATCACTACCTTGGCCACCATGAAAGTGCCAATACCGGTTGAAATAATGAGTCAAATTTGTCCAGGACCTGTGAGCATGATACTCGCTCCACAGAGGAAATTGCATTGACATCGCCCCATTTCCAGTTCATGACAGCAAGCCAACTCCTCCCCAGTAGTGCGGGACCGTCCCCTGGGACAATCCAGAGTGGCAACCTGTTCTCCGAATCTTTGTGGGTCACGACTACTGTGGCGCTGCCTAGCACCGGAATGATCTGCTTTGTGTAAGTCCGTAGTTGTGCGTCAATCGGCGATAATTTTGGCCTCCTGGCCTTGGATGCCCACAACTTTTCGAACTGTTTGATACCCATCAGAGACTGGCTGGCACCCGTGTCTAACTCCATTGATACTGGGATGCCATTGAGGAGCACTTTCATCATTATCGGTGGCGTCCTGGTGTATGAACTGTATACGTGCTCCACATGAACTCGCTGAACTTTAGCTTCCAGCGATTTCCCCCAGTTTCCATTTCTGCAATTTTTGCAGGTATTTTGCTCATCTCTGCAAACTCCGGCTGAATGTATGCCTCCACGCCTCCAGCATGAGTTGCGGTTTGAAACAAAAGGTCCCTTGCCAGTCGATCGTCCCTGACTGCCCCTATTATTGTCCTTGAGTGCACCATTAACAGGTGTTGATGGCCCCATTACTGGCTGCATTTTCCCTTGCAATGGCGTGAATCGCTGTTCAGCTTGCCATTGTCTCTGTCGAACTCCCCCTCTGGGTTCGACTCCATGTTGGGGCATGCCTGACTGCCCTTGTCTGCCTGGAGAACTGTGTGCTGCTTTAACAATGTTGAATCTCTGTCCCAACCATTCCTTAACACAGTACCTCTCATCTGTTCTGCTAGTGGCCATGCTCGCGTGGTTTAAATCCCAGTTTCTTGTCGCCATTGATACGTCCTTACTACACAGTGTAAATGCACACGAGGCCCATGCTTGAGAGAAGGTCAGTCTGTGACCTGTCCTTTATTCCTTAGCACTCAAGTGATGAAGGTGGGTGGAGCTTCCCCTTTTATACCTGAAGGTCCAGGTTAGGAGTGTCTCCCACCTAGTGGTCAGTGTTCTCACGGTGTACAACTTAGGTCAGTTTATACATGGGTTACAATGCTGGTTGAATACATGACAGATTGAATGTGAGATAATGTCGGCAAGCACATCCGCTGCCACCACTGAAAGCCTGCGGGCCATGTTTGCCACGCACAGACTGCCTGATGTCCTTGTGAGCGACAACGGGCCATGTTTCACCAGTGCGAGTTCAAAGAGTTCAGGATCCGCAATGGGATCAAACATGTTACATCTGCTCCATTTAAGCCAGTGTCCAACGGTCAGGCAGAACGAGCAGTTCAAACAATCAAGCAGAGCTTGAAGAGGGTAACTGTAGGCTCACTGCAGACTCGCCTATCCCGAGTCCTGCTTAGCTACCGCACGAGACCACACTCACTCACTGGGATCCCACCTGCTGAACTGCTCATGAAAAGGACACTTAAGACAAGGCTCTCGTTAGTTCATCCTGATCTATATGAACAGATAGAGAGCAGGCAGCTTCTACAAAGTACATATCATGGTAGCGCAAATGTGGCACGCGAAATTGAAATCAATGATCCTGTATTTGTGTTGAATTATGGACAAGGTCCCAAATGGCTTCCCGGCACTATTGTGGCCAAAGAGGGGAGCAGGGTGTTTCAGGTCAAACTTTCAAATGGACTCATTCACCGGAAACACTTGGACCAAATCAAACTCAGATTCACGGACTATCCTGAGCAACCCACCTTGGACCCTACCTTCTTTGCCCCCCCAACACACCCACCAGTGGCAACCGACACCGCAGTTGGCCACGAAGCAAATCCCATCATCCGCGGCAGCCAAGCAGGACTCACCACACCAGGCATCCCAGCAAGGCCAGCTGCACAGCAGCCCAGCAAGGGCCCAACAGACGACTCACCAAAACCAGCATTTGCACCGAGACGATCAACCAGGGAAAGAAAGGCCCCAGATTGACTCACCTTGTAAATACTTACACTGTTGACTTTGGTGGGGAGTGTTGTTATTAATGTAAACCTGCATATACCTTGTGTAGCCACTAGAGGGCTCATCCCCTGGAGTCCCAAGGGATCCCACAATCCCTTGGGAGCACAGGTATTTAAGGAGGCCTCACAGGCTGGAAAGGTGCTTTGGAGACCTGCAATAAAAGACTACGGTCACACTTTACTTTGAGCTCACAGTATCCAGTCAGACTCTTTATTCATATATAACAAGTACGATGCCTGAGTGGGTGTTGTGCAGTCCACAAATGAATGTGTCTCTGCCTTTCTTGGGCAAGACTACGCGATTGCCCCACAAGAGACAGTCCGCCTGCAGGGACAGCTCATCTTTACGTCTGTGGAACGGCTTAATCGCTTCCTGCATCTCCACTGGGACACTAGACCAGCTCCCATGGAGGACACAGTTTTTTACCATGGACAATAAAGGATCGTGGCTGGTCCAGGTCCTGATCTGGCAGGCCGTAACGGTGGATTTCTCATTCTCAAATGCCTCCATGACCATGAGCAATTCCGCTGGCTGTGCCATTTTCACCCTGATGGTGGGCAATGGTAGCCGACTGAGAGCATCTGCGCAGTTCTCTGTGCCTGGTCTGTGGCAGATTACACAGTTGTGTGTCGACAGTGTGAGCACCCATCTTTGGATGCGGGCAGAGGCATTGGTATTAATCCATTTGCTCTCCGAGAATAGCGATATGAGTGGCTTGTGGTCAGTTTCAAGCTCGAACTTGAGGCCAAATAAGTACTGGTACATTTTTTTTACTCTGTAAACGCACGCCAGAACCTCTTTTTCAACCATGCTGTCGGCCCTTTCGGCCTTGGACAAACACCTGGATGCATACGCAACTGGTTGCAAAATTCCCGATTCATTAGCCTGTTCTAACACACACCCGACCCCGTATGACGACGCATTGCAAGCTAACACCAATCATTTACATGGGTTATACAGGACAAGCAGTTTGTTAGAACACAATAAGTTTCTGGCTTTCTTAAAGACTGCTGCCATTGTGGCTCTAGATACCACTGTTCAAAGGGGCTTGCAGCCTGCCGAAGCAGTCCATCAATGTGTTCTCTAACAGATCAGTAACATTGCTGAGGCACCGCCCCAGGAGAGTGGCAATGGCTCTCAGGAGGACGCCATTTGTCCTTTCACCCCTGCCACTCTGCCAGTGCCCTTGCCGTTGCCTATCAGCCAGGCCAGGCCAGGCTGCTGCAGCCTCGGCCGAGATGGTGCAGCCTCGGTCTGAAGCTGGGCAGAGAGCTGGTCAAGGTCACCCTCCAAGGCCATCTGCAGTCTCCTCAATTGAAGGTCAGCAGCCTTCCAGCAGCCTTTCTGCAACCTCTGGGGAAGAACCTTGTGGAGCACTAGGTCAGGCAAAGGGGCACGGAAGACACAAGGAATGTACAAGAGTGATTAGTTTATTTTTTTTGCATTATGTAATGACTGAATTTAAAAATCTGGATTTAAATGCGCAGCTTCTGGTGGTTTTTATTTTTGTGTTGTCGGACACAGGACGATGTGAGGGTCAGTGATGGAGGAAAGGTGAGGAGTGTGGGACTGTTGGTGAATGGGGAGGTGTGGTCAAGGCAACTGGTGTCGCTCATGAATAATTTCATTACGTAGCGTCCAGGCAGAAAGGGGCTGTCTGCGTTGTAACCTCTCTTCCTCTTCCTGTCCCTCCACTTCCTGCTGCACTTCCTCCTCCTCCTGCTCGTGCTCCTCGGCTTCTCACCTGGCAGGTGGTGGCGAGGGCTGTTCCCTCATCGTGTCCAGGTCCCACCACAAATCCTGAGAACCGCTCATCTGAGTACAGCAGGGCTCCGCCAGAGTGGTCCAGGCAGCAGAATCATTGCTTGAGGATGTCAATAGTGTGCTTTATAATGCTGTTTGTGGGAGCTTGCTGTGCGCAAATTGGCTGCCGCATTTCCCACGTTCCAACAGTGACTACACTCCAAAAGTACTTCAATAGCTGCAAAGCGCTTTGGGGCGTCCAATGGTCGTGGATGATGCTATATAAATACAAGTTTTTCTTTCTTTTACCTTCTATTAATGGCCCTGAGTTATGGGGGCCGAAATTCAGGGTCCGGATAAGGCCCGTTGCCGCCATTTTGCGGCGGCCAGGCGGCGGAATCCAGTGGCTGCCACTACCCAAATTCCCCTTGGGAATTTTTCGGGAGGCCTCCACTTCCGCCCCGCTGCTGCCGACCGCCCCCAAGCGCGTCATCAAAGCGCGCACCGCCAATCTCCCGCACCTCCATCCCACTCCGCTCGAAATTTACCTAAAAAATTCCACGAGGCGCCGTGCGGTGGCCCCAACAGCTTTTTCTGTCAGTGCACCTTGTTCTGTGTGTGTGTGTGCGCCACAGCAGCGTGGCGGCCCTTCGAGGGGAGGGCGCACTGTCGTGGCCGCCATGTTTATTTTTGTGCAGGCCGACTTCCCGATCGGCCGGACAATTATGTCCCCAGGTTCGGCCGGGCCACCAACAGGCAGCCTGGCACCCCCTCTTGGCCGGCAGGCCGCTGGTCCGGCCAAAACCCTCCCTGGTGGCCCAGTGGCTGAACCTAAAAAAATGCTGCTTCTCTCCCCTTTAAATGAGGAGAGAGACCTGGTGACGCACACGCGCAGTGACATCACCACCGCTACGCCGCTGAGTGACAGCGGCAGAGTATCCGTCCCGCACCAACTTGCGCCCCTCACCAGCACTTACTGCCGCACTTCCACCCCCGGTATGACCAGCTTCCAGTCCGCTCCGGAAAAAATCGGCAAAGCGAAAAAAATTGATGGCCAGCCCGACTCATCGGACCCGACGGTAACAACATCTAGAAAAAGGTAGTTGGGCCTGCTTTCTGGCGGGCCTGAAATTCGGCCTCATGGACTCTCCCACAAGCGGAAACATCTTCTATATGTTTACCCGATCGAAGTCCTTCATGATTTTAAAGACTTCGACCAGGTCACTCCTCAACCTTTCTCTATTCTGGAGAAAAGATGCCCCAGCCGCTCTCGTCTTTGCTAAGATACCACTTTTTTTTTTAAGGTAGTCCCTCGAAGTGAGGATGACTTGCTTCCACGCCGAAAAGGGATGAGTTCACAGGTGTTTCAATGAAGGACCTAATATTTCGGATCCCGAACTACATCCTGAAGGGTGGAATGTGCCTGTGCGTGGATTTCTTTAACGTGGGGTGGCCGTTGCACACCAGCCACCACACGGGCTTGACCGAGCTAGGTCTTGGTCCAGTGGCAAGGGTTAACCAAGGCGACTGGAGACCAGCTCTGCTGCATAGGCCTAATGCGCACACATATCGCAGTAGTGATGACCACTATTTGTGTCGTACGCGTCTAGCGTTTTCATCACCCTGGGCAACAGCACACCGGAGAGCCAATTCTGGCCAGGAAGATGCCAGGCACACAGAGACTGTCAGTTAATCATACAACACGGTGCCTTTGAAGACCTTCAGCTCGTGTTGGAGTTGTCATGTGACTTACATCCCCAGCATTTCATTTGTTTATTGTCTGTGGAGGAGATTCTGGACAAACAGAAACTGGTGCTTAAATTTTTGTGATAAGCGCAGAAACCGGGGAGTCATGGGCATCCCTTGATCTGTGACAAATAATAAAAAGTCAATGATACTCGGAGAACAATCACTAAGACAATCTGTGGGCATGGCAACAAACTCTTGGGCGTATTTGTGTCAACACAGATACAAAAAGGTTGATATTATTTTATGTAAAAATATAAACAGAGACAAGCAATGAGTTAGAAAAAAGTATGTCCTCAAAATGAGGCTGACTGGGTCATTTATTTTTCCCGAAATTCTGAGAGGATCATTGTCAGTGTGACCTTACTCCCCACTATAAGCGACTGTAAAATTAATAACGCTAAATTATTTCATTTAAAACAAAATTACCCGCATATTAAACAACGGGGAACAGTTGAATGACCAGTATTCCAGTTCTGAGGATAATTCTTAGAAGTAACATTTTCCTTTGGTATGTGATTTATCTGGTCTGCCCACTGCACCCACTCCCCCCAACCTCCTCCCAATCCCCTTCCCTGCCCCGCGCGGGGCCCCCTGCCCCGCGCTCCGCCCCCACCCCACCGCCCCTCTCCGCCCCACACACCCCTCCCCGCACAACCCCTCCCCCACGCCCCGCCCCCCCCATGCACCCCACCTCCCCCGCGCAACCCTCCCCATGCACCCCCTCCCCCACCCCCCTCCCCACACCCCCTCCCCTGCGCAACTCTCCCCACGCGCCCCCTCCCCCACGCCCCACCCCCTCCCCCGCAACCCCCCCTCCTCCGTGATCCGCTCCACCACACCTACAGAATAAACTGGATACTGTCCTCCACGTGCAATTGCTGTGTGTCTGGTGCTTCTCCGTGAATTCGCATTAACTCTCAGCTTACAGCATCTATTTCGGTTACACACTGCAAAATCAATCACTCATTACATTGTGTATTACGTGAGCCTTCCAACATGCTGCCTGTGAGCTGTAAATTTAAAGAAGTGTCTCTTCCAGTTGGTCACACAGTGCGATCAAATGGGCTCAGGCAAAGCACATCTTCACACAGCTTATCCCTGGCAATGTGAAATAACAACACAATGATATTGTAGCTAACACAGACTTAGCTGAAGAGATTGAAGTTACAACCTTTAAGAAAAAAGTGACACATATCCCTCCGAACACAAACCTTCCACGTGGAATGATGGGGAAATTTGGCACATTTAATGGTGAAGTGTATTAATGATATTACTTTGGACCAGGTCAAACAAGTGCTAATTGTTTTTTTGTTTTTTGTCAACAGACTTATTTTATTAACTACTGGATATATATATACCACATATCACTCACGTCTCCTGCTGTGTGTGCTTATATATTCCAAAACATGAAAAATAAAAGGAGGAGCTGTATTTTTCAGTACCATGCAGGGAGCCTTTACAGAATCATAGAAATTTACAGCACGGAAGGAGGCCATTTTGGCCCATCGTGTCCGTGCCGGCCGACAAACAGCTATTCAGCCTAATCCCACTTTCCAGCTCTTGGTCTGTAGCCCTGTAGGTTACGGCACTTCAAGTGCTCATCCAAATACTTTTTAATGTGATGAAGGTTTCTGCCTCTACCATCCTTTCAGGCAGTGAGTTCCAGACCCCCACCACACTCTGGGTGAAGAAATTTCCCCTCAAATCTCCTCTAAACCTCCAACCAATTACTTTAAATTTCTGCCCCCTTGTTGATGACCCCTCTGCTAAGGGAAATAGGTCCTTCCTATCCACTCTATCCAGGCCCCTCATAATTTTATACACCTCAATATGGTCTCTCCTCAGCCTCCTCTGTTTCAAAGAAAAGAAACCCAGCCTAATCAATCTTTACTCATAGCTAAAATTCTCCAGTCCAGGTAACATCCTCGTAAATCTCCTCTGTACCCTCTCTAGTGCAATCACATCTTTCCTGTAATGTGGTGACCAGAATTGCACGCAGTACTCCAGCTGTGGCCTAACCAGTGTTTTATACAGTTCAAGCATAACGTCGCTGCTCTTGTATTCTATGCCTCAACTAATAAAGGCAAGTATTCCATATGCCTGCTTATCCACCTTATCTACTTGTTCTGCTACCTTCAGGGATCTGTGGACATGCACTCCAAGGTCACTCTGTTCTTCTACACTTCTCAGTGTCCTACCATTTATTGTGTTTCTTTTTCCGTTAAGCACATAAATCTAGACTGACACTCCAGCGCAGAGCTGAGGGAGTGATGCACTGTCGGAGGTGTCGTCTTTCAGATGAGACGTTAAACCGAGGGCCTGTCTGCTATCTCAGGTGGACATAAAAGATCCCATGGCACTATTGCGAAGAAGAGCGGGGGAGTTATCCCCGGTGTCCTGGCCAATATTTATCCCTCAATCAACATAACAAAAAAACTGATTATCTGGTCATTATCACTGTTACACTCATAATAAATAGTGTTACTGAGTACTGTGTGTAATGAGCAAGTGTGACCTTAGCTCCTTTATTCAGGTTCCAGAGTGCAGGTACCTCGTGGGTGGGCTGCTTATTTACTGTGCTCCCAAGGGATGCTAGGATACCTTGGGACTCCAACAGGTGGGCCCTCTGGTGGTCAGGTGTGATGCAGGTTACAAAGGGGTTAAATACATAACATGCACATTGCTGTTTGTGTGAGCCTGCTGTGTGCAAATTGGCTGCCGCGTTTCCCACATTACAACAGTGATTACATTACAACAGCTCGCCTGTATGGCTCAGAGACATGGACCATGTACAGTAGACACCTCATGTCGCTGGAGAAATACCGCCAATAATGTCTCCGCAAGATCCTGCAAATCTCTTGGGAGGACAGATGCACCAACATTAGCATTTTCGGCCAGGCCAACATCCCCAGCATTGGAGCACTGACCACACTCGATCAGCTCCGCTGGGCAGGCCACATTGTTCGCATGCCAGACACGAGACTCCCAAAGCAAGCGCTCTACTCGGAACTCCTTCATGGCAAGCGAGCCAAAGGTGGGCAGAGGAAACGTTACAAGGACACCCTCAAAGCCTCCCTGATAAAGTGCAACATCCCCACTGACACCTGGGAGTCCCTGGCCAAAGACCGCGCTAAGTGGAGGAAATGCATCCGGAAGGGCACTGAGCACCTCGAGTCTCATCGCCGAGAGCATGCAGAAATCAAGTGCAGGCAGCGGAAAGAGCGTGCGGCAAACCTGTCCCACCCTCCCCTTCCCTCAACGACTATCTGTCCCACCTGTGACAAGGGACTGTGGTTCTCGTATTGGACTGTTCAGCCACCTAAGGACTCATTCGAGTCTTCCTCGATTCCGAGGGACTGTCCATGATGATGATGATGATGATGATGATGAATGGAAACAGTTTACTATTAATGGAATAGAGAAAACAGGAATTCTCTTGGATTTGTGCAAATGCATTCAGTGGACAAGCACATTTTGCAACACAATCCGCTGCAAATTATTTACATTTTGACATTTCTGGAACTGTGCATTTACCCGGGAATGTCAAAATCAGGTGCTTGTAATTAGGTTCTGTCAGGACCCACCCTGCTTCCATAGAAACTTAGGAACAGGAGCAGGCCATTCACCCCCTTGAGCCTGTTCCGGCATTCAATTAGATCAAGGCCGATCTGTATCTCGATTCGCTCTATCCATCCTGGTTCCCTAGCCCTTAATATCCTCAACCTGTCAAAAACCTATCAATCACAATTTTGACATTTTCAATTACCCCCCAGCCTCAACATCTTTTAGAGAGAGCGTTCTGGATTCCCAATACTCTTTTTGTGAAGGAAGTGCTTCCCGACATCGTTCCTGAATAGCGCAGTTCTAATTTTAAGGTTATGTCCATTGTTCTCGACACTGCATGGGGGAGAGTCGGAAGGGAAAGAGGGTAATGCTCCCTCCCGCCCCCACCTACATCAAGCGGGCTTGTCTGGGAAGCTCCTGGGCTCAGTTCGGCCTTTTAAAGCCTCAGTGGGACTGTGGGCAGCGGAGAGGTTACGAGGGTTTTGGAAAGGCTGCAGGAATCTCCTAGACAAAGGGAATCATTTCTGGAGGAGGATTCATTATGTTTGCAACAATGGCAAATGGCTCTTATAACATATGCACCTGTGAGTATGCTCACAGGTTGGTAGAGCTGTTGCCACCTGCAATTTCTGCGGTCTGGAGGAGTCCGTGTTCCACGTGGATGTACAGTGTGTGAGGTTGCAGCCCCTCTTCCAATATTTGAAGGGGCTGCTCCTCAAATTCTGGTTGCACTTCAGTCCCACACTCCTGATCTTTGGGCACCCTGTGCAGAGGGGAGCGGGTAGGTCCGAGGGCCTCCTCGTAGGACTGATCCTGGGCACGGCCAAGGGGGGCCATCAGCCGGTCCAGGCAGCGGGCGGTCGAGGGAGTCGTTCAGCCCGACTGCCTGCCTCTCTTCCGTGGTTACATCTGAGCCAGGGTGTCTCTGGAGATGGAGCACGTGGTGTCCACCGGTACACTCGTGGCCTTCCACGAGAGGTGGGCACCGGAGGGACTGGAGTGCATCATCACCCCCGACAACCAAATTTTAATTTAATTTTATATGTTTTAAAGTTTAATTGGTTTATTGTGCCGGGTTTTAGTGTCCCCTCCCTTTTAGCCAGGGGGCACTTGTATAATTTGTGCTTTTATTGTCACCCCACAAAAAAAAAACAAGGGGGCACTTGTTTGAAAGTTTTTGGAGTGTCTCCGCCCCCCCTTTAATCAGGGGGCATTTGATTTAATTGTTTAAATATCTTCAACCCAAAAGAGTGGTAGAGCTGTTGCCACCTGCAATTTCTGCGGTCTGGAGGAGTCCGTGTTCCACGTGTATGTACAGTGTGTGAGGTTGCAGCTCCTCTTCCAATATTTGAAGGGGCTGCTCCTCAAATTCTGGTTGCACTTCAGTCCCACACTCCTGATCTTTGGGCACCCTGTGCGGAGGGGAGCGGGCAGGCCGGAAGGCCTCCTCGTAGGACTGCTCCTGGGCACGGCCAAGGGGGCCATTAACCGGTCCAGGCAGCGGGCGGTCGAGGGGGTCGTTCAGCCCAATTGCCTGCCTCTCTTCCGCGGCTACGTTCGCGCCATGGTGTCCCTGGAGATGGAGCACGCGGTGTCCACCGGTACGCTCGCGGCCTTCCGCAAGAGGTGAGCGCCGGAGGGACTGGAGTTCATCATCACCCCGGGCAACCAAATTTAAATTTCATTTGGCATGGTTTCCAGTTGATTTGTAAATTTGTGGGTTCTAGTACCCTTACCAGAAGGGGACATTTGATGTAAATTTATTTTAAAATAGTTGTAGAGCTGTTGGATTGTGAGTGGCTTAGCCAGTCATGTGATGTTCACAAGACTCAATAAAACCCCAGCCAGTTGGGTCTCGGTTATCCACGATGAGGCAGGTGGTTGTGAGCCTGGTGGATGAACTGGTAATGTGCAGTGTGATTGTTAATCCTTTGTTAATAAACCAACTAGTTCTTAATAGCAATGCTATGAATTCTTAAGCAAAGAACCCATGAAGCAAATACATTACAGCTCTCATAGGCGATGAAGATCTTAAAAAGTTGTCTTTGTCTTTGTCCCGGGAAGGGCCTTTGGGACCTCACTCACAAGTGGTTTCTGGCAGCTCCAGGTTACAGCGGTGGATCACAGCAGGTGCCGCTGATTTGCCCCGACAGGTGCAGCCCACCTGTCCCAACCACGCAAATCAGGCCAAGCCTGTAATTGGAGGCGGAGCTTAGTTCACCTCAGGTCAATGGACCGACGGCCTGCTCCACCATACCTCTGCTCGCAGATGCAGCCTATCGGAAATTGGGACCCTAGAGGGTGGAAATTCGGTTTTCTGCCGCCCCTCTTAGCGCCCTGGAGGGGCAGCAATGGCGGCAGAACACAGTTGCGCCTGGGCGGCCATCTTCCAGCGCCTCGCCGGGACGGTTTCAATGGGGCGCGGAGCAGTACCGCCCGGGAGAGATAAGCCGGTGTGCAAAGCCCCTGGTTGTAACACCGGCTCGATATTTGCTTCGTGCCTGACCTGTAGCGCCCCGTAATGCACCGGGCTTGGACCACCTGTGGAAATGGGCGGCCCGAGCTGTAGCGGCCGCAGCGAGGTAAGTCATGTCCACCTCAGGTAAGTGTGATTGTTTTTTAAATTTTTTTTGCGAGTTGTGTTGTGGTGGCGTGAGCTATGTATTGGGAATGTTTTTGCTCTTTTATTTTTAGGTTTTATTTTTTCCCCCACAGGCCTCTGTTATGGCGCTTCGAGGCCGGCTGCTTAGCTCGGGATTTTCCCTTGCTCAGCCGGCCTAGTGTCCTAAAAGAGACGTGCAATGCCTCCCTTAGCGCCCCGCTCCAAACTCTAGGCCCAGCTGATGAATTTTGCGGCGGTAAACACCAACCATATGCTGGCGCAAAACTTACCGTTCCGCCCGGGACACCGCCCCAACTGAGGCGCGACCGAATTTCCACGCCTGAATATTTAAACTATTGGTGACTCCTGCCGTGTGCATTCAGATATGACAATGAATGAAATGGCAGCAGTGTTCAATAAAAACAACTCCCCTGCAAAATAGGGCAACCTGCTATGAAACCAGAAATACTTCACGTTGTGCCGTGAATCTTGAGGTCAGTAATTTTCCAAGAATGCGTGCGGTGGGTGTCGTATATTTGCTTCATGGGTTCTTTGCTTAAGAATTCATAGCAACACATTGCTATGAAGAACTAGCTGGTTTATTAACAAAGGTTTAACAATCGCACTACACATTACCAGTTCATCCACTAGGCTCACAACTGCATGCCTCATCGTGGATGACCAAGACCCAACTGGCTGGGGTTTTATTGAGTCTTGTGAACATCACGTGACTGGCTCAGCCACTCACAATGCAACAGCTGTACAAACCTGTGAACATACTCACCAGTGCATACATTACAGGGGGGAACCTCAGCCACCAACACCACATATTGGGAAACCGTGGGTTCATGAGGGAGGACATTTCTGAAGCTTAGAAGGAACAAAAGGGTTAAGTTCCGAGGAGCATTGGCCATAGCGCTGTTAATAAAACCTAGAAAGATCAGGAGAGTTTGCAATGGGAGGCAGAGGTTGGAGCCTACAGATTGAGATTGCCTGTCAGGTGACAAACCTTTTCCTATATCCTGTCCAGGGGGACAAAACAGAGGTGCTAGAAGACCCTCCTCAGCTATCAGAGCAGTATTTATTATTGGCAGCAGAAAGTCACATTACCTGTCGGCCCCAGACCAAAATGTAATTGTTATTGTAATACCCAGCCCACTGCCGATGTATAAAAGCTACAAAGGGCCAGATATTTGAAAGATTTATGACTTTGGTTGTATGACTTCTAATTCTTCCCCAACCGTCCGTACTGGCTCTCTCTCACTCCGATATTTTTCCAGTCAGAAACAGCTCAGCTGTAAGTCATTTGCACCCTCCCTCCCTGCGCTGTTTGCAAAACTCTATTGTTCTGCAAATTAAAAACTTGTGTGAAAATTGCTTAAATCCGTAACAAATCCAAAGTGATTGGCACGGATTATGCAGAGGCAGAGATGAGGGGGAATAGCTCCCCCGCAGAGGGCAATCACCAAAGTATTCATTCTGAGGATGAGACGAGAGAAGTAATGTATGGACCAGTGAGCATGCTCACAGGTTTGTAGAGCTGTTGAGTTGGGAGTGGCTTAGCATCACATGATGGTCACAAGATTCAATAAAACCCCAGCCAGCTGGGTTTGGGGCATCCCGATGAGGATCCCAGTTGATTTGGAAATTTGTGGGTTCTAGTGCCCTTACTAAAAGGGGGTAGTTGATTTAAAGTTCTATCTAAAATAGTTGTAGAGCTGTTGAGTTAGGAGTGGCTAAGCCGGTCCCGTGATGTTCACAAGACTCAATAAAACCCCAGCCAGTTGGGTTCGGGGAATCCACGATGAGGCAGGTGGTTGTGAGCCTGGTGGATGAACTGGTTATGTGTAGTGTGATTGTTAAACCTTTTGCTAATAAATCAACTAGTTCTTAATAGCAATGTGTTGCTATGAATTTTTGAGCAAAGAACCCATGAAGCAAATACATTACAGTCGGAGGGTATTCTGAGGGCACGATCTCTTAGTTCACAGAGGGATTCCCAGATATTTGATCTGAAAGCAGCTGTGGAGGGTGGGGGGGGGCGGGTGGCGGCGGGTGATACCTATTCATTACAAACAGCAGCCAAGTTAATGTTGCCTTTGCACTGTACATTACTGGCATATTTTAGCTTACAACTAGTGATGTATTCTAAATATGCCTGTCCTCTTCTTAACCCTGTCCCCTCCACCTTCACCTCCAACAACAAGTGTGAGGAGCTGATGGACTTCTTTGTCATTAAGATTGAGACCATGCATTCAGCTGCCCCAAACCCACCAGCCCAAACTTCCCCTAAGGCTTCCCCCTGCCCGAGCCTTCAACTCACACCTCTCTCCAGTTTCTCTCCTATCTCTCACCGTGCCCTCTCCGAGCTCACAAGACCCACCTCCTGCTTCCTTGATCCTGTTCCCAGCAAACTGCTGACCACCCAACTTCATTTCCTGGGCCCCAAGTTAGCTGACATTGTTAACGGTTCTCTCTCCTCAAGTAGTGTTCCACTCACCTAATCTGCCGTCAGCACCCCTCTCCTCAAAGAACCAGCCCTTGACCTCTCCGTCGTTGCAAACGACCGCCTCATCTCCAACCTCCTTTTCCTCTCCAAAGTCCTGGAATGTGCCGTCCTCTCCCAAAGCTGTGCCCATCTTTCCCGCAACTCCATGTTTGAATCCCTCCAATCAGGTTTCCTTTGTGACTGTGATAAAGGTAAACTATCCCTCCTCGTCCTTCTCGACCTGTCTGCAACCTTTGACACAGTTGACCACTCCATCCTCCTCCAATGCCTCTCCACCATCGTCCAGCTGGGTGGGACTGCACTCGCCTGGTTTCATTCCTATCTATCCAATCGTAGCCAGAGAATCACCTGCAACAGCTTCTCTTCCTGTTCCTGCATTGTTACATCTGATGTCCCTGAAGGATCTATCCTTGGCCCCCTCCTATTTCTCATCTACATGCTGCCCCTCAGCGACGTCATCCGAAAACACGGCATCAGTTTCCACATTACGCTGACAGCCAGCTCTACCTCACTACCACTTCTCTCGACTAATCCACTACCTCTGATTTGTCAGGCTATTTAATAGAATCACAGAAATTTACAGCACAAAGGAGGCCATTTCGGCCCATCGTATCCGCGCTGGCTGACAAAGATCTATCCAGCCTAATCTCACTTTCCAGCTCTTGGTCCGTAGCCCTGTAGGTTACGGCACTTCAAGTGCACATCCAAGTACTTTTTAAATGGGGTGAGGGTTTCTGCCTTCCCCACCCTTTCAGGCAGTGAGTTCCAGACCCCCACCACCCTCTGGATGAAGAAATTTCCCCTCAAATCCCCTCCAAACCTCCTACCAATTACTTTAAATCTATGCCCCCTGGTTGTTGACCCCGCTGCTAAGGGAAATAGGTCCTTCCTATCCACTCTATCCAGGCCCCTCATAATTTTATACAACTCAATAAGATCTCCTCTCAACCTCCAGCCTATCCAATCTTTCCTCATAGATAAAATTCTCCAGTCCTGGCAACATCCTTGTACCCTCTCTAGTGCAATCACATCTTTCCTGTAATGTGGTGACCAGAACTGCACGCAGTACTCTAGTTGTGGCCTAACTAGTGTTTTATACAGTTCAAGCATAACCAACTATTTCAAGCATAGCCTCCCTGCTTGTCTGACATCCAGTACTGGATGAATAGAAATTTCCGCCAATTAAATATTGGGATGACGAAAACCATGACGACAGCCCCCGCCACAAACTGTGTTCCTAAGCGACCGACTCCATCCCCTAGATCACTGTCTGAGGCTGAATCACACTGTTCACAACCTCAGCGTTCTATTTGACCCAGAACTGAGCTTCTGGCCCCATAATCCTCTCTATCACCAAGAATGCCTACATCTTCACCCCTGCCTCAGCTTATCCGCTGCTGAAACCCTCATCTGCGCCTTTGTTACCTTTAGACCAGACTATTCCAATGCTCCCCTGGCCGGCCTCCCACCTTACACTCGAGCACATCCTGTGTTCTAACTCGCACCAAGTTCCGTTCACCCATCACTCCTCTGCTCGCTGACCTACATTAGCTCCCGGTCCAGCAACACCTCGATTTTAAAATTGTTTGCAAATCCATCCATGGCCTTGCACCCTGCCCCCGCTTTCCCCCCCACCCCCGCCCTCACCCCAATCCCCAAACCTGTAACCTCCTCCAGGCCTACAACCTTCCAGGATCATCGCGCTCCTCCAATTCCGGCCTCTTGTGCATCCCCAACTTTCTTCACCAGTCCTTCAGCTGCCTGGGCCCAAAGCTCTCGAATTCCCTTCCTAACCCTCTCCGCCTCTCTCTCCTCCTTTAAGACTTTCCTTAAGACGTTCTTTGACCAAGCTTTTGGTCTCTTCTCCTAATATCCCTTTACAAAGGCACAATATTGCAGATGCTGGAAATGGGAAATCTGTAAATACCCAGTAGTTCAGGCTGCTCGGCCCGCTGGGCATTTCCAGCATCGTCTATTCGTATCTCTAATATCTCCTTATGTGTCAAATGTTGTTTGATAATTGCTCGGGGCGTTGTACTACATTAAAGGCGCTATATAAATGCAAGTTTTTGTTGTTAGTCAAAGGGAGCCTGCAGCACTACAGAACTGCATCACACAGACACATACTGTAACGTACGCACTTGTCAGTATGCTCACATGTGGCTTAGCCGGTCACGTGATGTTCACAAGACTCAATAAAACCCCAGTCAGTTGGGTTCAGGGGATCCACAATGAGTCATACGGTTGTGAGCCTGGTGGATGAACTAGTAATGTGCACTGTGATTGTTAAACCTTTGCTAATAAACCAACTAGTTCTTAATAGCAATGTGTTGCTATGAATTCTTAAGCAAAGAACCCATGAAGCAAATACGTTACATACACCACCATAGGCACAAGCCTCATCAGTAGAAATGGATTGAAATCACACTGAGTGATATTTATATGGATGTGTTTACCTATTTGTAGGAAGTGAATTTGGCAATTGTTTAATGGAGTCTGTTTATTTGAAATGGGCTGTTAATTTGTTAATATAGTGAGAGAATTGCCTATGTACGTGGTGACATATTTGTTACTAATATGTCACGGTGCGATTTCAATATACTTTTGTTTTGAAATAGAGACACTACTGTTACTCTCAAAGGAATGAAATAGTCAGTTCTGTTTATTCTTGGAGAATGAGATCATTCCAGTGAGAATAGTGGCTGAGAGCATCACAGTAACAACAAATTACTGCATCCACGAGGATAAACATCAGTAAATATAGCCTCTGACCACTACATTAACTGGGCCAATATTTTTCCGCAACAAACTCTTTCACAGCTCACACAATTGCTGCTTAAACTATCATCACAATTTAAAATACAAGATTGAGCATTTTTTCTGTTTTTTTCGGTGCCAAGATCCCGGTAGCAAAATCCGGCTCCGTCACCATCGTTGTTTGGGCATTACGAGTGCCGTTTAGGATCCTAAATGGTGTTCGCGGCACGCACGCACAGTTCTGGCACCAGGTGACATCCTGGCAAGGCGTTAGCCCATGCGCAGCGAGCGTGTGCTGATAGTATGCAGTTTAGGCAGACCGTGATGTCAATCGGCGTGCAATGCTGATTTGATGCCAGTGCCGTCATTTTGGGGCTCCAGCCTACTTAAACTACTCCTGCCCTCTCTTAAACTCGCACAGCTGAACACACGTTAAGCAGCAGAAAGGACCCTCCCACCACCAGCGATATTTAAAGGGATTATCACCTACTTACAGGTAAACTGCTGATTAATTCCTACTGGGTGTCGCTGAGTTTGTACAGGTGTTTGGTGCTTTCTCGAGTTGAGCATACGTGTGTAAGAATTAGGAGCAGGAGTCGGCCATTCGGCCCCTCGAGCCTGCTCCGCCATTCAATGAGATCATGGCTGATCTTCGAACTCCACTTGTCTGCACTATCTCCATATCCCTTGATTCCCGTAATATCCAAAAATCTAGCGCTCTCTGTCTTGAATATACTCAATGACCCAGCCTCCACAGCCCCCTGGGGTAGAGAATTCCAAAAACTCACCACCCTCTGAGTGAAGAGGTTTCTCCTCATCTCAGTCCTAAATGGCCGACCCAGACATTGCTCAGGCTGCAATGGAAGCTGAGACACCGGCCAGTCCACACTGGAAAGGATGGGCTCCAAGTTCTGCGCAAAGCCCTGTGCCAAGTTGGTGCCGGACTCCAACATGCTGCTTGACAGTGCACTCAGGGTTTCTGGCAGGTCTGCCAATGCACCAAGCATTTCATTGTGCAAACCCATCAGTGTTCTGCTGTCGGCTGCCCTGCAACTGTTTACACCAGCTGTAAAATATTGGCCCAGAAATTGCAGCCGGAGGCTTCCCGCGGGCAATTGCCTCCGACCTGAAACATTTCTACGAAAGTACCTGGTGGTCCGGGAGGAGCATTGGATTCCGCTGGGGAGGCCTTCTCTTCCCGCGCTGCGAAGCGCGCTCCCGTCCTTCAGGTTCCCACGGAAACGGTGCAGTCACATGTGATGCTCAGCCAATCAGGTACAGTATTCCACAGCTTTCTCATTAATAGCAATGGGAACTCCGTATCTACGAGTCCTCATTGCTAATAATGAGAAAAAAAAACAAAGACACTAAACACATGTAGTAAAAAATAAAAAACACACCTCACAGAATTAAAATTAATTGAAATGAAAGTTAATGAATATCTGAGAGAAAAAAACTTTTTCCGAGTTTTTAAAAAGTTTTTAAAATTATAGTTAAAAATAAATGTGACGTAGTGGGCAGGGTTTTTAAAAATAATACGTGTTTTTAAAAATTTAATTAAATTATATTTTACTATGTTTTTAAACTCTTACGCCTGTTTTGTCAAGAATTTTGAGCACATTTGCTGGGCAAGATATGAGTAAATCCCACAGTCTTGCCCTTGCAAATGTCCTCGCTCCCGATATATGAATGATCTGTCAAGCTCGGAAAAGCCGGTTTTCAGCTCTTGCGCATATGCATTTCTGATGCCTTCCCGGGTAGAATCTTCATACGGACCCGGGGAGGCCAGGATTTCAGGGCCATTCATATGTAATTCATCATCATCATCATAGGCAGTCCCTCGAAATGGGGATGACTTGCTTCCACGCCAAAAAAGGATGAGTTCACAGGTGTTTCAATGATGGGCCTAATATTCCAGGTCCTGAACTACATTGTGAAGAGTGGAAGATGCCTGTGCGTGGACTTTTTTAACATGTGGTGCCGTTACACACCAGCCACCACATGGGCTTGACAGAGCTAGGTCTTGGTCCAGTGGCAAGGATTGACCAGGACGACTGGAGACCAGCTCTGCTGCACAGACCTAGTGCGCACACATATCGCAGTGTGAGCTGGCCCGTGCTGCCCCTGGGCCTTCGCCTCTTCTGGGCCCCTATCACGTCACTCTACAGGCTCTCACTGCTCCTGCTGTACCTGCCCACACTCCAATCACCGACCTGGACCTTGATGACGTCCCTCTTCGCTGCCGTCGCCCTCCTGCACCAGCTCGCGCTGTACCTTGCAGTGGTACTCCGCCACACTGCCCATGGCCGCCGCTCGCCACTCCTTCCATGGCCCGACCTACCGCTGATGGGCCACAAAAGGAGTGGTGAGCGGCGGCCATGGGCGCCCCGACCTGCGACAAGGTAAACACAATTATGGGCAATTAGCCCAACTCTGCTCCAGCAATAAGGATTTCAGTGTCGGCGCAAATGATCTGTCAAGTTGGAACTGTCCGGATCACAAGTTCGGGATTTGACATATGCTCTTGACTTGCTGCCATACCCACCACAAATTCTGCCCCATTAACTGTCCTTTTAAAAACCTTCTTGTATTGCGGCTCAGTGTCAATTTTTTTGTTGTTGTCTCATAATACTCCTGGGAAGCACCTTGGGACATTTCACCATATTAAAGGTGCTATATAAATACAAGTTGTTGTTATTATACATAAAGATTTATTCAGTCATCTCGCACTCCCAGTGTGGAGCTTCACGCAACGAGAGTGCAGCTCAGAGAATCTCCACGACAGTGTTGTTTCCCTCTCTCCAATCTACACTCCTGTCCAGCTAGGCTCTGTTCAGGGAGTGCAGGATCTATGAAGCTTCCCAATACATCGTCCCTTTAGTATTTTGACAATTATTATATTTAATATTACTACTTATTCGTAAGTAAAGAAACTTCCTTTAAGTACTCTGATCTGTGTGATAATATCCGCCATTTAGAAGAGAGTTTGATAGCGCAGCAAGGAACTTCATTAAATTCCATAAGCAAATTACTGCAAGTAGGTTAACTGTTAATCCCATGGCTACGCACCGCTGTAAGGACCGAATATTAAAAAAGGTACAATATAAAAGGTGTAAAAAGCACGCCCATGTTAGACCATAGAGAGGGAAGATAATAGAAAACAACTTTGGAGCAGACAGGTAGCTAAAATAATAAAGATCAGTGAAGCGTGTAGTGTCCGGCGGGATGTGAATCTGGTACCTGTAATGTAATGTAGGATGGGCCACACTTTTTAAAAATTAGTTCCTGGGATGTGGGTGTTGCTGGCAAGGCCAGCATTTATTGCCCATCCCTAATTGCAAAGGTACTCCCACAGCACTGTTAGGGAGGGAGTTCCAGGATTTTGAGCCAGCGACAATGAAGGAATGGTCAATATATTTCTGAGTCAGGATGATGTGTGACTTGGAGGGGAGCTTGGATGTGATGGTGTTCCCAGCTTCTTGAGTGTTGTTGAGCTGCACTCATCCAGGCAAGTGGAGAGTGTTCCATCACACTCCTGATCCTGACTTATGCCTTGTAGATGGTGGAAAGGTTTTGGGGAGTTGGTAGGTAAGACACTCACCACAGAATACCCAGTCTCTGACCTGCTCGTGTTGCCACAGTATTTATAGAAACATAGAAATTTACAGTGCAGCAGGAGGCCATTCCGGCCCATTGTGTCAGTGCCGGCCGACAAAGAGCCACACGGCCCTTGGTCAGCAACCCTAAAGGTTACACATAAACCTATGAACAATGACGGAAAGGCAAAGAGCACCCAGCCCAACCAGTCCGCCCCACCACAACTGCGACACCCCTTATACTGAAACATTCTACACTCCACCCCAACCGGAGCCATGTGATCTCCTGGGAGAAGCAAAAACCAGATAAAAACCCAGGCCAATTTAGGGAGAAAAAATCTGGGAAAGTTCCTCCCCGACCCATCCAGGCAATCGAAACTACTCCAGGAGATCACCCTGGCCGTATTCTATTCCCTGCTGTACTTACCATTATATCTGCTCCGTCCAACAAAAGGTCATCCAGTCTAATCCCAATTACCAGCTCTAGGTCCGTAACCCTGCAGGTTACGGCACTTTAAGTGCCCATCCAACCATCTCTTAAAAGTGGTGAGGGTTTCTGCATCCACCACTCTTCCAGCAGCGAGTTCCAGATCCCCACAACCCTCTGCATAACGAAGCCCCCCCTCAAATCCCCTCTAAACCTTCCACCAACCACCTTAAAACTATGCCCCCTCGTAATAGATCCCTCCACCAATGGAAATAGGTCCTTACTATCCACTATATCCAGGCCCCTCAATATTTTGTACACCTCAATAAGGTCTTCTCTCAACCTCCTCTGTTACAATGAGAACAAACCCAGCCTATCGAATCTATCCTCATAATGAAGATTCTCCATTCCAGGCAGCATCCTAGTAAATCTCCTCTGCACCCTCTCTAGTGCAATCACGTCCTTCCTATAGTACGGCGACCAGAACTGCCCAACCAAAGTATTATACAATTTAAGCATAACCTCCCTGCTCTTATATTCTCTGCCTCAGTCAATAAAGGCAAGCATTCTTTATGCCTTCTTAACCACCTTATCCACCTGGCCTGCTAATTTCAGGGATCTGTGGACAAGCACTCCAAGGTCCCTTTGTTCATCTACACTATTAAGTGGCCTACCGTTTAATGTGTATACCCTTTTCTTATTAGCCCTCCCAAAGTGCATCACCTCACATTTCTCTGAATTAAATTCCATTTGCCACTGCTCTGCCCACCTGACCAGTAGATTGATATCCTCCTGCAGCCCATGATGTTCCTCTTCATTATTAACCACACAGCCAATTTTAGTGTCGTCTGCAAACTTCGTAATCATACTCCTTATATTCAAATCTAAATCATTGATATATACCACAAAAAGCAAAGGTCCTAGTATGGAACCCTGTGGAACCCCACTGAAAACATCCTTCCAGTCACAAAAACATTCATCAATCATTACCCTTTGCTTCCTACCCCCAAGCCAATTTTGGATCCAACTTGACACTTCGCCCTGTATCCCATGGGCTTTAACCTTCATGACCAGTCTACCATGTGGGACCTTATCAAAAGCTTTGCTAAAGTCCATATACACTACATCGTATGTACTACCCTCATCGACCCTCTTGGTTACCTCTTAAAAAAATTCAATCAGTTTAGTCAGACACAATCTTCCCTTAACAAATCCGTGCTGACTGTACCTAATTAATCCTTGCCTTTCCAAATGCAAATTTATCCTGTCTTTCAGGATTTTTTCCAATAATTTTCCCACCACTGAGGTTAGGCTGACAGGCCTGTAATTACTCGGCCTATCCCTTTCTCCCTTCTTAAACAAGGGTACCACATTAGCAGTCCTCCAATCCTCTGGCACCGTGCCTAGATCCAAAGAGGACTGGAAAATGATGGTCAAGGCCTTTGTTATTTCCTTTTTTACTTCGTTCAACAACCTGGGATGCATTTCATCCAGGTCTAGGGACTTATCCACTTTCAAAGCTGCTAAACCCCTTAATACTTCCCCTCTCACTATATTTATTTCATCCAGAATATCACACTCCTCCTCGCTAGCAGTATCTGCATTGCCCCTTTCCTTTGTGAAGACAGATACAAAGTTAAGAACCCTCCCAACATCTTCCGCCTCCACACAAAGATTATCCTCATGGTCTCTAATAGGCCCTACCCTTTCTTTAGTTACCCTCTTACTCTTAATATATTTATAGAACATCTTAGGATTTTCCTTAATTTTACTGGCCAAGAATTTCTCGTGCTCTCTCTTAGCATTCCGAATATCCTTTTTAATTTTGCCTCTTAACTTTCTATATTCCTCTAAAGATTCTATAGTATTTAGCCATTGATATATGACACAAGCATCCCTTTTTTGCTTTATCTTCCTCTGTAAGTCCCTAGATATCTGGGGGCTCTAGAATTATTTTTCCCAGCCTTTGTCTTTAAGGGCACATGTTTGGCCTGAGCCTTCCGGATCTCTTCCTTAAATGCCTCCCACTGTTCCGACACTGATTTACCCACAAGTAGCTGCTTCCAGTCCACTATGGCCAAATCACTCCTTAACTTAGCAAAATTAGCTTTTCCCCAATAGGCATTTATTCCATGCCTATCCTTGTCCTTATCCATAACCAACTTGAATCTGACTGAATTATGGTCACTGGCACCCAAGTGCTCTCCCACTAATACCCCTTCAACCTGCCCAGCTTTATTCCCCAAAACTAAATCCAAGACCGCCCCCTCTCATGTTGGGCTTGCTACATACTGACTAAAAAAGTTCTCTTGAATGCATTTCAAGAATTCTGCACCCTCTATACCCTTCACACTGAATTTGTCCTAATCAATATTTGGATAGTTAAAATCCCCTACTATTACTACCCTATGTTTTTTGGACTTCACAGCAATTTGCCTAAATATTTGCTCCTCTATCTCCCTCCCACTGTTTGGGGGTCTATAATACATGCCCAGCAGTGTGATCGCCCCTTTTTATTTTTCAATTCGATTCATATGGCCTCATTTGATGATCCCTCTAACATATCATCCCTCCTCACCGCTGTAATATTTTCTTTAATTATTACCGCAATGCCCCCCCCTCTTTTTACCCCCCTCTCTATCTTGTCTAAAAATCCTGTAACCAGGAATATTGATCTGCCAAACCTGCCCCTCTTTCAGCCATTTTTCTGTAATGGCTATAATGTCATACTCCCAAGTATCTACCTGTGCCCTTAGCTCATCCAGCTTATTCACTATACTCCTTGCATTAAAGTATATACCATTCAGCACAGGAAGACCTCCTTGTTTACTACATACTAAGCACTGTTTCCTCTGTCTTACAGATTTGCTTTCTAGATTCTTGCTATCCAACTTCTGCTTTACTTCCTTCCCTATTGAATTTGTTCTCAGGTTCACATCCCCCTGCCAAACTAGTTTAAACTCTCCCCAACAGCACTCGCAAAACTCCCAGTGAGGATATTGGTCCCGGCGCTGTTGAGGTGTAACCCGTCCGGTTTGTACAGGTCCCATCTCCCCCAGAAGCGGTCCCAATGTCTCAAGAATTTAAAGCCCTCCCTCCTACACCAACTTTCCAGCCACGTGTTAGAAACATAGAAACATAGAAAATAGGTGCAGGAGTAGGCCATTCGGCCCTTCGAGCCTACACCGCCATTCAATAAGATCATGGCTGATCATTCCCTCAGTACCCCTTTCCTGCTTTCTCTCCATACCCCTTGATCCCCTTATCCGTAAGGGCCATATCTAACTCCCTCTTGAATATATCCAGTGTTCATCCTCTCTATCCTATGCTTATACTCATTAGCACGTGACACCGGTAGTAACATGGAGATTACTACCTTTGAGGTCCTACCCTTTAATTTTCTTTCTAGCTCCCTGAATTCTTCCTGTAGGACCTCATCTCTTATTTTAACTGTGTCGTTGGTCCCGATATGGACCACGACCTCTCGCTGTTTACCCTCCAACCCCCACCCCCCCCGCCCCCGCCAGGCCCAGATATGTTTCTGGTCAATGGTGACCCCCAGGATGTTGATGGTGGGGGATTCGATGATGGTAATGCTGTTGAATGTCAAGGGGCGGTGGCTAGACTCTCGCTTGTTAGTGATCGTCATTGCCTGACACTTGTGTGGCGCGAATGTTAATTGCCACTTATCAGCCCAAGCCTCAATGTCGTCCAGTTCTTGCTACGTGCAGGCATGGATTGCTCCATTTTCTGAGGAGTTGCAAATGGAACTAAACACTGTGCAGTTATCAGCGAACAACCCCAATATGACCTTATGAAGCAGCTGAAGATGGTTGGGCCTAGGACACTGCCCTGAGGAACTCCTGCAGCGATGTCCTGGGGCTGTGATGATCGGCCTCCAACAACCACAACCATCTTCCTTTGTGCTAGGTATGACTCCGACCAGTGGAGAGTTTCCCCCTGATTCCCATTGACTTCAGTTTTACTCGGGCTCCTTGATGCCACACTCGGTCAAATGCTGCCTGGATGTCGAGGGCAGTCACTCTCACCTCAGTTCTGGATTCAGCTCTTTTATCCATGTTTGGACCAAGGCTGTAATGAGGTCTGGAGCCTAGTGGTCCTGGTGGAACCCAAACTGGGCATCAGTGAGCAGGTTATTGGTGAGTAAGTGCTGCTTAACACCTTCCATCACTTTGCTAATGATTGAGAGTAGACTGATGGGGGGTAATTGGTCAGATTGGATTTGTCCTGCTTTTTGTGGACAGGATCGGATCGATGCCAGTGTTGTAGCTGTACTAGAACAGCTTGGATAGAGGCATGGCTAGTTCTGGAGCACAAGTCTTCAGCACGGCAGCCGGGATGTTGTCCATAGTCTTTGCTGTATCCAGTGCGCTCAGCCATTTCTTGATATCACATGGAGTGAATTGAATTGGCTGAAGACTGGCTTCTGTGACAGTGGGACCTCAGGAGGAGGCCGATGTGGATCATCCACTCGGCACATTTGGCTGAAGATGGTTGCAAACGCTTCAGCCTTGTCTTTTGCACTCACGTGCTGGGCTCCGCCATCATTGAGGATGGGGATATTCATGGAGCCTCCTTCTCTGATTAGTTGTTTAATTGTCCACCATCATTCACGACTGGATGTGACAGGATTGCAAAGCTTTAATCTGATCGGTTGGTTATGAGATCACTTTGCGCTATCTATAGCATGCTGCTTCTGCTGCGTAGCATGCACATAGTCCTGTGTTGTAGCTTCCTCAGGTTGGTGCCTCATTTTTAGACCAATATGTCGAGGAACCAACCAGAGAGCTGGCCATCCTAGACTGGGTGTTGTGTAATGAGAGAGGATTAATTAGCAAACTTGTTGTGCAAGGCCCCTTGGGGAAGAGTGATCATAATATGGTAGAATTCTTTATTAAGATGGAGAGTGACACAGTTAATTCAGAAACTAGTGTCCTGAACTTAAAGAAAGGTAACTTCGATGGTATGAGACGTGAATTGGCTAGGATAGATTGGCGAATGATACTTAAAGGGTTGACGGTGGATAGGCAATGGCAGGCATTTAAAGATCACATGGATGAACTTCAACAACTGTACATCCCTGTCTGGCATAAAAATAAAACGGGGAAGGTGGTTCAACCATGGCTAACAAGGGAAATTAAGGATAGTGTTAAATCCAAAGAAGAGACATATAAATTATCCAGAAAAAGCAGCAGACCTGAGGACTGGGAGAAATTTAGAATTCAGCAGAGGAGGACAAAGGGTTTAATTAGGAGGGCGAAAATAGAATATGAGAGTAAGCTTGCAGGGAACATAAAAACTGACTGCAAAAGCTTCTATAGATATGTGAAGAGAAAAAGATTAGTGAAGACAAATGTAGGTCCCTTGCAGTCAGAATCAGGTGAATTTGTAATGGGGATCAAAGAAATGGCAATTGAACAAATACTTTGGTTCTGTCTTCACTAAGGAAGACACAAATAACCTTCCAGAAATACTAGGGGACCGAGGGTCTAGTGAGAAGGAGGAACTGAAGGAAATTCTTATTAGTCAGGAAATTGTGTTATGAAAATTGATGGAATCGAAGGCCAATAAATCCTCAGGGCCTGATAGTCTGCATCCCAGGCTACTTAAGGAACTGGCCCGAGAAATAGTGGATGCATTGGTGGGCATTTTCCAACATTCTATAGACTCTGGATCAGTTTCTATGGATTGGAGGGTAGCTAATGTAACCCCACTTTCTAAAAAAGGAGGGAGAGAGAAATCAGGGAATTATAGACCGGTTAGCCTGACATCCGTAGTGGAGAAAATGTTGGAATCAATTATTAAAGATGTAATAGCAGCGCATTTGGAAAGCAGTGACAGGATCGGTCCAAGCCAGCATGGATTTATGAAAGGGAAATCATGCTTGACAAATCTTCTGGAATTTTTTGAGGATATAGCTAGCAGAGTGGACAAGGGAGAACCAGTGGATGTGGTGTATTTGGACTTTCAAAAGGCTTTTGACAAGGTCCCACACAAGAGATTATTGTGCAAAATTAAAGCACATTGGGGGTAATGTATTGACGTGGATAGAGAACTGGTTGGCAGACAGGAAGCAAGGAGTAGGCATAAATGGGTCCTTTTCAGAATGGCAGGCAGTGACTAGTGGGGTACCGCAAGGTTCAGTGCTGGGACCCCAGCTATTTACAATATACATTAATGATTTGGACGAAGGAATTGAATGTAATATCTCCAAATTTGCAGATGACACTAAACTGGGTGGCAGTGTGAGCTGTGAGGAGGATGCTAAGAGACTGCAGGGTGACTTGGACAGGTTAGGTGAGTGGGCAAATGCATGGCAGATGCAGTATAATGTGGATAAATGTGAGGTTTTCCACTTTGGTGGCAAAAACAGGAAGGCAGAATATGATCTGGATGGCAGCAGATTAGGAAACGGGGAGGTGCAACGAGACCTGGGTGTCATGCTACATCAGTCATTGAAAGTTGGCATTCAGGTACAGCAGGCGGTGAAGAAGGCAAATGGCATGTTGGCCTTCATAGTGAGAGGATTTGAGTATAGGAGTAGAGAGGTCTTACTGCAGTTGTACAGGGCCTTGATGAGGCCACACCTTGAATATTGTGTGCAGTTTTGGTCTCCTAATCTGAGGAAAGACATTCTTGCTGTTGAGGGAGTGCAGCAAAGGTTCACCAGACTGATTCCCGGGATGGGAGGACTGACACATGAAGAAAAACTGGATCAACTAGTCTTATATTCACTGGAATTTAGAAGAATGAGAGGGGATCGCATAGATACATATAAAATTCGAACAGGATTGGGCAGGTTAGATGCAGGAAGAATGTTCCCGATGTTTGGGAAGTCCAGAACCAGGGGTCACAGTCTAAGGATAAGGGATAAGCCATTTAGGATCGAGATGAGGAGAAACTTCTTTACTCAGAGAATTGTGAACCTGTGGAATTCTCTACCACAGAAAGTTGTTGAGGCCAATTCACTAAATATATTCAAAAGGGAGTTAGATGTGGCCCTTACGGCTAAAGGGATCAAGGGGTATGGAGAGAAAGCAGGAAAGGGGTACTGAAGTTGCATGATCAGCCATGATCATATTGAATGGTGGTGCAGGCTCAAAGGGCCGAATGGCCTACCCCTGCACCTATTTTCTATATTTCTATGTTCTGAATCTAACCCATTTAGCATGGTGGTAGTGCCACACAACACGATGGAAGGCGTTCTCAGTGTGAAGACAGGAATTCAGCGTCGAGTAGCTCCATAGCACTATCACTGGCCAAAGACAACCAGGAAGCTGAAGGACGTAGGGCTTGCATCTAGTGTTGAAGGAACCAGTTAAAGAACACCCACCGCTGGATGCATGCAGCCAGAATAACAGTCAAAAAGATTAACATCATCCAGTTCAATGCAGTTGGTGCCCCTGCAACTGAACTCAATACCCATGCCCTCCACCAGCGGCGTTCTGTAGCTGCGATATAGGCCTCACCAAATTTACTTCAACAGCAAGGACAAGAGCAGCAAGAATTTCAAAACATCATCATCTCCAAGTCGCGTACCATCAGAACTTGGACCTGTGTCACCATTGCTGGGTCGTGTAAAGTATGCTCACAGGTTTGTAGAGCTGGTGATCCGAGCTAGGGTGTCCCTGGAGATGGAGCACGCGGTGTCCCGGGACGATCGCGGCCTTCCGTGAGACATGGACACTGGAGGGACTGGAGTGCATCATCACCCCCGGCAACCAAATTTTAATTTGATTTTAAATGTCTAAAGTTTAATTTGTTTATTGTGCCGGTTTTTAGTGCCCTCAAAAAAAAACCAAAGGGGCAATTGATTTAATGTTTTATTTTGTTCACAACAAAATAGTTGTACAGCTGCTGAGGAGACCTCCCCTTATTTATTGGGGACTTTGCCTGGAGAGTGTTGCACAGAGCAGTCCCGTGCAATTGGTTTTTAAGTCGGTTCACGGACTCCCAGGCCACCTGTAATTTCTGCGGTCTAGAGGAGTCCGTGTTCCATGTTTTTATTGAATGTGCGAGGTTGCAGCCCCTCTTCCAATATTTGAAGAGGCTGCTCCTCAAATTCTGGTTGCACTTCAGTCACACACTCCTGATCTTTGGGCACCCTGTGCGGAGGGGAGAGGGCAGTTCGGAAGGCCTCCTCGTAGGACTGCTCCTGGGCACGGCCAAGGGGGCCATCAGCCAGTCCAGGCAGCAGTCGGTCAAGGGGGTCGTTCAGCCTGACTGCCTGCCTCTCTTCCGCGGTTACATCCGAGCCAGGGTGTCCTTGGAGATGCAGCACGTGGTGTCCACCGGTATGCTCGCGGCCTTCCGCGAGAGGTGGGCGCCGGAGGGACTGGAGTGCAGCATCACCGCCGGCAACCAAATTTTAATTTGATCATTAATGTTTAAAGCTTAATTTGTCTATGTTTGTCAGTTTTAGTGCCCTCCCCCCCTTTTAGCCAGGGGATACTTGTATAATTTGTGTTTTTAGTGCCCTCAAAAAAAAACAAGGGGGCACTTGTTTGAAAGTGTCTGGAGTGTGCCCCCCTTGAACCAGGAGGCACTTGATTAATGTTATCTACAAAAATAACTAGAGCTGTTGAAGGTCCGACTAGTTCAGTCAGTCAAGCATGAGCCTTTTGTTCTCAGGGTCGTGGGCTCGAGCCCATCGTTGGGTGGCTGAAAGATTAAGGTATTGGACTAAAATTCAAATGTGCGTGTTTGCTTGGGTTTACTGGTGGGTGTTGCCCTTTCTGAAAACTTTCTCATTTTATTTTGATCTGATTTGAACAAGGTTCCCTTTAATTTCCAATTGTTAAATTGTGGTTTTTGGTGCCCTCAAAAAAAAAGGGGGCACTTGATTTAAAGTTACTTTTCAAAATAGTTGTAGAGCTGTTGAGTTGTAAGTGGCTTAGCCAGTCACGTGATGTTCACAAGACTCAATACTCAATACTCCAGCCAGTTGGGTTCAGGGGATCCACAATGAGGCAGGTGGTTGTGAGCTTGGTGGCTGAACTGGTAATGTGCAGTGTGATTGTTAAACCTTTTGCTAATAAACCAACTAGTTCTTAATAGAAACATAGAAACATAGAAAATAGGTGCAGGAGTAGGCCATTCGGCCCTTCTAGCCTGCACCGCCATTCAATGAGTTCATGGCTGAACATGCAACTTTAGTACCCCATTCCTGCTTTCTCACCATACCCCTTGATTCCCCTAGTAGTAAGGACTTCATCTAACTCCTTTTTGAATATATTTAGTGAATTGGCCTCAACAACTTTCTGTGGTAGAGAATTCCACAGGTTCACCACTCTCTGGGTGAAGAAATTCCTCCTCATCTCGGTCCTAAATGGCTTCCCCCTTATCCTTAGACTGTGTCCCCTGGTTCTGGACTTCCCCAACATTGGGAACATTCTTCCTGCATCTAACCTGTCTAACCCCGTCAGAATTTTAAACGTTTCTATGAGGTCCCCTCTCATTCTTCTGAACTCCAGTGAATACAAGCCCAGTTGATCCAGTCTTTCTTGATAGGTCAGTCCCGCCATCCCGGGAATCAGTCTGGTGAACCTTCGCTGCACTCCCTCAATAGCAAGAATGTCCTTCCTCAGTTTAGGAGACCAAAACTGTACACAATACTCCAGGTGTGGCCTCACCAATGCCCTGTACAATTGTAGCAACACCTCCCTGCCCTTGTACTCAAATCCCCTCACTATGAAGGCCAACATGCCATTTGCTTTCTTAACCGCCTGCTGTACCTGCATGCCAACCTTCAATGACTGATGTACCATGACACCCAGGTCTCTTTGCACCTGCCCTTTTCCTAATCTGTCACCATTCAGATAATAGTCTGTCTCTCTGTTTTTACCACCAAAGTGGATAACCTCACATTTATCCACATTATACTTCATCTGCCATGCATTTGCCCACTCACCTAACCTATCCAAGTCGCTCTGCAGCCTCATAGAATCCTCCTTGCAGCTCACACTGCCACCCAACTTAGTGTCATCCGCAAATTTGGAGATATTACATTTAATCCCCTCGTCTAAATCATTAATGTACAGTGTAAACAGCTGGGGCCCCAGCACAGAACCTTGCGGTACCCCACTAGTCACTGCCTGCCATTCTGAAAAGTCCCCATTTACTCCTACTCTTTGCTTCCTGTCTGACAACCAGTTCTCAATCCATGTCAGCACACTACCCCCAATCCCATGTGCTTTAACTTTGCACATTAATCTCTTGTGTGGGACCTTGTCGAAAGCCTTCTGAAAGTCCAAATATACCACATCAACTGGTTCTCCCTTGTCCACTCTACTGGAAACATCCTCAAAAAATTCCAGAAGATTTGTCAAGCATGATTTCCCTTTCACAAATCCATGCTGACTTGGACCTATCATATTACCTCTTTCCAAATGCACTGCGATGACATCCTTAATAATTGATTCCATCATTTTACCCACTACCGATGTCAGGCTGACCGGTCTGTAATTCCCTGTTTTCTCTCTCCCTCCTTTTTTAAAAAGTGGGGTTACATTGGCTACCCTCCACTCCATAGGAACTGATCCAGAGTCAATGGAATGTTAGAAAATGACTGTCAATGCATCCACTATTTCCAAGGCCACCTCCTTAAGTACTCTGGGATGCAGTCCATCAGGCCCTGGGGATTTATCGGCCTTCAATCCCATCAATTTCCCCAACACAATTTCCCGACTAATAAGGATTTCCCTCAGTTCCTCCTCCTTACTAGACCCTCCGACCCCTTTTATATCCGGAAGGTTGTTTGTGTCCTCCTCAGTGAATACCGAACCAAAGTACTTGTTCAATTGGTCCGCCATTTCTTTGTTCCCCGTTATGACTTCCCCTGATTCTGACTGCAGGGGACCTACGTTTGTCTTTACTAACCTTTTTCTCTTTACATATCTATGGAAACTTTTGCAATCCGTCTTAATAGCAATGTGTTGCTAGCAATTCTTAAGCAAAGAACCCATGAAACAAATACATTACAGGTCAATATCCTGGAATTCCCTTCATCGCACCATTATGGGAGCACCATCAGCATAGGGAGAAGGACCACCTTCTCCTTCTCAGGAAAACTAGGCATGGGCAATAAATGCAGCCTTGCCTGCATCATCCACACACAAAATTAATTTTAAAAATGCGCTGGTTCATGAGAGCAGCCCGTTGATATCATGCACTTGCTTCAGAAGCAAATGGTTTCTCCCATCTTCCCACATCCCACTCACCTTGCCTTTGTTTCCACAGAAGTGTTGGTTAAAAGCAAAAGGGCGGATATTATTTAAAACCCGCATAATTACCATACTCATGCAACATCATGCTTGCCGATTTGCAAATATGTGCCTGTTATTTTTATTTTAAACTTTGGCAGCAGTGAAGGTAAATGAGGGAAGAGCTGGGGCTAAGGTTGGGGGGGTTTGGTGGCCATCCTTTTGTGTCTGAGTGTTAGAAGTGGTGTCTTCCCCACCAATTACTCCAATTGAGGTTTGGGCAGTAGATTTGCCAAGCTATCTCTGTTTTCCTTTCTCCCCATTAATGTTATCCCCCGCCATACAAGATTGTGACTCATGCTGAGGCAAAACTAAATTCGCCTATTTCCACCTCCATAACATCGCCCGTCTCGGCCCTTGCCTCAGCTCATCTGCTGCTGAAGCCCTCATCCATGCCTTTGTTACCTCTAAACTTGACTATTCCAACGCACTCCTGGCTGGCCTCCCACATTTTAACCTACGTAAACTAGAGGTGATCAAAAACTCAGCAGCCCGTGTCCTAACTCGCACCAAGTCCCGCTCACCCATCACCCCTGTGCTCGCTGACCTACATTGGTTTCCGGTTAAGCATCGCCTTGATTTTAAAATTATCATGCTTGTTTACAAATCCCTCCATGGCCTCTCCCCTCCCTATCGCTGTAACCTCCCTCAGCCTCATTACCCCACGAGATGGCTGCGCTCCTCAAATTTTGCCCACTTGAGCATCCCTGATTATAATCGCTCAACCATTGGTGGCCGTGCCTTCTGTTGCCTAGGCCCCAAGCTCTGGAACTCCCTCTCTAAACCTCTTTGCCAGTCTACCACTCTTGCCTCCTTTAAGACGCTCCTTAAAACCTACCTCTTTGACCAAGCTTTTGGTCATCTGCTGTAATTTCTTCTTGTGTGGCTCGGTGTCAAATTTATTTATTTTGTCTCATAATACTCCTGCGAAGCGCCTTGGGACGTTTTACTATGTTAACGGCGCTATATAAATAAAGTTGTTGTTGTTATGGTTCCACGTATGTTGGTGACCCTTCAGCGAAACAATCATTCTTAATATGGACGCCTCGATAGAGTATGTTAGTGGAGCCTAATCTTGTCCTAAATCAACGCTCACACAAACGTTTCATGGTAGGGGACACTGGATAGTGAAGGGATTTGGGAACACTGGCTGTTCCCCCCCACACCCCCCGCACTCTCTAGCCTAAGAAACAAAAGCTTGCATTTATATCGCGCCTTTCACAACTAGCGGATGTCCCAGAGCACTTTACAGCCAATTAAGTACTTTTGAAGTGTAGATGACACTGAGGCCAATAGTAGCAACCTCATGGTTGCCCTGCGTGAGATAAACTGACTCAGTACAGACCAGGGGTGGATCAACTCTGAGAACCTCCTGCTCTGTGTGGGGTCAGCATTAACACCAACTGAGGGGAGCAGGTACAGCAATGACATACTTAACTTGAAAAATATTCCATTCTTTGTATCTCTTTGGCTGGCAAGCAGCTGTCATTTGGCTCATTAGTGGAGAGGGCCAGTAGACACCTCAAGTCGCTGGAGAAATACCACCAACGATGTCTCCGCAAGATCCTGCAAATCCCTTGGGAGGACAGATGCACCAACGTTAGTGTCCTCGACCAGGCCAACATCCCCAGCATCGAAGCACTGACCACACTTGATCAGCTCCGCTGGGCAGGCCACATAGTTTGCATGCCAAACACGAGACTCCCAAAGCAAGCATTCTACTCGGAACTCCTTCACGGCAAACGAGCCAAAGGTGGACAGAGGAAACATTACAAGGACACCCTCAAAGCCTCTCTGATAAAATGCGACATCCCCACCGACACCTGGGAGTCCCTGGGCAAAGTCCGCACTCGAGTCTCATCGCCGAGAGCATGCAGAAATCAAGCGCAAGCAGCGGAAGGAGCGTGCGGCAAACCTGTCCCACCCACCCCTTACCCTCAATGACGATCTGTCCCACCTGTGACAGAGACTGTGGTTCTCATATTGGGCTGCTCAGCCACCTAAGGACTCATTTTTAGAGTGGAAGCAAGTCTTCCTCGATTCCAAGGGACTGCCTATGATGAGGATGATGATGGGGAGGGTCACAAGTCAGGGTTTGTTCCAATGGGGGGATTCTGAAGCTGTTCTATTCACATGTGGGCAGGTAATTCCTTTGAATTCCGGGCTCACAATAGGGCTACTTCTGCTATGCACCGAGAGACACCTGACCTTTGGAAAATACCAATTAACGAGGCGGAAGAACATACTCAGCTCAGTGGAGGGTCTGATGGGAGGAATCTGTTGTCGATGTTTACATAATAACATTCCATTGGTAAAATTGAGCTCAATGTGCCACAGGTTAAGTAGTCTTTTCTGGTGTATCACCTACAATGACTTCTCTTCCCACTCCCGTACCGTTACCTCTGTTGTCGCCCAAGGGTCTATCCGTGGCCTCCTCCAATTTCTCATCTACGTGCCGCTCATCGGCGACATCACTCGAAAACACAGCGGCAGTTTCCACATGTATGCTGACGACGCCCAGCTCTACCTCACCACCACCTCTCTTGACCCCTCCACTGTCCCTAAATTAAATAATTGCTTGTCCGACATCCTTATTGGATAAGCAGAAATTTCCTAAATATTGGGAAGGTCGAAGCCATTGTTTTCGGTTCCTGCCATAAACTCCGTTCCCCAGCCACTGACTCTATCCCTCTCCCCAAATTCTGTCTGAGGCTGAACCAGACTGTTCACAATCTTGTTGTTGTATTTTACCCCAAGCTGAGCTTCCTACCATATATCCACTCTATCACGAAGACCGCCAATTTCCGCCTCCCTAATATCGCCTGACACCGCCACTGCCCCAGCTCATCTGCTGCTGAAACACTGAACCATGCCTTTTGTTGTCCCGAGACTAGACTTCTAGCCAGATTCCTATCGTCCATCCTCCGCAAACTTGAGGTGATCCAACACTCTGCTGCGCGTGTCCTAACTCGCACCAAGTCCTATTCACCCATCACCCCTGTGCACACTGAACTATATTGGCTCCTGGTTCAGCCAGGCCTCGATATAGACATTTTCATCCTTGTTTTCAAATCTCTCCATGACCTCGTCCCTCCCTACCTTTGTGACCTCCTCCAGCCCTTCAACCCCCTCACCCCGCACCCCCCACGCCCCCCCTCCCCCGCCGAGATGGCAGGTTTGTAGAGCTGTCTCATTGTGAGTTGTTTAGCCAATCACATGATGTTCAAAAGACTCAATAAAACCCCAGTCAGTTGGGTCTCGTCATCCACGATGAGGCATGCAGTTGTAAGCCTGGTGGATGAACTGGTAATGTGCAATGTGATAGTTAAACCTTTTGTTAATAAACCAACTAGTTCTGAATAGCAATGTGTTGCTAGGAATTCTGGAGCAAAGACCCCATGAAGCAAATGCATTACCCCCCCCCCCCGATCCCCATATCCATCTGCTGCAGCTTTCCCACTCCCCAGTGTTTTATTTTTCCTCAGATAGCAGCATTACACAACACACTTTACTGTTAAAATGGAAACTGTTAAACATCAGGAGCTGTATAGGTCTGACGCTTCGGGGTTAGTTATATAGCCAACTAGTCACAGGAACCACTCGTTAGTTTATGTGGCAAGAACGTTCCTAAGTTTGATAAAAAGCAGATCTCGCAACTCAACATTCTCCTCACACCTCCAGCAAACCTGTGTGTGTGACTCCCGACGGTTTTCCAAACAGAGGGGAAAAAAACAAAGTAATACAGTCGTTGTTTTTTATCCTCCGCTGCATTTCAAAAAGCTGAAGTGGGAGAGATTGAGTCAGACACTTGTACAGTTCCTCACAAGCCCATAGCAGAATTGGTCAAGCCTGTGAGCAGTAAATTAAGATCTAGATAAACGCTTGTTCCTCATGGGAGTCAAGTGTTTGCAAATGACCCTCCATTGCCAAAATAAAAGTGATGGCTGAGGAGTCTGGTAAAATTGTTGCACATTGTTTCCTGTTTCCGCTCAGGCCTCCTGATCAGGAAATGTTTTAAAAATCAGTGTGGGTATTACTGTGGATTAATGGCTGCTGTTTGTGGAACCTTCGGGGAATGTTTCCGTGCCAAAATAAACATGTATTTTGTCAGCCTGTAGCCTGCGCTCTGCAGATAGTGTGAGACCTCCCTGGGAAAGGCACGAGGCTGAGATCATACTCTCTCAGCACCGAAGTGCAGCACTGCTCCGAGACGTCTGCTTGGCCAGAACTAGCCTTGGTGGCCTGAGAATATGCAGCATTTGCTGTTGTAATGTTTTTGCTGCATGTGTTCTTTGCTCCAGAATTCATAGCAACACGTTGCTATTAAGAACTAGTTGGTTTATTCGCAAAGGTTTAGCAATCACACTACACATTACCAGTTCATCCCCCTCCTTCTTCTTATTCTTCTTCTTCTTCTTCCACCAGTCTCACAACCACCTGTCTCATCATGGATCCCCTGAACCCAACTGACTGGGGTTTTATTGAGTCTTGTGAACATCACGTGACTGGCTAAGCCACTGCCAACTCAACAGCTCTACAACTATTCTTGGTAGAACTTATAAATCAAGTGGCCCCTGATTAAAGGGAGGCACTAAAACTGACAAACTTAAACCAAATAGACTTTGAACAGTAAACTTAAATCAAATTAAAATTTGGTTGCCGGAGGTGATGATGCACTCCAGTCCCTCCGGCGCCCGCCTCTCGTGGAAGGCTGCGAACGTACCGGTGGACACCACGTGCTCCATCTCCAGGGACATCCTGGCTCGGATGTAAGCACGGAAGAGAGGCAGGCAGTCGGGCTGAACAACCCCCTCAACCGCCCACTGCCTGGATCGGTTGATGGCCCCCTTGGCCATGCCCAGGAGCAGTCCTACGAGGAGGCCCTCGGACCTACCCGCTCCCCTCCGCACAGGGTGCCCAAAGATCAGGAGTGTGGGACTGAAGTGCAACCAGAATTTGAGGAGCAGCCCCTTTAAATAATGAAATAGGGGCTGCAACCTCACACACTCCATAAAAACGTGGAACACGGACTCTTCCAGACCGCAGAAATTGCAGGCGGCCTGGGAGCCCATGAACCGGCTTAAAAATTTATTGCACGGGACTGCTCCGTGCACCACTCTCCAGGCCAAGTCCCCGATAAATAGTGGGAGGACTCCCGCGTAGAGTGCACTCCATCGGGGACCCCCGCCTCCTCCGGATGGCAAGATGGTACACCATGGCGTGTCCGGATGGCAGATGAGGATGGCAAGGTTGAGAATGTGCAGGAGCAGCCCGTACAGGAAACCCCTCCGTGCGGAACTGAAAGGCACGGAGGGGATTTCTCCAAGGCGGCTCAAGTTGTGAGGCACCGGCTCCCGAGGGAGGCTTCGGGGCTTGGCACCGATGAGGAATTCCGTCCGGACGGGTGTCAGTTTGGACGGGATCACCCCATATGCTTGAGCCTCCTCGACACACCTAACGGAGTCAGGGCCCAGAGCTGTTTTTAGCGACTCGATGGCATCGGCCGCACGGCGGACGTCGGCCCAATTTAGGCGCCATGCCAGCGTGTCTGGCTCCATCCAGCCCGCTCCTCCGCCATCGAGCAGGTCCCTGACCCTGGTCACCTCACCAGCCACAGCCCTCTCGTCCGACTGCCACCTAAAACCTCGGTCGTGGAGGTACGGATTCCCGAGCAGCGGCTCCTGCAGGACAGCCGCCATTCCAGACGGTGGAGAGCTGCGCTTGGTGGAGACTTTGTTCCAGACCCTGGTGAGTTCCTTGTAAAAGACAGGCAGCTCCTGGATGGCGGTCCTGACACCCCCCCAAGCTCACAAACAGGAGCTGCATGTCGTAGTTGAGGCTGCAGTGCTGGTGGAAGAAATACGTCGCCAGCGCACGTCACCTTGGAGGGGGCTCAATGTAAAGGTATCTCTGCAGGGTCTGAAGACGGAAAGTCGCGAGCTGGGTGCTGACGCACACCAATGACAGACCACCCTCCCCAAGCGGGAGACTCAGAACCGCAGCAGAGACCCAGTGCTTCCTGTTGTTCCAGAAGAAGTCGATCAGCTTCTTCTGTATCTTGGCGACAAATGCAGGGGAAGGGCTCAAAGTGACCAGCCGGTACCACAGCATAGCGGCCACCAGCTGGTTTATGACTAGCGCTCGACCCCTGTAGGACAGCACTCGGAGCCGTCCTGTCCAGCGCCCGAGGCCAGCAACGACTTTGTCCTCCAGTTCTGCCAGTTCGCCGGCCAGGCTCCCTCGTCAGGGCTGAGGTAGACTCCCAGATAGAGGAGATGGGTTGTGCTCCAGCCAAAGGCCTGAACTCCTCCGGCAGGGATTCCACCTGCCACTGACCCACCAGGAGTCCGGAACATTTCTCCCAGTTGATCCTGGTGGAGGATGCGGCCAAGTAAATCTTCTGGCACTCACGCATCCTCCGCAGGTCAATGGGATCCTCGACCATGAGGAGCATGTCATCGGCATAAGCCGAGAGGACGATCTCCATGCTACAAGCCTGTGAGCATCCTCACAGGTGCATACAGTACAGCTGTAGTATAGGCGATAACCAAGCACAGGTGCACATGGAATAGTCAGCAATAGGTAAATAGATTTAGATGAGGAAAGACCGGAGGAGGCTCGAGTGGAGCACAAACGCCGGCATGGACTGGTTGGGCCGAATGGCCTGTTTCTGTGCTGTATATCCTGTGTAATTCTATGTAATAGTTGACACGATTCACTAGGTTGATTTCAGAGATGAGGGGGTTGACTTATGAGGAAAGGTTGAGTAGGTTGGGCCTATACACATTTGAGTTCAGAAGAATGAGAGGTGATCTTATTGAAACATATAAGATAACGAGGGGGCTTGACAAGGATGATGCAGAGAGGATACTTCCACATAGGGGAAACTAAAACAAGGGATCATAGTCTTAGAATAAGGGGTCGCCCATTTAAAACGGAGATGAGGAGGAATTTCTTCTCTCAGAGGGCTGTAAATCTGTGGAATTCTCTGCCCCAGAGAGCTGGGTCATTGAATATATTTAAGGCGGAGATGGACAGATTTTTGAGCAATAAGGGAATAAAGGGTTATGGGGAACGGGCAGGGAAATGGAGCTGAGTCCATGATCAGATCAGCCATGATCTTATTAAATGACGGAGCAGGCTCAAGGGGCCAGGTGGCCTACTCCTGCTCCTACTTCTTACGTTCTTATGATCTTCATAGTAAGTAAAATACAATCTGCAAACTTTAAAACAAAGTTATCAAAGTACTTGTGCCTACTGAGTGACTTCAGTTGTCATCGGTCAACCAACTGAATGTGTTCATTCATTTTTTGATGGTTATTAATTCCGTGCCATGTTAGAATGATCAGTGGTTTGTATTCATTGGGGGAGAAACTCGGTCACGCCTCTTTTGTGGCGTTAATCCAGGCGGCATGAAAAAATTTGTGCCCCCTGTCCAGAAATAGGTCAGAATCGGTCGAAGAGTTGACAGGGGCGATAAATCAGCCATTGCACACCAGAGCTGGCGGGGGAGGGGGGGGGCCATAACGAAAGTTTGGTCGGTACATTTTGCGGGCCCATTGCGCATGCGCCGAACTCCGAATCAGATCCCGGGAAAAGCCGAGTCTGAAAGGCGCGGCACAGTAATGCCCCCATTAAAGCTAAGTCACTTGTTTTCAAGCTGCACTGTTATGTGTGTCTGCTGCTGCAAACTCGGAGGCTCACGCTGTGTCTAAACGTTGCACTGACTGTGACCTCCGAGGGAAGCGTTTCCTCATCCCTGTAAATAGCCACCAGTTAGCGACTCTGCAAGCCTGGACCCACTGTTTTTTTCCAGACGTTGTTATTGGCGGGCGCTCAATGAGGCGGCCGCACCGAATTTACCGACCGGGGCACAAGCGTAGGCGTTGCACCAGGAATACATCAGGATCAGAGCGATCGTCAGCAGCCGGGCGCCAATGAATTTTCCGTCGGGGCGCTAAAAGCTGTGCGCGGGTCACTAAACTCAAACGCTTGCCTTAATCGGGGCTAACTGAGGCTATAGACAATCGAAAATCCAGCCAAATATTATGTTTATCTCTAATGATATGGGTTGACCAGTTGTTTACAAATCAGCTGTTCGTATTCCCTTGCTCCTCAACTACAGTTCTTTCGCAGCTTGCTAAAACAAACCTGCTCCCTCGCAGTTCCAGCATTACCCAACATAAGGCCTCGCCACTGTTCAGACTGCTGCCAGTTAAGCAAGCATTTAGAAAGGAGGGAGTAATACGATCCCACCATAATTCAGTGGCAACAGATTTGCTGTAAGTTTTTGCTGTTAGCAATTACATTAAACATAGAAAATAGGTGCAGGAGCAGGCCATTCGGCCCTTTGAGCCTGCACCACCATTCAATAAGATCATGGCTGATCATTCACCTCAGTACCCTTTTCCTGCTTTCTCTTTATACCCCTTGATCCCTTTAGCAGTAAGGGCGATATCTAACTCCCTCTTGAATATATCCAATGAACTGGCATCAACAACTCTCTGCGGTAGGGAATTCCACAGGTTAACAACTCTCTGAGTGAAGAAGTTTCTCCTCATCTCAGTCCTAAATGGCTTACCCCTTATCCTTAGACTGTGTCCCCTGGTTCTGGACTTCCCCAACATCGGGAACATTCTTCCTGCATCTAACCTGTCCAGTCCCGTCAGAATTTTATATGTTTCTATGAAATCCCCTCTCATCCTTCTAAACTCCAGTGAATACAGGCCCAGTCGATCCAGTCTCTCCTCATATGTCAGGCTTGCCATCCCGGGAATCAGTCTGGTGAGCCTTCGCTGCACTCCCTCAATAGCATGAACGTCCTTCCTCAGATTAGGAGACCAAAACTGAACACAATATTCCAGGTGAGGCCTCACCAAGGCCCTGTACAACTGCAGCAAGACCTCCCTGCTCCTATACTCAAATCCCTTAGCTATGAAGGCCAACATACCATCTTCACCGCCTGCTGTACCTGCATGCCAACTTTCAATGTCTGATGTACCAAGACACCCAAGTCTCGTTGCAACTCCCCTTTTCCTAATCTGCCACCATTCAGATAATATTCTGCTTTTGTGTTTTTGCCCCCAAAGTGGATAACCTCACATTTATCCACATTATACTGCATCTGCCATGCATTTGCCCACTCACCTAACCTGTCCAAGTCACCCTGCAGTCTCTTAGCATCCTCCTCACAGCACACACCGCCACCCAGCTTAGTGTCATCTGCAAACTTGGAGATATTACATTCAATTCCTTCGTCTAAATCATTAATATATATTATAAATAGCTGGGGACCCAGCACTAAGCCCTGCGGCATCCCACTAGTCACTGCCTGCCATTCTGAAAAGGACCCCTTTATCCCGACTCTCTGCTTCCTGTCTGCTAACCAGTTCTCTATCCACGTCAGACCATTACCCCCAATACCATGTGCATTAATTTTGCACACTAATCTCTTGTGTGGGACCTTGTCAAAAGCCTTTTGAAAGTCCAATTACACCACATCCACTGGTTCTCCCTTATCCACTCTACTAGTTACATCCTCAAAAAATTCCAGAAGATTTAATCAAGAATGATTTCCCCTTCATAAATCCATGCTGACTTGGACCGATCCCGTCACTGATTTCCAAATGCGCTGTTATTTCATCTTTAATAATTGATTCCAACATTTTCCCCACTACTGATGTCAGGCTAACCAGTCTATAATTACCTGTTTTCTCTCTCCCTCTTTTTTAAAAAGTGGTGTTACATTAGCTACCCTCCAGTCCATAGGAACTGATCCAGAGTCGATAGACTGTTGGAAAATGATCACCAATGCATCCACTATTTCTAGGGGCACTCCCTTAAATACTCTGGGATACAGGCGATCAGGCCCCAGGGATTTATCGGCCTTCAATCCCATCAATTTCCCTAACACAATTTCCCACCGAATAAGGATTTCCTTCAGTTCCTCCTTCTCACTAGGTCCCCTAGTATTTCTGGAAGGTTATTTGTGTCTTCCTTCATGAAGACAGAACCAAAGTATTTGTTCAACTGGTCTGCCATTTCCCCATTATAAATTCACCTGAATCTGACTGCAAGAGACCTACATTTGGCTTCACTAATCTTTTTCTCTTCACATATCGATAGAAGCTTTTGCAGTCAGTTTTTATGTTCCCTGCAAGCTTACTCTCATACTCTATTTTCCCCCTCCTAATTAAACCCTTTGTCCTCCTCTGTTGAATTCTAAATTTCTCCCAGTCCTCAGGTTTGCTGCTTTTTCTGGCCAAAATTATATGCCTCTTCCTTGGATTTAACACTATCCTTAATTTCCCTTGTTAGCCACGGTTGAGCCTCCTTCCCCGTTTTATTTTTACTCCAGACGGGGATGTACAATTGTTGAAGTTCATCCATGTGATCTTTGAATGTTTGCCATTGCCTATCCACCGTCAACCCTTTAAGTATAATTTGCCAGTCTATTCTCGCCAACTCACGTCTCATACCATCGAAGTTACCCTTCCTTAAGTTCAGGACCCTAGTTTCTGAATTAACTGTGTCACTCTCCATCTTAATAAAGAATTCTACCATATTATGGTCACTCTTCCCCAAGGGGCCTCGCACAACAAGATTGCTGATTAGTCCTTTCTCATTGCACATCACCCAGTCTGGGATGGCCAGCCCTCTAGTTAGTTCCTTGACATATTGGTCTAGAAAACCATCCCTAATACACTCCAGCAAAATCCTCCTCCACCGTATTGCTACCAGTTTGGTTAGCCGAATCTAAATGTCGATTAAAGTCGCCCATGATAACTGCTGTACCTTTGTTGCACGCATACCTAATTTCTTGTTTGATGCTGTCCCCAACCTCACTACTACTGTTTGGTGGTCTGTACACACCTCCCACTAGTATTTTCTGCCCTTTGGTATTCCGCAGCTCCACCCATACAGATTCCATCATCCAAGCTAATGTCCTTCCTTACTATTGCGTTAATTTCCTCCTAAAGCAGCAACGCCAGCCCACCTCCTTTTCCTTTCTGTCTATCCTTCCTGAATGTTGAATACACCTCGATGTTGAGTTCTCAGCCTTGGTCACCCTGGAGCCATGTCTCCGTGATGCCAATTATATCATATTCATTAATTGCTGCCTGTGCAGTTAATTCGTCCACCTTATTACGAATACTCCTTGCATTGAGGCACAGAGCCTTCAGGCTTGACTTTTTAACACACTTTGCCCCTTTAGAATTTTGCTGTAATGTGGCCCTTTTTGATTTTTGCCTTGGGTTTCTCTGCCCTCTACTTTTACTTTTCTTCTTTCTATCTTTTGCTTCTGCCCCCATTTTACTTCCCTTTGTCTCCCTGCATAGGTTCTCATCCTCCTGCCATATTAGTTTAACCACTCCCAACAGCATGAGCAAGCATTCCCCCTAGGACATTGGTTCTGGTCCTGCCCAGGTGCAGACCGTCCGGTTTGTACTGGTCCCACCTCCCCCAGAACCGGTTCCAATGTCCCAGGAATTTGAATCCCTCCCTTCTGCACTACTCCTCAGGCCATGTATTCATCTGAGCTATCCTGAAATTCCTACTCTGACTAGTACCTGGCACTGGTAGCAATCCTGAGATTACTACCTTTGAGGTCCTACTTTTTAATTTAACTCCTAGCTCCCTAAATTCAGCTTGTAGGACCTCATCCCATTTTTTATCTATATCATTGGTACCTATATGCACCACGACAACTGGCTGTTCACCCTTCCCCTCCAAAATGTCCTGCAGCCGCTCTGAGACATCCTTGACCCTCGCACCAGGGAAGCAACATACCATCTTGGAGTCTCGATTGCGGCCGCAGAAACGTCTATCTATTCCCCTTACAATAGAATCCCCTACCACTAAAGCTCTCCCACTTTTTTTTCTGCCCTCCTGTGCAGCAGAGCCACCCACGGTGCCATCGACTTGGCTGCTGCTGCCCTCCCCTGATGAGTCATCCCCCCCAACAGTACCCAAAAATTAGTTCTGTGAAATAAACGATATGATGGCAAAGGCTAGTTTATTCATAAATTTGATAAACAATTATTTACAGAATTTGTCGACATTCCCTGACGTATTCAAATGAAAGCCTACGTTGAAATAATCCTGCATGAAAGATTTGCATCTACATCGCACCTTTCACAATCTCAGGCCATCCCAAAGCACTTTACCAGAAGCCAATGAAATATTTCTGAAGTGTCATTCATAGACAGTCCCTCGAAACGAGGATGACTTGCTTCCACGGCAAAAGAAGGATGAGTTCACAGGTGTTTCAATGAAGGACTTAATATTCCAGGTCCTGAACTACATCCTGAAGAGTGGAAGATGCCTGTGCGTGGATTTTTTTTAAGTGTGGGTGGCCATTGCACATTAGCCACCACACGGGCTTGACAGAGCTAGGTCTTGGTCCAGAGGCAAGGGTTATCCAAGATGACTGGTGATCTGCTCTGCTGCACAGGCCAAGTGTGCACACATATCACAGTGTGGGCTGGCCCGTGCTGTCCCTGGGCCCCTGGTCCCGAACTCACGCCTCTCCTGGGCCCCATCACATCCCTCCACAGTCTCTCGCCACTCCTGCTGTGTCTGCCCACGCTCCAATCACCGACCTGGACCTTGATGACGTCACTCTTCTGAAGTGTAATCACTGTTGTAATGTCAAGAACCAATGCGCCCACAGCAAAATCCCACAAACAGCAATGACATAATGAGCAGATAGTCTGATTTTTAGTGATGTTGGTTGAGGGATAAATATTGGCCAGGACACCAGGGAGATCTCCACTGTTGTTCTTCGAAATAGTGCCAAATAGTTCAAAAAAATCTTTTACGTCCATCTGAAAGGGCGGAGTGAGCCTCAGTTTAAGGTGTGATCTTTGACTCGCCACCTCCGACAGTGCAGCACTCCCTCAGCACTGATCTGGAATGTCAGCCTAGATTTTGTGCTCCTGTCTTTGGAGTGGAACTTGAACCCACGACCTTCTGGCTCAGAGACAAAACTGCTGCCCACTGAGCCAAGGCTGACACCTGCAATGTTACCATGGATTGAGAGATGGAGGAGCTAACTCAACATTTACGATAATTACTGTGGTTCTATATGTTCCATTGGAAATGTACCACAAGTTGAATAAAATGCCAATTAGCTTAATTGTCAGGTGGCTGGCCTCAGAAGGCATTTTGCATCGTTCTGGGGGAGTTAAACGGGTTCTCGCCAATGGCTCAACAAGCTTATCCTCGCACGCGAATTCTGCTGCACAGGACTCAGGCGAGGACTTTGATGGGGCAGCCTACAGCAGAACACTGATGGTTTTCCACAATGAAATGCTTGGAGCATTGATCGGCCTGCCAGAAAGCCTGAGTTCAATATCAAGGAGCATGGAGGAGTCCAGCACCAATCCTGCACAGGGCTTTGGGCAGAGCTTGGAGCCCATCCTTTCCAGCATGGAAGAGGTGGCCAATTCCATTCATACACTTGTGGACTCAACCATGATGCAGCTTTTGGTGGTCTCAGTTTCCATTGCAGTGCAAGCAGCAGCCACCAAACGTCTGATTGGTGCAATGGAACCTCAGACTGCTACCATCATGCCAGTGGATACCAGTGTTTAAAGGGGCTTGCAGGGTGTCCAAGCAGTCCAGCAATCTGTCCTCCAACAGATTACTAGGATCGCTGAGACGCCACTCTGGCAGTGGCTCTGTGGAGCACGAACCTGCTGTGTTCTCTCAAGAGGACAGCATTCATCCTCCCACCCTGCCACTCCGCCAGTACCCTTGTTGTTGCCTGTCAGCCGGTCAGCCCAGACTGCTACCGCTCAGGCCAAGGTGATACAATCTGAAGCTGGGTCCTCTAGGCCCAGAGCTGCTCGAGATCGTCCTCCAAGGCCATCTATAGTCTCCTCCATTGAAAGTCACCAGCCTTCCACCAGCCATGCTGCAGCCACTTGGGGAGCACTGTGTTGGGTACGGGGCCCAGTAAAGCCGAGGGCCCAGGGGCAGCACGGGCCTGCCCACACTGCGATATGTGTGCGCACTAGGTCTGTGCAGCAGAGCTGGTCTCCAGTCGTCCTGGTTAACCCTTGCCACTCGATAAAGGCCTAGCTTTGTCAAGCCCGTGTGATGGCTGGTGTGCAACGGTCATCACATGTTAAAAAAATCCACATACAGTCATCTTCCACCCCCTCAATTGGAGTTCAGTATCTGGAATATCGGGTCCTTCATTGAAACATCTGTGAACTCGTGGAAGCAAGTCATCTTCGTTCGAGGGACTGCCTATGATGATGACTGCATAGAAGCACTAGGACAGGCAAAGACAGACGGAAGACAGTCACTAAGATAATGCACAGGGGTCATTAGTTGACTTTTGTAGACAATACGGCATGCTTTGATTTATAAATTTGGTTTGGAATGTTAATATTGTGTTGGCTTTTAATTTGCATTGTGGCCAAGAGGATGCTGTGATAGTTAGTGACAGAGGGTAGGTAAGGAGCGTGGGACTGTTGGTCAATGTGGAATTGGGGTTGCGTTTACTGGTATCGCCGTCAGATGACAGGTAGAATGGGAAAGGAGGGTAGGTAGCCTCGATAATAAAGGATGATATAAAGACAGTAGTGAAAAAGGATCTTGGCTCCGAAGATCAGGAAGTAGAATCAGTATGGGTGGAGATAAGGAATAACAAGGGGCAGAAAACACTGGTGGGGGTAGTATATAGGCCCCCTAACTGTAGGTATATCATCGGACAGAGTGCTAATGAACAAATAATAGGACTTGTAATAAAGGTAATGCAATAATCGTTGGGGACTTTAATCTTCACACAGACTGGACAAATCCAATTGGCAAAGGTGGTCTGGAGTTCGAGTTCATAGAATGCATTCGAGGTAGTTTCCTAGAACAATGCATCATGGAACCAACCAGGGTACAGGCTATTTTAGGTCTTGTACTGTGGAATATCACAGAGTTAATTAGTAATCTCATAGTAAAGCACCCTCTCGGGAATAGTGATCATAGTACAATAACATTTCACATTGAGCTTAAGAGTGAAATACTTAAATTCAAAACTTGAATCTTAAACTTAAATAAAAATTACATCGGTATGAGAGGTGAGTTGGCTAAGGTAGATTGGTAACTTAGATTAAAGGGTATGACAGTAGATAAATGGTGGCAAACATTTAAAGAAATATTTTAAATTCTCAAGAATATACATTCCATTGAGTAATAAAAATTCCAGCGGAAAAGTGATCCATCCGTGGCTAATTAAAAAAGTTAAGGATACTATTAGATTAAAAGAAGAGGCTTATAATGTTGCAAAGATTAGTAGAAAGCCTGAGGATTGGGAGAGCTTCAGAAACCAGCAAAGGATGACCAAAAAAATTATTAAAAAGGGGAGAAGATAGAATTATAGCATAAACTAGCAAGAAATTTTTTTTAAAATTGTAAGAGCTTCTACAAGTATGTAAAAAGGAAGAGTAGCAAAAGTAAATGTTGGTCCCTTAGAGGCTGAGACAGGAGAAATTATAATGGGGAATAAGGAAATGCAGAGACTTTAAACACATTTTCTATATCTGTCTTCACAGTAGAAGACACAAAAAGCATACCCAAAATAGCGGGAAACTAAGGGGCTAATGAGAGTAAGGAACTTAAAGTAATTAATATCAGTAGAGAAAAAGTACTTGAGAAACTAATGGGACTAAAAGCCACCAAATCCCCTGGGCCTGACGGCCTGCATCCTAGAGTTCTAAAAGAGGTGGCTGCAGAGATAGTGGATGTATTGGTTGTGATCTTCCAAATTTTCCTAGATTCTAGAGCAGTCCCAGCGGATTGGAAGATAGAAATTTCATGAAGCCGCCTACTTGTCTCTGGCAAGAGACGATGAAATGTAGTTAGTTCTCTTGGAAAACAGAGCCTCAGTTACCTCCCTTATGCAACAGTGGACGGCAAACTGGGAGATGTTGCAAAAATCTCCTGCTCCAGCCTGGAAGGAGCCCGATGGATAAAAGTTCATTGCTGCCGTGACCTTCACAGCCACTGGCAAAGTGGTCCTCGCCCTGCTGAGGCTGTGGTTGTGGCTGCAGCAGGTGGCAGTTTTCAGTGAGGCTGTGAAGCACAGACATCTGACACATTGTTCCTCACTGAGGTTCAGGTAGGAGTATTGCTCCCTGAACACCCTGGCTGGATATGGCCTCTTGCTGAGAGTCCTTCTCCCCCTCCTCCTCTTCCCTCTGCCAGTATCTTGTCCTGCTCTGTGTCGCCTTTGCTCATTCTCCCCGTCATGTTATAAGCCAAGTGGAATGCTGACTACTGAACCCATGTCTGGGAGCAAGTGGGCGGTGCAGAATACGTGAAGGCAGGACAAAGTCCTTCAGCACCTGCCACACCACTCCCTGTAGACTTTGGCAACTTGAAATAACTCTAGAAACCACAAACACCTCTGACAAACTCAGCAACAGCCAGTAGAAATCAATCAGCAACTTACTTATAAGTAGGTGATGATCCCTTTACATATCGCTGGTGATGGGTTCTTCCTGCTGCTGAACACGTGTTCAGCTGTGCAAGTTCAAGAGAGGGCGTTAGCTGTAGCATTGAAGTCAAAAATGGCAGTGTTAGCATTGAATCAGTATAAACGCTGACTGATGTCATGATCAGCTGACTCTGCATATTTTCGATGGATGCTCACCGCGCGCACAGTTACGCCCCACCAAAATGGCATCCGACGCGACTCGCACCAGGAATGGGCGCTCACCCTACTGACGCCATTTTGGACCTCTAAGGGCACCCATAGCGCTACTGATCCGAATTTTGCGCCCATAGTGTTTTGTTATTCTTCACTATGATGTATTCCCTGATGTACTTTTACCATCAATGTGTGGTTGTATTATCTTATGCATTTGATTTAAAGCGGCACTTAAATTTAATAGAATTGAAGTTTAATACTGTGTTTCTTTTCAGTCAATTACTACAAGATGAATCATCTTCTATGTCCATATAATCTGTTATCATTTATAACTGGCTAGATTAACCTTAATCCCAGTGATAGACTACCATGAAATACTGTTCTCACAGTTTGTGTTAAACACATGATAGACATCATTAACACATCATAAGCAGCAAAACTGCCTTAGGTCCACCATAAAGGCTGAGCTCCTGATTTTTGAGAATACCAGTGGCTTCCTGAGTTAACGCCGTGCTCGCTGACCTACATTGGCTTCCGATTAAGCAACGCCTAGATTTAAAAATTCTCCTCCTTGTCTTCAAATCCGTCCATGGCCTCGCCCCTCCCTATCTCTGTAATCTCCTCCGGCCCCCACAACGCCTAAGATATCTGAGCTCCTCTAATTCTGCCCTCTTGAGCATCCCTGATTATAATCGCTCAACCATTGGTGGCCGTGCCTTCTGTTGCCTGGGCCCCAAGCTCTGGAATTCCCTGCCTAAACCTCTCTGCCTCTCTATCTCTCTTTCCTCCTTCAAGACGCTCCTTAAAACCTACCTCTTTGACCAAGCTTTTGGTCACCTGCCCTCATTTCTACTTATGCGGCTCGGTGTCAAATTTTTTATCACATAATACTCCTGTGAAGCACCTTGGGACGTTTCACTACGTTAAAGGTGCTATATAAATACAAGTTGTTGTTGTTGAAAGATCATGGAGGTTTATTGAGAAACTCTGTTTTACTTTGATGGATGCTGCACACCAGCTGTTGGGTGATTGTTCAATCCGCTGATTACATGTAAACAGGATACTCTTCTGATATTTAAAAAGTGAATGAGATTCAATCTATTTGCCAAAGAAGCTGATTTAGGCAGCCTCTATGTGAGTGTCAGTCCGTTATATCTGTGAAACTTGGAACCGTACGAAGATGAGGACACAAAGGTGGAAGAGTGATAAAATATAAAGCAACATAAAGTTAATTACATCGTCCTCGAGAGAGGAAAATCAGATTTCTGCTGACCATGTCATCTCGTTTACAAAGTTCACATTTGAAGGTGGCACGTGCTGCACACAGTGCACTGGACATCCAGAAAGCAGGTATTCACTCACCGTTCCCAGGGCAGTGAGCTCAACATTGCCTGTGGGGGGAAGTTCTGGGCAGAGGGGAACTGCTTTGGACCAATGGTAAATGGAAGGGGCAACAAGCTTGGGCCACGCTTGTGCATTACCAAGAGGCTGGTCACAGGTCCGTGCAGCAGAGCAGGTCTCCAGTCGTCTTGGATAACCCTTGCCACTGGACCAAGACCTAGTTCTGTCAAGCCCGTGTGGTGGCTGGTGTGTAACGGCCACCCCACATTAAAAAAATCCACGCACAGGCATCTTCCACCCTTCAGGATGTAGTTCAGGACCTGGAATATTAGGTCCTTCATTGAAACACCTGTGAACTCATCCTTTTTTAGCAAGTCTTCCTCATTTCAAGGGACTGCCTATGATGATGATGATGGTCATAGGGCATCAAAGATAGAAGTCTGAGAGAAGCTCACTTGCCTACCCTCACCGCTCAGTGACAGTGTGTGGCCCGCATTGGAGCTGGAGGAGGGAAATATAGAATATAGTTCAGAAATAAAACTTAGTTATCCAGATAGACTTAAAAAGCTGGACTCGTTTACTTTAGAGATGCGTTTCAAAGAGGGTCGATGAGGGCAGTGCGTTTGATGTAGTGTATATGGATTTTAGCAAGGCTTTTGATAAGGTTCCACATGGCAGACTGGTCATGAAAGTAAAAGCCCATGGGATACAAGGCAAAGTGACAAGTTGGACCAAAATTGGCTCAGAGGCAGGAAGCAAAGGGTAATGGTTGATGGGTGTTTTTGTGACTGGAAGGATGTTTTCAATGGGGTTCCGCAGGGCTCAGTACCAGCACGGGAATACACCATTAAGTGGTAGAACACTGAGAAGTGCAGAGGAACAAAAGGACCCTGGAGTGCATGTCCACATATCCCTGAAGGTAGATAAGGTGGTTAAGAAGGCATACAGAATACTTTATTAGCCGAGGCATAAAATATAAGAGCAGGGAGATTATGCTTGAACTGTATAAAACACTGGTTAGGCCACAGTGTGTAGATCTGGTCACCACATTACAGGAAAGATGTGATTGCATTAGAGAGGGTACAGAGGAGATTTACGAGGATGTTGCCAGGACTGGAGAATTTTAGCTATGAGGAAAAATTGGATTGCTTTTCTTTGGAACAGAAGAGGCTGAAGGGAGACCTTATTGAGGTGTATAAAATTATGAGGGGCCTGGATAGAATGGATAAGAAGGACCTATTTCCCTTAGCAGAGAGGTCAACAACCAGGAGGCATAGGTTTAAAGTAATTGGTAGGAGGTTTAGAGGAGATTTGAGGGGAAATGTCTTCACCCAGAGGGTGGTGGAGGTCTGGAACTCACTGCCTGAAAGGGTGGTAGAGGCAGAAACCCTCACCACATTTAAAAAGTACTTGGATGTGCACTTGAAGTAAATGCTGTAAATTTCCATGATTCTATATGATTCTATAATGAAAGGACTGGACGATATTCATATTGACAGTTTCTTTCAATTAGATATGTTGGGGAGGACCACGCGTTGTGTATATAAGTTACGCAAGGGCAGAACTCGCTAAAATGTCAAGTAATTCTTCTTTTCCCAGAGGATAGCAAATTGATGGAACAAGTTCAGCTACAAACCTTCAAAGGAGAGCTGGACCGGTTCCTGGCTGGGGCGGAGATTACAACATACAAAAGGTAGCTGGAATACCATATAATATAAATCATGATCGGTGTGGTCTCCTGGACTAGCTTCAATCATCCAAGGGGGTCAGAAGAGGAATTTTCCAGATTGCTTTTACCTGAATTGGTCTTGTTTTTCTTTTTACATCTCTCTTACGTGGGAGGGTGTTGGGAATCAAGATGCTGAAGGCATCAAGCCCATGTAGGGGCAGGCTTGATGGATCAGCTGGTGTTTTCCTGTCCATCAGTTTCATCTTGTTCGTTGTGATATTTTTAGACACCACGACACAAGCATACGCACTACAAGATGGCTCCTAACAGAAATGTGATCACATGACCTTGCCACATGATCTTTTATTGTTATGACATCAGTCGCGCACTAGGTGGAGCTATATTACATTCGTGTCAAGATTGGGCTACATTTGAAATGTTACAGGACGTCTTGTACTGTATCATGGCAGTGTCGTGCTATTGTGGTGAACAGATTGGGGTATATCTTCGGAGTTTGTGGCCCCAGCTTGCAGCTTTTGCAGAGGTCAGCAGCTCCCTCAGGCTTTTCTGTCCATTAAAGTTAATGGACTGAAAATATTGGAGGCAGTCTGACCTCCAAATTCCTGGTATGTGTTGGTCACATGTGGAACTCCCTGGCCAGACTGCAAATTCATAACAGCTATCCTAATGATGCAATAAATCATTTCACTTTATTTCTTCTTTCACCTCTGGGTTCAATCCAGCCAAATTGGGATAAAAATCTCCTTTTCCAGACATCTCACAGGGTCCTGCGCAAAATGGGTTTCTGCAACACCCCATCCCATTTCCCACTCGGCACAAGTTAACAACACAAAACTGCCAACAATTTGACTCCAGTTGGCTCTACTTGGGTTTTGTGGCACTCCACACTGGGTGTGGACCTTGCTACACAGGCCTACTGGTCACGTGTGGGGCTATAGCGCAACAGGGCAACTCTGTGACCAGCAATACCATCAGAAGCGGACTCTCACAAAAACTATCCCTTGCAATTCTCCGAAGGATGACTGCCTGGCTGAAAAGGACTCAATTCTCAACCCAGTTTTATTGGGTGCTAGTCCAAACAATATAGAAACTGTCATTACCATTCATAAATGAGTGATGTAAGTTGACAATTTCACTTAGAGTGGTTACGGGTCTGGGGAGGGAGGGGGATCTGAGAAAAGGAACTGACATACTGTTGCCGATCTAGTGAGGTTAGTGTTGGGGCAGCAAGTAGGGTTCATCTCTGTGTATGAAGCCCATGTCGTGCTTGACCCGAGGATACTTGGGGGTCAATATTCGGCTTCTAACGCCACACTGCCGGAGAGTGGCGGTTAACGGGCGGCTAGGTGTTTACCGTCGGCGGCGACCGAGCTCTTCGGCTCACGGGAAGTTTAGTTGGGCGGTGGGCGCGGTGCCAAGACATACCGCTGCGCATTCAGCCTCCACCCATCTTGATTCCCAACACCCTCCCACGCACCAACAGCCATGTAAGAGAGATGTTAAAAAAAAAACCAAGGCCAACTCAGGTAAAAGCAATCTGGAAAATTCCTCTTCCGACCCTCTTGGGTGATCAAAATTAGTGGTGACGTCACCAAGCGTGCAACTGCGCCGCTGCGATGTTCGGTGAGTACGGTGGTCTTACCGGCAGGCGTCTGTACAGCCTGGGAAAGGTGGCGGGACATCGGGGATGCCGGGGCGGTAGCGTACAGGGATCAAGGTTTTTTTTTTAACCATTTATGTATCAATGGGATCAGCGGGGAAGTGTGGGTGTGGGTAATTTTTTTTAATTTAAAATTTTTTTCATCTTGCATGCCGGCATCCCACCATCGGGAAATTCGGTCGGCCTCCTGAGATGCCGTTCCGTTGGCGCCCGAGGATGAGCCACTTTTGGCGCTGCTCTCTCATCTTTGGGCGGCAAAACGGAATTTTGCAATTTGAGGCGGCACTTGCCGCCTGCCGTTAAAATCAGCACTCAGCTGGTGACACCGCCTCAAAAATGGCGGGTCCGAATTTCGAGCCCTTGATGCTGATACTCGGTACAAATAGTGGGAAATGGCTTTTTTCCTCAGTATTGACATCTATCCTCAATGAGCACACAAGTGTTGAAGACAGTGCCGTGAGGATACTGCTGATGGGAATAACTATACATGATGTAACCGTGAAGGAATACAGCTATGGGACAACGTTTGTGCACCAGTGATTATTTTGAATTGAAGGGAAACGGATCGCGGAAAAGAAACCTAGCATAAAGTTTAACCTGTCACACCTACACTGTAAAACAATACACCTCAACCTCACACCATAGCTCGGTTGATCATGATTATCTGTATCTAGAGAGCAATTGTCTATCATTCCTGTAGCTTTTGCCTTTGACCTAGGAACGCTGCGGAGGCTAGCAAACAGTCAAAGCTGTTTTATATATTAATAAGTTTGAATCTGCCTGGTTCTCAGTGCAAGGAATTATTTTTATGTCACGACCAAGAGCTGGAAAGTGGGATTAGGCTGTATAGCTCTTTGTCGGCCGGCACGGACACGATGGGCAGAAATGGCCTCCTTCTGTGCTGTAAATTTCTATGATTCTATGATTCTATGATTCTATGACCCAGAGTAGAAGCTTTATAAAAATCCCTTTCTATTGTTGGACTGTTTGCTTCCACGTGCCCCTGCATTGTAAAGTGTGCATTGATGAAGTGATGAAGGAGTTCTGGTAACTTGGTGTTTTTTTTACAAGCCCTGATGGTTTTTCCTGTCAGCTTGGTATGAAGCAATACATTTTTCACTTTATTTTGCTTCTATTAAAAAAAAATTAGCTCTTTGGGGTTTGCAGCACCACATCTCAATTTAAGCCATAAACACATTATAATTTTTCAAGCATATACAATAAATGCTGAGCCGTTCCAGCATTTTCTATTTTTATCACAATAAATGCAGGTTTGTTTCTTGTATTCTGTAGCCTATTCCAAGCCTGGTCTCTAATCGCCCCACTTCTCTCATTTTCTTAACTTCCCTCTTGTCCACGAGCTGACACTTGCTGAGGTACAATTCTGTATGCACCCATTACCTTCCAGTGTCTCACCCAAGTGGTCATTGTTCACGTGTGAGCCTCGACAGGCGATCAAACCAACCCCTCTTGTCTGCAGAAACATAGAAACATAGAAAATAGGTGCAGGAGTAGGCCATTTGGCCTTTCGAGCCTGCACCACCATTGAATATGATCATGGCTGATCATGCAACTTCAGTACCCCATTCCTGCCTTCTCTCCATACCCCTTGATCCCTTTAGCCACATCTAACTCCCTTTTGAATATAACCAACGAACTGGACTCAACAACTTTCTGTGGCAGAGAATTCCACAGGTTCACAACTCTCTGGGTGAAAAGGTTTCTCCTCATCTCGGTCCTATATTGGTTACCCCTTATCCTTAGACTGTGACCCCTGGTTCTGGATTTCCCCAACCTCGGGAACATTCTTCCTGCATGTAACCTGTCCAATCCCGTCAGAATTTTATATGCTTCTATGAGATCCCCTCTCATTCTTCTAAATTCCAGTGAATATAAGCCTAGTTGATCCAGTCTTTCTTCATATGTCAGTCCTGCCATCCTGGGAATCAGTCTGGTGAACCTTCGCTGCACTCCTTCAATAGCAAGAATGTCCTTCCTCAGGTTAGGAGACCAAATCTGCACACAATACTCAGGTGTGGTCTCACCAAGGCCCTGTACAACTGTAGCAAGACCTCCCTGCTCCTACACTCAAACCTCTCACTATGAAGGCCAACATGCCATTTGCCTTCTTAACTGCCTGATGTACCTGCATGCCTACTTTCAATGACTGATGTAGCATGACACCCAAGTCTCGTTGCACCTCCCTTTTACTAATCTGTCACCATTCAGATAATAATCTGCCTTCCTGTTTTTGCCACCAAAGTGGATAGCCTCACATTTATCCACATTATACTGCATTTGCCATGCATTTGCCCACTCACCTAACCTGTCCAAGTCACCCTGCAGCCTCTTAGCATCCTCCTCACAGCTCATACTGCCACCCAGCTTAGTGTCATCTGCAAACTTGGAGATATTACATTCAATTCCTTTGTCTAAATCATTAATATATATTGTAAATAACTGGGGTCCCAGCACTGAACCTTGCGGTACCCCACTAGTCACTGCCTGCCATTCTGAAAAGGACCCGTTTATTCCTACTCTTTGCTTCCTGTTTGCCAACCAGTTCTCTATCCACGTCAATACATCACCCCCAATACCATGTGCTTTAATTTTGCATACTAATCTCTTGTGTGGGACCTTGTCAAAGGCCTTTTGAAAGTCCAAATACACCACATCCACTGGTTCTCCCTTGTCCACTCTACTGGAAACATCCTCAAAAAATGTTAGAAGATTTGTCAAGCATGATTTCCCTTTCATAAATCCATGCTGACTTGGACTGATCCTGTCACTGCTTTCCAAATGCGCTGCTATTACATCTTTAATAATTGATTCCAGCATTTTCCCCACTACCGATGTCAGGCTAACCGGTCTATAATTCCCTGTTTTCTCTCTCTCTCCTTTTTAAAAAAATGGGGTTACATTAGCTACCCTCCAATCCATAGGAACTGATCCAGAGTCCATGGAATGTTAGAAAATGATCACCAATGCATCCACTATTTCTAGGGCCACTTCCTTAAGTACTCTGGGATGCAGACTATCAGGCCCTGGGGATTTATCGGCCTTCAATCCCATCAATTTTGCTAACACCATTTCCTGACTAATAAGGATTTGATCAAATCCCTCAGTTCCTCCTTCTCTCTAGACCCTCGGTCCCCTAGTATTTTCAAAAGGTTATTTGTGTCTTCCTTAGTAAAGACAGAACCAAAGTATTTGTTCAATGTGCCGGCCATTTCCTTGCTCCCCATTATAAATTCACCTGATTCTGACTGCAAGGGACGTACATTAGTCTTCACTAATCTTTTTCTCTTCACATAGTGGGTGCATTGGTTGTGACCTTCCAAAACTCCCTAGATTCTAGAACGATTCCCACGAATTGGAAGGTAGCAAATGTAACCCCACTATTCAAGAAAGGAGGAAAAGAGAAAACAGGGAACTACAGGCCAGTTAGCCTGACATCAGTAGTAGGGACAATACTGGAATCATAGGTTAAATGGTCTTGTCCATCACATTCCCCCAGGCCCACCCCTAAAAGGACATTAAAAGAGATGTCTAAAATGCTTTTCAGGGCAGACGGTGAAGATAAGAACTGTTTGTGTCACCGGCCATCTGTCCGATTGGGACTAATACCAGCCACCTGTCATGGTCATATGTCTACTATGTCTATTCTGATTGTGTGTTGTGCTTGACGATATTTGAACTACTGCTCCCTTAATAAAATGCCTTATAACACACTAGACCCTTTGGGTATCTGTGTGTGACTGTAATCCTAATCTCACAGCACCATCTATCTATTTAGATAAACATGCGAAGAAGTGCCTGGTGTTCTGGCCACCATTATCTCTCAACCAACACCACCAAAACAGATTAAGTAGTCATTTATCTCATTGCTGCCTGTGGAACCTTGCTGTGCACAAATTGTCACATTTGCCAACAGAAATAATGAATTAGCTGTAAAGCATTTTGCGATGTCCTAAGGATGTGATAGTAACTATATAAATTAACACTGACAAAAATTTATTTGAGTATGTGGGTAATCATTTGCTTAGTTTCCGTGGATACAGGAATCCCATAGTTCATGGAAATTCATTGCCTTTAAGAGTTTGACTAAGACTCCGCTAATCCTCTTCTGTTGTGTTTGAGATCAATTTATTCCATACTGTGGTAAAACTTAGCCAGTCAGGTGATGTTCACAAGACTCAATAAAACCCCAGCCAGTTGGGTTCGGGGGAATCCACGATGAGGCAGGAGGTTGTGAGCCTGGTGGATGAACTGGTAATGTGTAGTGTGATTGTTAAACCTTTTGCTAATAAACCAATTAGTTCTTAATAACAATGAGTTGCTATGAATTCTTAAGCAAAGAATCCACGAAGCAAATATATTAACCTACAATATGTGTTTGCAAATGTTGAAAGTATTGTACATGCCTCTCACCTCTATTTCTCCTTCCATTATACTGAGCAGACGCAGAAGATCATCTTTGGAGAGCTCCAGTAACTTCTTCCTTCGCACACTTTCTTCCAAAGACTTCCGATGTTTCTTCACAGGGCCTGACACCCCCAATACCTTTTCCCCATCACTTTGCCGGTGAGTTTTATTCTTCCTTTTGCTGCCTACACAAGTACCTTCCTCGTCTTCCTGATTGTTATTGCTGGACGCATGTCCACGGGCTGGAGATTCCCCACCACTGCTACGGGACCTCATCCCAACCTATATTGGAGAAAACGCACAGGGGTTAGTGGCTGCATGCTATGTTATAAGTAGACAACAGTTGCGTCCATGTTCAGAGCCAAGTTTTGGGGGGAATTAAAAGTAAAACAAAAAACAAATCATTGTTTCCTGAAGTGAAGACTATGGAGTACTTCTGCAGACCCAATTCCACACAGCAGAAACCCAGTCATTTAAATGGCATATTTACTCAGCCGTTGCCTGCACATCCTGCAGTGTTTGTGGTATTGGAATGAATTGATAAAAGGAACATATTTTTGAGCCACCTAGTTTCCCCTTATCCCCTTCTCTGGAATAAATTTCCTTCATTTTGACACCTCCCCTGTCAATGACCCAGAAATGGCAAAGCTGTACTTAGTGCCGAGATGACGTGTCAATTTTCCTACCAAGGATCACACCCACATTGCTTCACCTTCCCTCTCCTGCACAGGCCACACAAGCTCATGACTCAGTAAATGATTTACAGCTTATAGTCTTAACACTTGACCAACTCTGAAACTCAAATGGGCACTGTAGTGTACCTGTGAGTATGCTCACAGGTTTGAAGAGCTGTTGACAATTCTGCGCAGAGGGGATTCCTGTACGGGCTGCTCTTGCACACTCTCCATGTTGCCATCCTCGTCTGCCGTCCGGACAAGCCATGGTACACCATCTTGCTGTCCGGAGGAGGCAGGTGTCCCCAATGGAGTGCACTCTAACCGGGAGTCCTCCCTCTATTTATTGGGGACTTGGCCTGGAGGGTTTGCACGGAGCAGTCCCGTGCAATAAGTTTTTACGTCGGTTCACGGGCTCCCAGGCCACCTGTAATTTCTGCTGTCTGGAAGAGTCCGTGTTCCACATTTTTATTGAATGTGCGAGGTTGCAGCCCCTCTTTTTGAAGGGGCTGCTCCTCAAATTCTGGTTGCACTTCAGTCCCACACTCCTGATCTTTGGGCACTCTATGTGGAGGGGAGCAGGCAGGTCGGAAGGACTCCTCGTAGGACTAGGGGGCCATCACCCGGTCCAGGCAGCAGATGGTCGAGAGGGTCATTCAGCGCGACTGACTGCCTCTCGTCTGCGGTTGCATCCGAGCCAAGGTGTCCCTGGGGATGGAGCACGTGGTGTCCACCGGTACATTCGAGGCCTTCCGCGAGAGGTGAGCGCCGGATGGACTGGAGTGCATCACCACCCCCCCACAACCAAATTTTAATTTGATTTTAATGTCTAAAGTTTAATTTGTTTAAGTTGTCAGTTTTAGGGCCCTCCCTCCTTTTAGCCAGGAGGCACTTGTATAATTTGTGTTTCTAGTGCCCTCAAAAAAAACAAGGGAACACTTGAAAAGTTTTTGGAGTGTGCCCCTCACTTTAATAAGGGGGGCACTTGATTACTGATACAGCTAAAAATAGTTGAAGAGTTGTTGAGTTGGGAGTGGCTTAGCCAGTCATGTGATGTTCACAAGACTCAATAAAACTCCAGCTAGTTGGGTTCAGGGCATCCACGATGAGGCAGGAGGCTGGTGGATGAACTGGTAATGTGTAGTGTGATTGTTAAACCTTTGTTAATAAACCAACTAGTTCTTAATAGCAATGTGTTGCTATGAATTCTGAAGCTCCCTTCCCCCTCCGCCCGCCCCGCCCGCAACCCCCAGAACCTGTTTCTTTCTTTTTATCTCCTTGTCTCTAATGGCAGTTGGTCATTATCCCGCCATTCACACCTTATCTCACTAATGTTTTTCTAACTTCTGGCATTACCATTTGAATTTGGGCCATCATCCTTTTTGTCTCTCTAATCTCTCCTGCCTTCCCCCCTATCACAGACCTTCCCTTTTGTTTTTCCTTCCCCTCCCCCTTTCAGTGTTTGTTAAGAATCTGTTCTTTCCGAACACTCTCCAGTTCTGACGAAGGGTCATCGACCCGAAACGTTAATTCTGCTTTCTCGCCACAGATGCTGCCTGACCCGCTGAGATTTCCAGCATTTTCTGTTTTTAGTCCAGATTCCAGCATCCGCAGTATCTTGCTTTTGCCTCCATTTTCCAATTGACCTAACGATAACTCTGATGTTCTGCTTTTGTGACAATCAATCTTTATTTTGCGATTTGTACGCCACATGTATTCATTCTGTGACTGACAAGACACGTGCTCACATAACGTACAATAAGCTGCCCTTACTCGCACTGATCCCTGCAGGGTACTGCTTTCCACAAGCAACTTAGAAGCCATTGTAAAAAAAGGTTTGTTTTAAAAATAATTTTGTGCGTATTGGGCTCAAAGGAGTTACCTGAACCTCCGAATAGCACTTTTCTCATGGTATATGGTCATCTAAACACTTTGATTACAACATGCAGATGATTCACGACCAATCTATCATTTTATATTTTAAAAACTAGGTTGAATTGTTCACTGAATTGCACGTGTCATACCTGTTCACTCCCAGGTGATGGTGGGGGGGAACAACATGCTCAGTGCCACTCTGGGGCCACTTTCCACAAACTTATTTGTCGGCTTCCAAAGGGATTAACTAGTGATATTGGGGTGAGGAGGTCCTAAAGGAGTCAAACTGGCATCCGAACTTTCCACTGATGAGATGTGGGCACGCACAGTGAACCAACCTTGAGTTAACTTATTACAGCAGATATCATTCAGGGTTAGTAATGGCAGCAGGCAGCAGGGTGTTATCTCATAATACTCCTCAGAAGTGTCTTGGGATATTTCACTACATTTGTCAGTGGCAAATCAGGTTATCACAATTTGATTTGTTCTTAACAGCTGACCTCTTACTGCAACATAGAATAACTAAGACCGCCTATTTCCACCTCCGTAACATCGCCCGTCTCGGCCCTTGCCTCAGCTCATCCACTGCTGAAGCCCTCATCCATGCCTTTGTTACCTCTAGCCTTGACTACTCCTGGCTGGCCTCCCACATTCTACCCTACGTAAACTTGAGACGATCCAAAACTCAGCAGCCGGTGTCCTAACTCGCATCAAGTCCCGCTCACCCATCACCCCTGTGCTCGCTGACCTACATTGGCTCGCGGTCAAGCAACGCCTCAATTTTAAAATTCTCCTTATTTTCAAATCCCTCTATGGCCTCGCCCCTCCCTATCTCTATAATCTCCTCCAGCCCCACAACCCCCCCGAGATGTCTGCACTCCTCTAATTCTGTCCTCCTGAGCATCCCTGATTATAATCGCTCAACCATTGATGGCCGTGCCTTCTGTTGCCTAGGCCCCAAGCTCTGGAACTCCCTCCCTAAACCTCTCCGCCTCGCTACCTCTCGTTCCTCCTTCAAGACGCTTCCTAAAACCTACCTCTGACCAAGCTTTTGGTCACCTGCGCTAATTTCTACTTATGCGGCTCGGAGTCAAATTGTTATCTCATAATACTCGTGTGAAGTGCCTTGGGATGTTTCACTACATTAAAGGCACTATATAAATACAAGTTGTTGTTGTTGCAGAATTGCTTAAAGTAAACCTTAATGTGGCTGTCTATTGGAGAGTGACGTTTTCTGTCACCCACAGAAGTACTGAGTGAAACTCCAGAATATCTATTTATCCTAACACCTCTCTTATCTTCTTCTGGCTAGTTTTGGTCCATGAGTTTGGTCCATATTGCCACGATCGCAGTCACACGGCAGACATGATAGTAAATGGACTGGAGAGGGAGAACAGGGTGGAAACGTGTGTTTACAGCATCAATACATTGGCAGAGAAAACAGAAACATGGGTTTGATAGGTTGAATTTTTCCTTTTGTTCCTATTAAAGGCTGGCCTGTATAAATCTTAATCTTTACTTTTTCATTTTACTTTCAGTATTTGGTTATCTTTCCCTCTCTGCCTCCACCTATGGTTTTGCGATGGAACTGCATTGAGAGGTCGCCCTTGAATGCCACCCTGTTTACATTTAAAGGGTTGAAGCTATCCGAGCAATTGAAAAATAAACCTTATGGAGATGATGAATTAATGAATGCAGCTCTTTTACATCTGAAACATTGACAGAGTGTTTCATTTTGCATAAGCTCCATTCAATAGAGCATAATAAGTGTCAGCTGTGGCTCAGTGGGTAGCAACTCGCCTTTGAGTCAGAAGGTTGTGGGTTCAAGTCCCGCTCCAGGAATATGAGCACATTAATCTATGCTGATCCAGGGGAGTGCTGCACTGTCGGCGGTGCTGTCTTTCGGATGAGACGTTAAACCGAGGCCCCTTCTGCTCTCTTAGGTGGACGTACAAGATCCCATGGCACTATTTCGAACAAGAGCAGGGGAGTTATCCCCGGTGTCCTGGCCAATCATCATAAGCAGTCCATCAGAATCGAGGAAGACTTGCTTCCACTCTAAAAATGAGGCCTTAGGTGGCTGAACAGTCCAATACGAGAACCACTGTTCCTGTCACAGGTGGGGCAGATAGTCGTTGAGGGAAAGGGAAGGTGGGACTGGTTTGCCGCACGCTCTTTCCGCTGCCTGCGCTTGATTTCTGTATGCTCTCGGCATTGAGACTCGAGGTGCTCAGTGCCCTCCCGGATGCACTTCCTCCACTTAGGGCGATCTTTGGCCAGGGATTCCCAGGTGTCAATATTTATCCCTCAATCAACATAACAAAAACAGATAATCTGGTCATTATCACATTGCTGTTTGTGGGAGCTTGCTGTGCACAAATTGGCTGCCGCGTTTCCCACATTACAACAGTGACTGCACTCCAAAAGTACTTCATTGGCTGTAAAGCACTTTGGGACGTCTGGTGGACGCGAAAGGCACTATATAAATCCAAGTCTTTAAAAAATAACCAAGGCCAAGCTCCCTCTGTGTCATTCTCTCCGGATCAGTTAGAATCACACAGTTATAGCACTCTTGTATAATGTGATTATCAGATGAGTTCAGCTAAAGCAGATTAAGTAATAACATATCATTATTCTTAATGAATTAGGCACATCTATGGAATATTTCAAGGTGAAGTCAGAGATGAAGGGCAGCTGGAAGCCGAACACCCCACTGAGCAGACTCGAAAAATGTCATGATGATAATATTTATATACTTTCGTGCTTTCATGTGGCATTTAGGAAATTAACAAATTGCTAATAAGTCAAACGAATCTTAACCAGGGCTCCTTTCAGTCCTGATGAGGCTCCAATTCCCAAAGCACAACAGTGCAGTGAAACTTTCTGATCTTATTTAATACTGGTCTAGCTTAGCTATTGCTGTTGTGTGCAAGGCTATTGTAAGATATATCTGTCTGACGAGGACTATTGTAACAGAATTGTACTATACTAGTATTCAAAGAACCAGCAGTGTCGGTGAAAGTCTTCAAAAAATTGTCAGCCAGTGGCTCAGTGGGTAGCACCCTCGCCTCTGAGTCAGAAGGTTGTGGGTTCAAGTCCCACTCCAGGGACTTAAGCTCAAAAATCTAGGCTGACACTCCAGGGCAGTGCTGAGGGAGTGCTGCACTGTCGGAGTTGCCATCTTTTGAATGAGACGTTAAGTCGAGGCCCCATCTGCCCTCTCAGTTGGAAATGAAAGATCCCACGGCACTACTTCAAAGAAGAGCAGCGGAATTATCCCTGGTATCCTGGCCAATATTTATCCCTCAATCAATATCATCTGGTGATTATCACATTGCTGTTTGTGGGAGCTTGCTGTGTGCAAATTGGCTGTTGTGTTTCCTACATTACAACAGTGACTACACTCCAAAGTGCAGTAAAGCGGCCTGGGAAGTGTTGGAGTAGTTAAGGGCGCTATATAAATGTAAGGATGAAGGAGAGGTTTTTCTTTTAATCAAATGTAGAGCATAAGAGCTAATGACACAGGGTGATGGCTGTGAAGAGTGAGTAAAGTGAGCTGACACTGTCAGCCTTCCCCAGTCCCGAACGGACTGTCTGCCTTCCCAATTTCCCAAGTACTCTCTCATTGCCCCAATCCCTTACACATTCACTGCCTTTACGAATCCCTGATATCTAAGAATCCCTTTATCACAAAGACAGACTGGTTACCCGTGGATACCAAGCCCCGGGGACTGTATCCTCCATTCACCATTGAGGGGTTTACAAAATAAAAAGTTAAAAGAAACCTTAAGGGGCTGGATTTTAGGTTGTCTCATCATCATAGGCAGTCCCTCGGAATCGAGGAAGACTTGCTTCCACTCTAGGTGGCTGAACAGTCCAATACGAGAACCACAGTCCCTGTCACAGGTGGGACAGATAGTCGTTGAGGGAAAGGGTGGGTGGGACAGGTTTGCCGCACGCTCTTTCCGCTGCCTGCGCTTGCTTTCTGCATGCTCTCGGCGATGAGACTCGAGGTGCTCAGCGCCCTCCCGGATGCACTTCCTCCACTTAGTGTGGTCTTTGGCCAGGAACTCCCAGGTGTCGGTGGGGATGTTGCACTTTATCAGGGAGGCTTTGAGGGTGTCCTTGTTACGTTTCCTCTGCCCACCTTTGGCTCGCTTGCCGTGAAGGAGTTCCGAGTAGAGCGCTTGCTTTGGGAATCTCGTGTCTGGCATGCAGACGATGTGGCCTGCCCAGCAGAGCTGATCAAGTGTGGTCAGTGCTTCAATGCTGGGGATGTTGGCCTGGTCGAGGACGCTAACGTTGGTGCATCTGACCTCCCACGAGATTTGTAGGATCTTGCGGAGGGATGGGAAATGGTCCATGTTGATCGGTTATCTGTAGCCTCAGTTAGAGGGGCGTTAATGCGACCGTGCGTGCAGCTTTTAACACCCCGTCAGAAAATTCGTCACACGTTTCACGGGGACACAAACCAGTCGCGCCTGACTGCTGACGATCGCTCCGATCCTGACGTATTCCTGGTGTAACGCCCACGCTTGTGCCCCGGTCGGTAAATTCGGTGCGGCCCTCTCATTGAGCGCCTGCCAATAACAACGTATAGAAAAACAGTGGGTCCAGGTTTGCAGAGCCGGTAACTGGTGGCTACTTACAGGGATGAGGAAGCGCTTCCCTCGGAGGTCACAGTCAGTGCAACGTTCACACACGTGAACCTCCGAGTTTGCAGACGCAGACAGACGTAACAGTTCAGCTTGAGAAAAAGTCTATTGGAAAGCTTTAACGTGCCGCGCATTTAAGAGTTGGCTTTTCCCGGGATCGTAATGAGTCAGTCAAATTTAGCGCCGACATTTTCGTTAGCGCCTCCCCCCCAGCCCTCAGGTCAGATGTGTAATGGGTGATTTTGTGCCACCTTCAACTCTTTGCCCGAATCTGACGAATTTCTGAACGGGAGGCGGCAACTTTTTCACGGTTCTAAAATTACCGCTCCGCCCGGGTTACCACCCCAACTGAGACGCGACCGAATTTCTCCCCCAAAGAGCTCTATATTGTAGAAGGTGCAGTGGACAGACATAAGGTTGGCAAATGTATTTAACATGTACATTTAAAGATTGTACAAAAACCTAAATCTCTTCAATAAAATTGACAAGCCCATTAACCGTGACGCTCCCGCTGGAGCGAAGGGGCTTATTGATCAGTTGAGGACTTAGAATAAAAATGGACAATGTTTGTAAACTCATAGCTGGACAGTCCATACCTGGGTATGAAAAGAATGTTAGAGTGTCAGATAGGAAATTTTCTGCTCATCACACCTGATGGAGAGTCCCAAATGTTGATTGACCTGTTATGGATTTCATAGATTTGCTGCTTTTATTTCGGATCTCCAGCACTTGCAATCTTTATCTCCGAAGCTCATGGCACAGAGATAGGACACAAATAGCGCAATGGACTGCACAAACTGTACAGATACAGAGCGCAATTTCACACAAGAGACCATTTTTTTGTAGTTAGGGTTTTTAACGCATACACTATGCGGTAACAAGTTAACATTTATTTTTAATTATGTTTGAATGTTGAAACTGTTAACAGTGCCACCATCTGTGCACATAACCAGCTGGATTCCACATGTATGCAGAACGCTCCTGCACTCGTTTAAAAAGTGTAATAGCTACAAGCAAGGTATACAACAGTCAGTTCAACTGTCGACCCTGTGGAGATTAGAGGTGATCCAAAACTCGGCTCCCCGTGTCCTAACTACCACCAAGTCCCGCTCACCTATCACCACTGTGCTCGCTGACCTACATTGGCTCCTGGTTAAGTAACGCCTCAATTTCAAAATTCTCATCCTTGTTTACAAATCCCTCCATGGCCCTCGCCCCTCCCTGTAATCTCCTTCAGTCTCACAACCCCACGAGATGTCTGCGTTCCTCTAATTCTGCCCTCTTGAGCATTTCTGATTATAATCGCTCAACCATTGGTGGCTGTGCCTTCTGTTGCCGAGGCCCCAAGCCCTGGAACTCCCTGCCTAAACCTCTCTGCCCCTCTACCTCTCTTTCCTCCTTCAAGATGCTCCTTAAAACCTACCTCTTTGACCAAGCTTTTGGTCACCTGCCCTAATTTCTCCTTATGTAGCTCGGTGTAAATTTTTGTCTCATAATATTCCTGTGAAGCGCCTTGGGACGTTTCATTATGTTAAAGGCACTATATAAATACAAGTTGTTGTTGTTATAACACCATGTCAATTCCCTGTTACACAACCTGCTGGAAATCAGTCCGTCCAATGGGTGGAGTTTTCTCACAATCGCGAATAGAGAAAAGCTAAGGTTAATTTAAAAAGAAAACAATTTAAAGCTGATGTACGGCTATATAATATTGGAGCAAGCATTAAAATATGCCCCAAAACACCCAAACCAAACAGAACTGAACACTGTTGTATATGCTGACTATGGATGTACTCAATGTGTAGCCACTGTGAGATTGTATAAGATGGAGACTTGTTTACCTGATGTACTATCAATAAGGTTTACACTGTGTACATACATGCTGGCACCACTAGAGGGTGTAACTGGTGGAGACCGGGGGTTTCCTGCCCTGGTGGCAGGGCTCTGTATAAAAGGCTGCACACCATGCCTGCACAGCATTCTGGAGTTTGGAATAAAGGACCAAGGTCACTACAGTTCAGGTACAACATATTGCCTTGTGGAGTCATTCATAAGTTCATTAGAGACATAACAAACACGTTTTATGGAACAAAATGGAGAAAATGTGCTCAAACCTACATCTATACAGGTATCTCCCTCCCTTGTGTTTGATCAGGATAACGTACTGTCAGTGTGGACGCATGGAAGTGATTTTTCCTCCCACCTTTTCTCTTCTTTCTCAAACTCACGTAACAAAAAATATATAGTTTCACATCCTCAGAACATCTCAAAGCGCTTTACAGCTAGTGAGTAATGTTTTGAAGAGTAATCCCTGTTGTTATGGAGGAAAACATGGCAGTCAGGTTGCACACAGCAAAGTTGCACCAATAGCAATTTGATGATTGAGCAATTAAACTATTGTTTGCCGAAGAAGGCGTGTTAGCCTGGACACCAAGAAAACTCCTTGTTCTCCATTGAAAAAGTGCCATGGGATCTTTCATATTTAACTGCACAGGCAGTCAGGTCCCCATCCAATAGACAACACTTCTAACAATGTAGCATTGTATCAATACTACACTGAAGTATCAGCCTGGGTTATGTGCCCAAGTCATCGGGCTTGAACACATATGGGCTGGATTTTCGATCTTAGCATCCCAGAGGGGCGGCAATGGTGGCGGGAAGCATGGGTGGGTGGCCAGCTTCCAGTGCCCCGCCGGGACATTCAGTGCCGGTTTGACAGGACGCGGAACATTACCACCTGGAAGTGGCGAGCTGGTCTGCAACGCCCCTGGTTACGACACCGGCTCGCTTTTTGACTGCCGCCCGATCCGTAGCGCTCCATAGAGTGCTCCCTGCTGGGAACGCCTGTGAAAGCGGGTGGTCCAAGCTGCAGCGGCTGCAGTGAGGTAAGTTATGTCTGTAATGCATTTATGAATGACTCCACAAGGCAATGTATAGTACTCAAACTGTAGTGACCTTGTTCCTTTATTCGTAACTCCAGAGTGAGGCACATGCATAGTGGGTAGCCTTTTATACTGGGCCCTGCACACCTATGCAGGTGATCCTCAGGTCTTCCACCGCAGTGCCCTCTGGTGGACAGCCTCTGTCACAGGGGCAGGAAACCCCAGTCTCCACCAGTTGCACCCTCTAGTGGTGCCAGCATAGTATATACACAGTGTAAACCTTATTGATAGTACATCAGGTAACAAATCTTCATCTTATGCAACTATACAATGACTACACAGAGAGTATATCTATAGTCTGCACATATAACAATGTCCACCTCAGGTAAGTGTGATTGTTATTTTAAGGACAGGGAAGGGGTTGCAATTTATGTTGTGGTGGTGTGAGTTATATATTAAGAATGTTTTTGGTGGGTTTTTTCAGGTTTTTTGCCCACCCAGGCCTCAGTTTATGGCGCTCCGAGGCCGGCTGTTTAGCTTGGGATTTTGCCTTGCTCAGCCAGTGTAGCGCCCTAAAAGAGGTGTGCAATGCCTCCCTTAGCACCCTGCTCCAAACTCTGGGTCCAGCTGATCGATTTTGTGGCCACAGACGCAAACCATTTGCCGGCGCAAAATTTACCGCTCCGCCCGGGACACCGCCCCAACTGAGCCGCGACCGAATTTCTCCCCATGCTGTTCTACCTCAGAGATGATAGTGAGCCCAGCTTTGACAGGTTAATGCTTGGCTAGGAAGAGGGATTCCCTGAAGTTGGATATTTGATCTTTCTTGTCGTTGAATGTTCTCCCTCTCAATAAATCGGCCCCGACATGTGGCTGCTCCCTTCGCACTGTTTTTTTGCACATGTCTGGGCCTCTTGGGCATGATGACATCATGTTAAACACTCAAATGCCAAATATCTGAGTCTGCTGCTGTTAAATATTTAAAACAGCACCTTTTTAATGAAAGGATACTCGCAAAGTCTTCTTTTCTGAGGGGGAGCAGAAATGCCACGTTTCAGTTTATCTCAATAATATCGTGCACAAGTGATGCAATGATGTGTTTCAGCGAGCCATGTGTCATCGCTTTGCGAGCAAGACAAAAAGGCGGGGATGGGGGAGGGGTAGCCAAACATTTTGTTCAAGAAGATTACAGCCCCTTAACAATTTGACGGTAGTCCTGACAAGGCTGATAAGAGAATGAGAAGAGCGGCTGTAAAAGATTGTGAAATAATTGAATATATGATTAGAAAGCTGGGAAAAAAAATAGGTGAACGAGTAACAAAATGAACAATGTAAAACTTCAGAACAAACTAGAATAAAATAATTTAAGACTAATACGATCTGAGTTCCTCTAATGATTGCTCTAAACCAGAATATGCTCTCATCGGACAAGTACAATCCATTTTTATTATTGATCTAAAACTGAACAAACTGTGGTGATAAATCATTCTTCAAGCAGAAGGAAATTTTATGGATGGTACTTTCTGTTCCAAATATTCATTTACTGTCTATCTGCAAGAGTAGGATAACATATATTGGTTACCTTTGTAAAAAAACATCCTATTTGCCACTTCATTTTCCACCTCCGTAACATCGCCCGTCTCCGCCCTTGCCTCAGCTCATCCGCTGCTGAAACCCTCATCCGTGTCTTTGTTACCTCAAGACTTGACTATTCCAACTTACTCCTGGCTGGCCTCCCACATTCTACCTTATGTAAACTAGAGGTGATCCAAAACTTGGCTGCCCTTGTCCTAACTCGCACCAAGTCCTGCTCACCCATCACCCCTGTGCTCGCTGACCTTCATTGTCTCCCGGTTAAGCAATGCCTCGATTTCAAAATTCTCATCCTTATTTTCAAATCCCTCATTGGCCTCGCCCCTCCCTATCTCTGTAATCTCCTCCAACCCCACGAGATGTCTGCGCTCCTCTAATTCTGCCCTCCTGAGCCTCCCTGATTATAATTGCTCAACCATTGGTGGCAATGCCTTCAGCTGCCTAGGCCCCAAATCTCTGGAACTCCCTCCCTAAACGTCTCCACATCTCTAACACTCTTTCCTCCTTCAAGACGCTCCTTAAAATATACTTCTTTGACCAAGCTTTTGGTCACCTGTGCTAATTTCTACTTATGCAGCTCAGTGTATTTTTATCTCATAATACCCCTGTGAAGCACCCTGGGACGTTTCACTATGTTAAAGGTGCTATATAAATACAAGTTGTTGTTGTTGTATGTTTCTGGGAGGGCATTCATGCCTTAACAATCCTGTGTGTCCAAAAAAAATCTCCAAACCTCTCTCTTCATTCTTTTGATGATGGTCTTAACTTTTTTTGCCCACTAGTTAGCAATTCACTGACCAGTGGGAATAGTTATTCTTTATTTACCTTAACAAAGCCCCTCCTAATTCTGAATAGGTCAGTTCAATCCAATCTTGACCCTCTCTGCGTTAATAGAAAGTGATCCAGTGTCTCTAGTCCCTCCATAATTAAAGCCTCTTATCTAGGATGAGTGATTCTCCTCTTCACCACCCCCATGGCCTTCATGTCTTTCCTAAAACTGGACATGTTTTGACCTCGGGCAATGATGTCAAACAGGCGACATCGAATCAGCTGTCTGTTTATACATCTCTCCCGATTTTCATGTCCATTGACTTCAACAGGTGAGTGATCCCATGTTGCCCACTATACACTTTCGCCCCAAGTCAAACTGACCCCGAATTTCTAACTGTGACCTAATCAATAATTTTTATAATTTTAGCATTACCTCTCTGCTTTGGTAAACATGGCCCTCCATAGTGACATAGTACATTGAGAAGTGTAGAGGAACAAAGGGACCTTGGAGTGCATGTCCACAGATCCCTGAAGGTAGCAGGCCAGGTAGATAAGGTGGTTAAGAAGGCATACGGAATACTTGCCTTTATTAGCCGAGGCATAGAATACAAGAGCAGGGAGGTTATGCTTGAACTGTATAAAACACTAGTTAGGTCACACCTGGAGAACTGCATGCAGTTCTGGTCACCACATTACAGGAAGGATGTGATTGCACTAGAGAGGGTACAGAGGAGATTTACAAGGATGTTGCCTGGACTGGAGAATTTTGGCTATGGGGAAAGATTGGATAGGCTGGGTCTGTTTTGCTTAGAACAGAGGAGGCTGAAAGGAGACTTTATTGAGGTGTATAAAATTATGATGGGCCTAGGTAGAGTGGATAGGAAGGACCTATTTCCCTTAGCAGAGGGGTTAATAACCAGGGGACATAGATTTAAAGTAATTGGTAGGAGGTTTAGAGGGGATTTGAGGGGAAATTTCTTCACCCAGAGAGTGGTGGGGGTCTGGAACTCACTGCCTGAAAGGGTGGTAGAGGCAGAAACCCTCACCACATTTAAAAAGTACTTGGATGTGCACCTGTAGTGCCGTAACCTACAGGGCTATAGGCCAAGAGTTAGAAATTAGGCTGGATAGCTCTTTGTCGGCCGGTGCGGACACAATGGGCCGAAATGGCCTTCTGCCCTGCTGTAAATTTCTATGATTCTTCCGTGAAGTCGGAGTTCTCATTAGTTCCTTAATGATACCTTTGTGTCGAGGAAGTGTGAACACTGTAAACATCTGCATCATTTTCACTGCAATGATATTACGTGGAAGCAACACAGTAATTGTTATGTATGTAAACATTGCCAATGTGTAAGACTTGCCACCAGGGGGTGCACCTGTGGGAGACCCAAGGGTCACCTGCACACCTTGGGCAAGCAGGTATAAAAGGCAGTCTACCAAGCTGCCTCCTCACTCTGGAGTTACAATAAAGAGACCAAGGTCACAACAGTTTGAGCTTAAGATGTACAGTCTTGTGGAGTTATTCTAAACATAACAATAATTTTTTATGAGCTGTATCGTTACATCATCGTGACTTGAAAAAAAGATCTGCCAAACACATTCTGTTAACGGCGATGCCCACTTAAAGCATTGAGACAGTGCAGTAGTCCGCCTTGATCAGAAACAGACTGTTTGAATTGCATTACCTTCGCAGTCTGGGGCCAAGCAAAGGTTGAGATCTATTCATTCCCCGTCTTTAATGAGGCAGTATCTGGGAGGCTTTTCTTGAAATCCACAGAGAAATGGAACGCAATGTACCATGCTTCCTCTAACATTTCCTCCCCGAAGCAAGTATCTGGTAACAGTGATTTCTGCTTGCTTTCATGTGCAAAGTCTTTTTGGGACTGGAACTCTCAATGACCTCCCTTTGGAATGAGATAGTAGGGAAAGATGACATTGGTGGGAAAGCTATACGTTGGGGATTTACAACGATTCGTTTTATATTAATCACTACTTCAGTCAGACTGCACACCTTGTGTATGGTATCTGTGCAATGTCACAGAAATTAAACAAACCACAAATCGTGCCTTGTTGTATTTCAACATGATTCCACCGACTGCCAAGATCTTCAGTGCAGGACGAAATATTCCCAACTAAATCTTTCAAAATTAATTGAAAGAAAGCTGTCTAAAAAAAAGCTTAGTTCTGCAAACTTTCAGGACTGTGTAAACATGTATCCTCCAGTAATAAATAAGACATTACCTTTCAAAGTATCCTGCCAGACAAATGTCACTAAATTATTGATTGGAACTGCAATTTTTCTTGAAGCCCAAACACTTATTATGAATATCGTTATGCAACACTTGTAAAAAAAAAACCCTTTCCCTCCATTTCCAAACTGTTTGGTCCAAGTTTTAATTTTGTTTTGGATCCATGAAGCCGGTTGAGAACAATTTGCAGACATCCTGTCTGGTCTACGCATTATGTAGCGTGGAACACAAATCTGAATTATGCATAACTCCATATCTGTGGATAAGGGGAATGTAACTCAAGCCAAGAGCCTCAGCCGCGCAGTCTATTCTGTGGTTACGTGAACATTTATAATGTTCTTTCACTCCTATTCGTATATGCCAATTGTGCAGTTTTTAATTCAGGATTTATTGTAGATTTGCTGGAGTTGGCACTTTTATAGTTTCTGGAACTGCAATCTTCAATTTATTCAGATATCTGAATCAAATTCAGTTGACGAGCTATTGAAGGGTGAAATATTTCTGCCGTTAGCTCTATGAATACAAAAGGGCGTAAGTAGCTCCAATCAGCACTGAATTATACTATAACCTAATGCAGTGCAGCACAGAACAATACCTGGACTTGATCACATCTGCACTTCATTATTTTACCGACTTGGCCTGGAAAGGATTTTGGTTTAATTTATGGGGCTGGATTTTCAGCTTTGATGTTTTTGGGGTGATAATGGTGGAGGGGAGGGATAATTAGTGGCCGGGAATAGTTTGCACCTTAATAGGTAAGTTTGGGCAGCTGGGCCCTGAGTCAGGGGGCACAGTGCTAATGGAGGTGTTCGGCGTTAGCATGGGAAACTCCCGAGCTAAAGAGCCGGGCCGCGAGCGCTCCGAGAGACGCCTGGGGGAGCGGGAAACCTTAAAAAACCCCACAAAAACATTCCCACGCCACCACAACACAAATCGCAAAAAAAAATTAAAAGAAAAAACAATCACACCTCTTTGCCGAGGGGATGGTTGGGACGCCCTGATTTCCCAGCGGTCAATGCGGGGTGCAATTCTGGGCGGACGGGTCGGGCAGGAGCTCAAACTCACGTCGGTGTCGCAACCAGGGGGCGTTGCACACCGGCACAGTTCTTCCGGGTGGTGCTGCTTTGCGCCGCCACTAAACTGGACCCGAGGATCGCCGCGGGGCGCTGGAGGCTGACCGCCCGCCCAGAACACCTCACCGCCGCCATTGCATTACCATCTATCGGTCCCCTACTTTTCGCTGGAGAAATATCACCAAGGATGTCTCCGCAAGATCCTGCAAATCCCCTGGGAGGACAGACAACATTAGAGTCCTCGTCCAGGCCAACATCCCCAGCATCGAAGCACTGACCACACTCGATCAGCTCCGCTGGGCAGTACACACTGTTCACATGCCAAACACGAGACTCCCAAAGCAAGCGCTCTACTCGGAATTCCTTCACGGCAAACGAGCCAAAGGTGGGCAGAGGAAACGTTACAAGGGCACCCTCAAAGCCGCCTTGATAAAGTGCAACATCCCCACCGACACCTGGGAGTCCCTGGCCAAAGACCATCCTAAGTGGAGGAAGTGCATCCGGGAGGGCACTGAGCACCTCGAGTCACATCGCCGAGAGCATGCAGCGGAAAGAGCATGCAGCAAACCAGTCCCACCCACCCTTTCCCATAACAACTATCTGTGACAGGGACTGTGGCTCTCGTATTGGATGTTCAGTCACCTGTTCATTTTTAGAGTGGAGGCAAATCTTCCTCGATTCCGAGGGACTGCCTATGACGATTGTTGTGTATGGAGAAAGAGTCAGACTGAACACTGTGAGCTCAAAGTAAAGTGTGACCGTAGTCTTTTATTGAAGGTTTCCAGAGTGCCTCTCCAACCTGTGAAGCCTCCTTAAGTACCTGTGCTCCCAAGGGATTATGGGATCCCTTGGAACTCCAGGGGATAAGCCCTCTGGTGGCTGTACAGAGTAAATACAAGTTTACATATATAACAATGATGATGACTTTTTACACTAATGTTCCTTCCACCACCAACCCCCCAAAATGTGTCAGTATTGTGACTATCTCGATAATCTCTACTCACGCAAAATACTGCTGGAAATCTGAAATAAAACAGGAAATGCTGGAAATACTCAGCAGGTCAAGCAGCATCTGTGGAGAGAGAAACAAAGTTAACGTTTCAGGTCGATGACCCTTCGTCAGAACTGGAAACAGTTAGAGATGTAACAGATTTTAAGCAAGCACAGAGGCCTTGCACCCTATCACAGACCTTCCCTTTTGTTCTTTCCTCCACTCCCCTTTTCCCTGTCCCTGCACTTGTTTAAAATTTGTTACATTTCGAACTTTTTCCAGTTCTGACGAAAGATCATTGACCTGAAACGTTGGGACTAAAATTCTGGCCTCACCGGGTACGTACGAAGTACGGACGGACCTGGCGAGACCTGTTTTCGGGGTGCGGTGCGCATGCACCAAAAATCGTCTTTTCCGATCTGTCAAGATTTGTCCACTGCATCCCCGGGAGAAGGACATTCGCGCGGGTGAGATAGTGCTATTTGCCCAACTCCTGCCCAGCGATTGTCCTTCAAACTCTTACGCCTGGTAAAAGCAGGTGCATAGCCTACTTTTACCAGCATAAGAGTTTTAAAACATATAAAAATTAAATTTAAATTACATTTTTAAACCCTGTCCATTAAGCTAAGTTTATTTTAAACCGTATTAAAATTTCAAAAAAGATTTTTTTTTTTCTTAAACATTTAATTAACTTTAATTTCAATTCATTTTAAGTATTTTATTTATTTATTTTGTTGTGTTTGGGTGTTTTCGGGGTTTTTCTCATTGAAGGTAATGGGAACTCGGAGAAACGGAGTTCCCATTATTATCAATGAGAATACTGCACTGTGATTGGTTGTCCGGGCCCACATCACTTCAGCTTGGACTTGTGTACCTCGAAGACAGATCCCCATGTGCTGCATAGTGAATCTAGGCCTCCGACCGGAATCCTACGTTTCTCTGGGACCAAAAGGTAGATTCAGAGATTGTTTTCAGGTCAGAGGCATTCGTATGAAGGAAGCCTCCGACCTCAAATGTTAGGCCTGTTACCTCTGCTTCTCTCTCCACAGATGCTGCCTTACCTGCTCAGTAATAGCAGCATTATCTGTTATCTATAATCCTCTGTTCCCCATCTCAGCAAAAAAACATTAGTGATTCTTTTAAGGCATAATCCCTATCATTTTATGTCCTCCATAATTGTATTTCCCCCTTTTTATGACATGTCCTAGAGAAGATATTCTGGCTTCTTTCATGGCTGCCCCTGAGTTGCCTGCTGAGACGTGAGCAGGAGCAGCACAGAGTAATTTCCCGCTGTCTTTTTCCGTCTTGAAAGAAATCATTCCAAGTCTGTTTGGTGCCTCACCCAAGTTGACTTGGTTTGGGACTGGCCGTGTGGGAAACTGCAGGTTCAAACTTGCACAAACCTATAGCACAGCACATTATTGTGCCAACGGTCTATTGCTGTCGCCCAAGTGCCCACCCGATTGGTCACAGTAAATAATAAACTTATTATTATAGTAAGATTATTGACATCAAAATAATATGATAACTTCATAGAATCGTAGAAATTTACAGCACGCAAGGAGGCCATTTCGGCCCATCATGTCCAGCCTAATCCCACTTTCCAGCTCTTGGTCCGTGTCATGTATTTGCTTCAAGGGTTCTTTGCTTAATAATTCATAGCAATACATTACTATTAAGAACTAGTTGGTTTATTAGCAAAAGGTTTAACAATCACACTACACATTACTAGTTTATCCACCAGACTCACAACCACCTGCCTCATCGTGGATCCCCCGAACCCAACTGGCTGGGGTTTTATTGAGTATTGTGAACATCACATGACTGGCTAAGCCACTCCCAACTCAACAGCTCTAGAAACCTGTGAGCATCCTCACAGGGGCATACATTACAGTCCATAGCCTTGTAGGTTACGGCACTTCAAGTGCACATCCAAATACTCTTTAAATGTGGTGAGGGTTTCTACTTCTACCACCCTTTCAGGCAATGAGTTCCAGTCCCCCACCACCCTCTGGGTGAAAGAATTTCCCCTCAAATCCCCTCTAAACCTCCTACCAATTACTTTAAATCTATGCTCTCTGGTTGTTGACACCTCTGCTAAGGGAAACAGGTCCTTCCTATCCACTCTATCTAGGCCCCTCATAATTTTATACACCTCAATAAGGTCTCCCCTCAACCTCTTCTTTTCCAAAAAATACAAGCCAGTCTATCCAATCTTTCCTCATAGCTAAAAATTATCCAGTCCACGCAACATCTTTGTAAATCTTCTCTGTACCCTCTCTAGTGCAATCACATCTTTCCTGTAATGTGGTGACCAGAACTACACTCAGCACTCTAGCTGTGGTCTAACTGTTTTTAGAAGAATGTCTGTAAGGCTCGCCATCTCAAGTTCAACACAGCAGCATGTCCATTCTAGTGAACTGAGCTGAAAGTTTTGCTAACAATGGTCAACGTTTCCTACATTACAACAGTGACTACACTCCAAAAGTACTTAATTGGCTGTAAAGCGCTTTGAGACGTCCAGTGGTCGTGAAAGTCGCTATATAAATGCAAGTCTTTCTTTCTTTCTTTCTGTCTAGCCTTTCTCCATCACGAATTGCTTCAGTGATTAAATGACGCGGTCAGAGTCTGCACAGGTGTGCATCCACATATGATACAGTCACACGCTTCCGCTGATTCACTGCCACCACACTCTGGCATCTGACTCATGCAATGGTCATTTGTGATGTCATTTTCCCCAAGTCTGCGATTAAGAGTCATCTGCAGTTGGCAGATCCAATACTGGTTTAGAGATCTATGACACAGGCTCACTGATGGATAGTCGTCCGGCCCCAGCATTCACTAATTCGGACATCTGGGTATCACATGACACCAAGACTAGTTGCTGTAATGGGAAAATGATGGCTGATCTTCAACTTCAACTCCACTTTCCCACCCAATCACCAAATCCCTTGAATCCCTTCGAGTCCAAAAATCTATCTCTCTCAGCCTTGAATATATTCGATGACAGAGCATCCATTTTTTAAAAAGATCTACCTAGCCATTGGATGCTTTGAATATGGTATGTTCTACCAGCTGAGAGAATGTGACAGAATTCTTTGCACTAAGAGTACCAACAGTGAAATATCTGGAATCTTGTGAGCCGGGTCAATTCATTACATCCTCATTATCTGTGAGTGAGAATTTCCTCCAACACAGAATGAATCACATCTTCATTCAAGACTACCCACTGGATTTGTGTCTGTCTACATTTGAACTGTTCCCCGATGCTTTTGCTGATCAGTTCACCGTCCATAAGTTTGGTAACATGAATACAATCAGGACAATGGGCTAGAAATTCACTGGGATAATGGCCCTCGCGAGTGTCATTAAAGGGGCGGTAAAGGGTTTGCAGCCGCGAGCGGCACCATTAACGCTCGGTAAATTCCGTGTGCCAGTACCGGCGCTGCTGAGGAGTATCGCCCGGGAGCGTAGCGCCGGTGTGCAACGCCCCCTGTATCGACACGGAACCAAAATTTGGTTTGCGCTGCACCTGTAGCGCCCCCTAGGGACACTGCCAGAGAAAGCTGGAGTGCAGAGCTGTCCTGGGGCGCGAAGGGAAGGAATGACTGCATGAGGCGAGTGTGACTGATATTATTGTTCATTGTTTTGCGATTTAACTTTATTTGGGGTGTATAGGGAATGGTTTTTGTGTTTTTTGTTCCGATTTATTTTTTTTCAGGTAGGCTTCTCTGAAGATGCTACGAAGTCGGCTCTTTCGCAGGGGATATTCAGTTGTTCACCCGGCCTAACATCCCGAGAGAAGTGTGGAACGCCTCCCTTAGTCCACTCCACTGTCAGGCGCAAACACTGAATTTGTTGGCTGCCAACACAAAGCATTTCCCGGCGCCAAATTTATCCACCGCCCGACATTAATGCCTTGAAAAACCTTCAATCTCATTTCCAGCCGAATGTTTTCCAATCGAAGGTGGAGAACAATGCAAACTAAAGTATCTATCATGTATACATAGAAACATAGAAAATAGGTGCAGGAGTAGGCCATTCGGTCCTTTGAGCCTGCACCACCATTCAATATGATCATGGCTGATTCCTGCTTTCTCGCCATACCCCTTGATCCCTTTAGCCGTAAGGGTCACATCCCTTTTGAATATATCTAACGAACTGGACTCAACAACTTTCTGTGGTAGAGAATTCCACAGGTTCACAATTCTCTGAGTGAAGAAGTTTCTCCTCATCTCAGTCCTAAATGGCTTACCCCTTATCCTTAGACTGTGACCCCTGGTTCGGAACTTCCCCAACATTGGGAACATTCTTCCTGCATCTAACCTGTCCAATCCCGTCAGAATTTTACATGCTTCTATGAGATCCCCTCTCATTCTTCTAAATTCCAGTGAATATAAGCCTAGTCGATCCAGTCTTTCTTCATATGTCAGTCCTGCCATCCCGGGAATCAGTCTGGTGAACCTTCGATGCACTCCCTCAATAGCAAGAATGTCTTTCCTCAGATTAGGAGACCAAAACTGTACACAATATTCAAGGTATGGTCTCACCAAGGCCCGGTACAACTGCAGTAAGACCTCCCTGCTCCTATACTCAAATCCTCTCACTATGAAGGCCAACATGCCAATGTATGTATACATTGATTACTGGATTAGATGCAATACGGAGAATACAAGTAACCGCAATATAAAGGTTCACTCCCAACAAGGGGCTAATATTTGTTACATTTCTCTCAGTTATGACATTTACATCTGCAAGTGCTGAAAATCAATCGCAATTGAAATAAAGCTGTTTCTAAATAGAGACTATACGTTTTAACTGCATGAACGTCTATGGGTTAGAGCTTCGCCCATTATGAGGTGTTAATCCCGGCTGGTCGGTGAGAGTCGTGCCTTATGAAATTTAATGTCGTCAACCGCAAAATTAAGTTTCAACGCCCCAAGAGGGAAATGGATCAGTAAATCAGCCGTTGCACAATTCTCTTAGGGCAGTGAAGGCGAAAATCGTTGCACTAAATTTCCAGAGCGAATGTGGATGAGGCGAAGGTCGTCAGACCTTCTGGCGCCAGACGCCTCTTAAAGGGGAGGTAAGATGACTCTACGCAGGCTAGTTTCACCATCGCAGTCTGCTCAGGGCAGCAACATGGCTGAGGGTGCAGCTTGCCGCTTTCCCAACCCTGGAGGCTTTGGTGGAGGCTGTGGAGAGGCGAAGAGTGGTCCTGCAGCCGGAGAGCGGCAAGAGTTTTTTGGCGTCTGTGAAGGGGAGTGGGGAGGTGGCACAGCACGTGTCAGCCAGGAGCACGATGCCCAGAACTGCGACACAACGTCGCGAGATGTTCAACAATCTCACTCGGACCGTCAGGGTGAGTACCCTTTCTATTATCCTTACAATGCCATAATGTGAACCTCACGTTCTCACACAATGTGTAGCCTGGGCAGTACCTGCTCCTTCACTATGTGTACCAGCACATGGTCTTCGTTGCTGAAGAGAGCTGCAAAGTTCCACCTCAGTTCAGCAGCCATACCCTGGGCCTCCATGTGAAGCTCTCCTTCGCGGCCCCTACTCAGCCCCACCCTGCTCATACTACCTTTTCACTCTTTATATGCGTTGTAAAAGCGTTAGCCTTACCCTTAATCTTAGCTGGTAGCCACCAAATCCCACCGTTCACACAGCCACTCTGCACTGCTACTGAGAGTCAAACGGACATCTGCACATTTCCATACAGTGGCAGCTATTCAACCCTGCAAGGCACATGTGGCAGACGATTAGCTGCACACTTACTCACACCTTCTTCTGTTTGTTATTGCAGGGGAAGCTCGCTCACAACAGGCGACAACAAATGCGGAGGGGAGGAGGGGAGCCTGAGCTTCACGCCCTCACGGAGGTGCAAGAGTGAGTGGCCGCCCCGATGGGCGCACAAGGGGGTGCGGTAGTGTCGGGGAAGCCGAGCCCCCTGGGAACAGTGACAGTAGGTTCATCCCCTTTCCCACTTCCATGAGTCCATTTACCCCTGAAACTACATGCCTTTCCCACTTTACATGGAACTGTTGTATGTCACTTCCTTGTTCCCTTCCTGCCCCCTCCGCTGCTGCTAACCACACTCCTGTCGCTTGGTGCTTACAGATAATGAGCCAGAAGTGCAACAGCCCGTCCGTGAGGTGTCCACCGCCAATGACGGGGGAGACGAGGAGGAAGGAGATGACAGTTCTGTACCAGTCCGACAGGATCCAGCTGCTGCAGAGTGTGGGAACTGAGAGTGGACGAGCTGATCTTTCTGGGATTTGACAAGCCTGATATTCCTGGACCCAGTGGCCTGCAGCAATGCCCGACATGAGGGGAAGCTTCGGGGCCAGCTCCCCAGAGGGTGAGTGGGCGCCTGAGTCCTGACTCAGATGTGGACCTGAGCATGATTCAGATGTGGACCTGGATTTGGAAGGTATGGCAAGAGAGTCTGAGGGGATGCACTGCGAGCTTATGGGTGCATGGGCAAGGGTCCCACAGAGCTTGGAGGCACTTGCTGTGGGGTTGGGGCTTGGCCGCCTCAAGCGTTGTCCGTGTCGCTGAGCATTCCATCAAGCCCAGCCTTGGAAAGTACCAAAGGATGTTGGAGTTGACGAGCGACTATGGGGATCCAGAGCTGATGGTGCGTGCCAGGGCTGACATGGCAGCAGCTAGTGCAGCACAGGCCGAAGCTACGCAAGGCCTTTGTGATGTGATGCAGTCACTGGTTGGTGGCATCAACTCTCAGTCTGCTGCGTTGCAGACTCAGTCGGCTCTCATGCAGACTCAGATTGATGCCATGCAAGTACTGACTGCTGCCATCCTCTCTGGAGCCCTCACAGTCCAACGGGAACTTGCGGTGCCAAAGCAGGCCAGCAATCTGTGTTACAGCTGATTGCTCTGGATGCTGAGGCTCTGCCCCGGGGGAGTGGCAGTGTGTCGATGGAAATGGAAGGTGCTGTCCTTTGTCATGATGACAGAATTCCGGCTCCCACCACTGCCGCTCCGTCTTTGCACCTACACCCCTCCCATCCCAGACTGCTGCCGCCCATGCTGAGGTGGTGCAGTCCGCAGTCGGGTCTTCCAGGCCTAGAGCTGAGCCAGAGCATCCCGCTAGGCCATTTGCGGTCTCTGCCTCACAGACACAGCAGCCTTCAAGCAGCCTTGCTGCAGGCACAGGGGACATAGTAAGGAGCAGCACTAGGCATCGGAGGGGGAAATGGGAAGGAGTGGGAAATATGAGAGTAAGTCACAGTAATGACTTTGCCCACCATGGCACGATGTCCACAAATAGTAAATATAATTGTACATATTTCGTTGCTGATGCTGGACACCAATTATTTGTGGAAGGGTCTTGGCTTAATGTGGTTCATGGAAGTTGGCTTTGCATTTCAGATGGGAGCGGTGTTTGTAAATATAATCATGAAGTTGCTTGTGTATTATGCTGTTTCAAGGGGCATTTGTTACATTCTTTTTTAGTTGCTAGCGAAGGGTTGTTGGTGTGCTGCTTGAGGGCACACTCTTGTTAGAGATAATAATATTTTGATTTGTCCGTTTGCATTGCCGTGATGTGTATGAATGGAGAATTTCACGGAGCTGCACCATCAGCCTAGCACACAGCGATGTGACAATGAGGCCCAGTAGACATGTGGTCATTGATTCATCAGAATCGATGGCGGATGAGATGCTGACAAGCGAACCTTGCAGCGGCAGCGTGGGAAGGTGCCTGCTCCGTGGCTGCTGATCCTCCTCCTCGTCTGCCTCACCATCGGCGTGCTCCTCTTCCTCTTCCTCCTCCTGAGGTGGAGCTGCGATCAATAGGGGCAATGCCTGGGCCCTCCTGATGGCCAGGTTGTGCAGCATGCAGCAGACCCCAATGAAGCGTGAGACTTGATCAGGGGAGTACTGAAGGCTGCCTCCAGAGCGGTCCAGGCATCGGAACCGCAGCCTTCTAATGCACTGCTCCTCAGACATGTAAAAGCCCATGGGATCCAGGGCAAAGTGGCAAGTTGGATCCAAAATTGGCTCAGAGGCAGAAAGCAAAAGGTAATGGTTGATGGGTGTTTTTGTGACTGGAAGGCTGTATCCAGTGGGGTTCCGCAGGGCTCAGTGCTGGGTCCCTTGCTTTTTGTGGTGTATATCAATGATTTATACTTGAATGTTAGGGGTATGATTAAGAAGTTTGCAGATGACATTAAAATAGGCTGCGTAGTTGATAATGAAGAAGAAAGCTGCGAACTGCAGGATGATATCAATGTACTGGTCAGGTGGGCAGAACTGTGGGCAGAAGTGGCAAATGGAATTCAATCTGGATAAGTGTGAGGTAATGCATTTGGGGAGGTCTAACAAGGCATGGGAATACATACTAAATGGTGCGACACTGATAAGTGTAGAGGAACAAAGGGACCTTGGAGTGCAGGTCCACAGATCCCTGAAGGTAGCAGGCCAGGTAGATAAGGTGGTTAAGAAGGCATACGGAATACTTGCCTTTATTAGTCGAGGCATGAAATACAAGAGCAAGGACATTATGCTTGAACTGTATAAAACACTGTTTAGGCCACAGCTGGAGTACTGCGTGCCGTTCTGATTACCACATTACAGGAAATACGTGATTACACTGGAAAGGGTGCAGAGGAGATTGACAAGAATGTTGCCTGGACTGGAGAATTTTGGCTATGAGGAAAGATTGGAGATGCTGGATCTGTTTTCTTTGGAACAGAGGAGGCTGAGGGGAGACCTGATTGAGGTGTATACAATTATGAGGGGCCTGGGTAGAGTGGATAGGAAGGACCTGTTTCCCTTGGCAGAGGGGTCAACAACATAGATTTAAAGTAATTGGGGGAGGTTTGGCGGAGATATGAGGGGAAATGTTTTCACCCAGAGGGTGGTGGGGGTCTGGAACTCACTGCCTGAAAGGGTGGTAGAGGCAGAAACCCTCACCACATTTAAAAATGTGGATGTGCACTTGAAGTGCTGTAACCTACAGGGCTATGGACCAAGAGCTGGAAAGTGGGAATAGGCTGGATCGCTCTTGGTCGGCCGGCACGGACATGATGGGCCGAAATGGCCTCCTTCCGTGCTATAAATTTCGATGATTCTATGATATTATGTCTAGGTTTGATAATTGCTTCCGATAAACCCATGGGAGGGGAGGGCGGTAATGCCTCCTGCCCCAACGTCTACTGGGTCTCCTCATTTGTGGCCCTACATTCCCAATCTCCCTTCTCTGTAGGCATTGCCTATCAATTGCAAGGAGGAGGCGAGGGTGGTGTGTTAACATTGCATCTGTGTAAATGCACACCTCAAATCGCCACCTAACTGTAAGGTGAAGACTGCCTCAGTACTCCCACGCACTATGCTATGTGGAAACGTAGCACTCACTGTGAACTCTGAGTAACCCGGTAACTCATCCCTTTAATTACCCTCCCGGCATCGAACAAAGAAGCTGGGACCGCCTGTTTTCACTGGCATGTTCAGCGGCTGTCAGTAAGTGAGGCGCACAAACCGAAGTTCACACCCAGGGCACTAATGGGACGTTGCACGCGTACTGACGTCATGATCTGGCTGTTGTTAGACTGTAAGGCGATAAGTGTTAGTGCCATCGGTAACAGTCAACCAAAGTTTCCGAGCGCCGCTAAAACCTTTGCAGCCGGGCGTTAAGCTATTAGCCACACGTTACTGCCTCTCCGGGGCGTTATATGGAGGCGATAGCCAACCGAATTTCTAGCCCAATAACTTCGACTTTGTGCGATAGCGGACAATGAGCACAGCGAATCGACAGCCCAGTTTACATCTCCGCCAATTATTATTTCCATTGAACAAGCTTGTGATTCGCTATCATCCATTTTACACTATCGTATAAAGTCAAAATTACCCCCAGTGGCTTGTATTACCTGCTGAGGCTGGGCTTTGTGGCTTCAATAGATGTTAACTGCTGTATAAAATGTCTTCTATAGGCATATAAATAGCAAACGGATAGTAAGAGGAGGGGTGGGGGTCATTAGGGACCAAAATGGAGACCTACACATGGAGGCAGAGGGTATGACTGAGGTACTAAATGAGTACTTTGCATCTGTCTTCACCAAGGAAAAAGATGCAGCCAAAGTCATAGTGAAAGAAGAGATAGTAGAGATACTGGATGGGATCAAAATTGATAAGGAGGATATACTAGAAAGGTTGGCTCTACTTAAAGTAAATAAGTCTCCAGTACCAGATGGGATGCATCCTAGGTTGCAGAGGGAGGTTAAAGGTGGAAATCGCGGAGGTACTGGCCATAATCTTCCAATTCGCCTTAGATATGGGGGTGATGCCAGAGACCTGGAGAATTGCAAATGTTACACCATTGTTCAAAAAAAGAGTGTAAGGATAAACCCAGCAACGATAGTAAGGATTAACCCAGTCAATTTAACCTTGCTGTGGGGAAGCTTTTAGAAACGATAATCTGGGACAAAATTAAGTCACTTGGACAAATATGGATTAATTAAGGAAAGCCAGCACGGATTTGTTAAAGACAAACTTGACTGAGTTTCTTGATGAAGTAATAGAGAGGGTTGATGAGGGTAATGCGGTAGACGCAGTGTACATGGACTTCCAAAAGGTGTTTGATAAAGTGCCACATAATAGGCTTGCCAGCAAAGTTGAAGCCCATGGAATAAAAGGGACAGTGGCAGCATGGATACTAAATTGGCTCAGTGACAGGAAACAGAGAGTAGTGGTGAACGGTTGTTTTTCGGATTGGAGGAAGGTACACAGTGATGTTTGCCAGGGGTCGGTATTGGGACCACTGCTTTTCTTGATGTATATTAATGATTTGGACTTGGGGGTACAGGGCACAATTTCAAAATTTGCAAATGACACAAAACTTGGAAGTACAGTAAATATGATGAGGATAGGGATAGACTTCACGAGGACATAGACAGGCTAGTTTAATGGGCGGACACATGGCAGATGTAAATCAACACAGAAAAGTGCGACGTGATACATTTTGGTAAGAAGAACAAGGAGAGCCAATATAACCTAAAGGGTACAATGCTAAAGGGGATGCATGAACAGAGAGACCTGTGCACAAATCATTTTAAGTAGCAGGGCAGGTTGACAAAGTGATTAAAAAAGCATATGTTATCCTGAGCTTTATAAATAGAGGCATAGAGTACAAAAGCAAGAAGTTATGATGAACCTTAATAAAACATTGGTTCGGCCTCAGCTGGAACATCGTGTTCAATTCTGGGCACCGCACTTTAGGAAGGATGTAAAGGAAGGTGCGGTAAAGATTTACAAGAATGATTCCAGGGATGAGGGACTTCAGTTACGTGGATAGACTGGAGAAGATGGGGTTGTTCTCCCGATAGCAGAGAAAGTTGAAAGGCGATTTGATAGAGATATTCAAAATTCTGAGGGGTCTAGACAGAATAGGTAGAGAGAAACTGTTCCTGTTGACAGGACACAGATTTAAAGTGATTGGCAGAAGAACCAAAGGCAACATGAGGATAAACTTCTTTACGCAGCGACAGTTGGAGCTGGTGCTCTCCACTCTCTGTTCTGTGACAGTTTGAACTAGTGCTCTCCACTCTCCCGTCCTGTGACAGTTGGAACTGGTGCTCTCCACTCTCTGTCCTGTGACAGTTGGAGCTGGTGCTCTCCATTCTCTCTCCTGTGACAGTTTGAACTGGTGCTCTCCACTCTCTGTCCTGTGACAATGGGAACTGGTGCTCTCCACTCTCTGTCCTGTGACAGTTTGAACTGGTGCTCTCCACTCTCTGTCCTGTGACAGTTTGAACTGGTGCTCTCCACTCTCTGTCCTGTGACAGTTTGAACTGGTGCTCTCCACTCTCTGTCCTGTGACAATGGGAACTGGTGCTCTCCACTCTCTGTCCTGTGACAGTTTGAACTGGTGCTCTCCACTCTCTGTCCTGTGACAGTTTGAACTGGTGCTCTCCACTCTCTGTCCTGTGACAGTTTGAACTGGTGCTCTCCACTCTCTGTCCTGTGACAGTTTGAACTGGTGCTCTCCACTCTCTGTCCTGTGACAATGGGAACTGGTGCTCTCCACTCTCTGTCCTGTGACAGTTTGAACTGGTGCTCTCCACTCTCTGTCCTGTGACAGTTTGAACTGGTGCTCTCCACTCTCTGTCCTGTGACAGTTTGAACTGGTGCTCTCCACTCTCTGTCCTGTGACAGTGGGAACTGGTGCTCTCCACTCTCTGTCCTGTGACAGTGGGAACTGGTGCTCTCCACTCTCTCTCCTGTGACAGTTTGAACTGGTGCTCTCCACTCTCCCGTCCTGTAACAGTTTGAACTGGTGCTCTCCACTCTCTGTCCTGTGACAGTGGGAACTGGTGCTCTCCACTCTCTGTCCTGTGACAGTTTGAACTGGTGCTCTCCACTCTCTGTCCTGTGACAGTGGGAACTGGTGCTCTCCACTCTCTGTCCTGTGACAGTTTGAACCGGTGCTCTCCACTCTCCCGTCCTGTGACAGTTTAAACTGGTGCTCTCCACTCTCCCGTCCTGTGACAGTGGGAACTGGTGCTCTCCACTCTCCCGTCCTGTGACAGTGGGAACTGGTGCTCTCCACTCTCTCTCCTGTGACAGTTTGAACTAGTGCTCTCCACTCTCTGTCCTGTGACAGTGGGAACTGGTGCTCTCCACTCTCTGTTCTGTGACAGTGGGAACTGGTGCTCTCCACTCTCTGTCCTGTGACAGTGGGAACTGGTGCTCTCCACTCTCTGTTCTGTGACAGTTTGAACTGGTGCTCTCCACTCTCTGTCCTGTGACAGTTTGAACTAGTGCTCTCTACTCTCTGTCCTGTGACAGTTTGAACTAGTGCTCTCTACTCTCTCTCCTGTGACAGTTTGAACTGGTGCTCTCCACTCTCTCTCCTGTGACAGTTGGAACGAGTGCTCTCCACTCTCTGTCCTGTGACAGTTTGAACTGGTGCTCTCCACTCTCTGCCCTGTGACAGTAGGAACTGGTGCTCTCCACTCTCCCGTCCTGTGACAGTGGGAACTGGTGCTCTCCACTCTCTGTCCTGTGACAGTTTGAACTGGTGCTCTCCACTCTCTGCCCTGTGACAGTTTGAACTGGTGCTCTCCACTCTCTGTCCTGTGACAGTTTGAACTGGTGCTCTCCACTCTCCCATGCTGCGACAGTGGGAACTGGTGTTCTCCACTCTCCCGTCCTGTGACTGTTTGAACTGGTGCTCTCCACTCTCCCTCCTGAGAGTTGGAACTGGTGCTCTCCACTCTCTCTCCTGCGACAGTTGGAACTGGTGCTCTCCACTCTCTCTCCTGTGACAGTTTGAACTGGTGCTCTCCACTCTCCCATGCTGCGACAGTGGGAACTGGTGTTCTCCACTCTCCCGTCCTGTGACTGTTTGAACTGGTGCTCTCCACTCTCCCTCCTGAGAGTTGGAACTGGTGCTCTCCACTCTCTCTCCTGCGACAGTTGGAACTGGTGCTCTCCACTCTCCCGTCCTGTGACTGTTTGAACTGTTGCTCTCCACTCTCCCTCCTGAGAGTTGGAACTGGTGCTCTCCACTCTCTCTCCTGCGACAGTTGGAACTGGTGCTCTCCACTCTCTCTCCTGTGACAGTTTGAACTGGTGCTCTCCACTCTCCCTCCTGAGAGTTGGAACTGGTGCTCTCCACTCTCTCTCCTGCGACAGTTGGAACTGGTGCTCTCCACTCTCTCTCCTGTGACAGTTTGAACTGGTGCTCTCTACTCTCTGTCATGTGGTGGAACTGGTGCTGGTGCTCTCTGATACGTCCTTACTACACATTATAAATGCACACGAGGCCCATGCTTGAGAGAAGGTCAGTCTGTGACCTGTCCTTTATTCCTTAGCACTCAAGTGATGAAGGTGGGTGGAGCTTCCCCTTTTATACCTGAAGGTCCAGGTTAGGAGTGTCTCCCACCTAGTGGCCAGTGTTCTCACGGTGTACAACTTAGGTCAGTTTATACATGGGTTACAATGCTGGTTGAATACATGACATTACCTCCCCCCCAAAGTCTTATTGGGATCACAGGTTAAGTCTCTCTGGTGGTTTACGCTCCCTTGTAGAGCGCCTGAGTTGGGGCTCCGGTTGTTGGTCGCTGGCCTGAGTGTCTGCTGTTTGCAGTGCCTCAGGCCTGTCTGGACTGCCCACAGTGACTGCGCACTCCTCCCTTTGGTTCCGGTGTTCGGTCACCTGTGGTGGAGTGAACTCTATATTGTGTTCTTCCTCTGCTTCTTCTATGGGGTTGCTGAACCTCCTTTTTGTTTGATCCACATGTTTGCTGCAGATTTGTCCATTGGTAAGTTTAACTACCAGAATCCTATTTCCCTCTTTGGCAACCACAGTGCCTGCGAGCCATTTGGGCCCTGCAGCGTAGTTGAGGACAAAAACAGGATCATTTAAATCAATACATCGCGCCCTCGCATTCCTGTCATGGTAGCGATATTGTGACTGGCGGCTGCTCTCGACAATTTCTTTCATAGTGGGGTGTATAAGGGATAATCGGGTTTTGAGCGTCCTTTTCATTAGCAGCTCTGCGGGTGGAACCCCTGTGAGCGAGTGTGGTCGGGATCTATAGGCCAACAGGAGGCGTGATAAGCGGGTTTGTAGGGAACCCCCTTGGCATCTGAGCATCCCCTGTTTGATTATCTGCACTGCTCGTTCTGCCTGGCCGTTTGAGGCCGGCTTGAACGGTGCCGTTCTAACATGGTTAATTCCATTGCCTGCCATGAAGTCCTGGAATTCAGTGCTTGTGAAGCATGGGCCATTGTCGCTGATCAAGATGTCCGGTAGACCGTGGGCGGCGAACATTGCCCGTAGACTTTCTACCGTGGCAGAGGATGTGCTTGAATTTAAAATGTCACACTCGATCCATTGGAGTAGGCGTCTACTACAACCAAAAACATTTTCCCCATGAAAGGACCTGCGTAGTCCACATGGATGTGTGACCAAGGCTTGGCGGGCCATGGCCAGGAGCTAAGGGGGGCTTCCCTGGGCGCATGGCCCAGCTGGGCACACGTGTTGCACCTGCGAACACAAAGTTCCAGATCTGCGTCTATCCCTGGCCACCAAACGTGTGACCTGGCAATTGCCTTCATCGTGACAATGCCCGGGTGCCCATTGTGGAGTTCTCTGATGAACACCTCTCTGCCCATCTGGGGCATGACTACGCGGTTTCCCCACAGTAGGCAATCGGCCTGAATCGAGAGCTCATCCTTGCGCCTGTGAAATGGTTTAAATTTCTCAGGGCATGCCCTGTACGTGGCTGCCCAGTCCCCATTCAGGACACATTTCTTGACTAGAGACAATAGCGGGTCTCTATTTGTCCAGACTTTAATCTGACGGGCTGTCACGGGTGAGCCTTCGCTTCCGAAATCTTCAACAGCCATGACCATCTCAGCATCATGCTCGGTAGCCCTCTCAGTGGTGGCTAGTGGGAGCCTGCTGAGTGCATCGGCGCAGTTTTCGGTGCCCGGTCTGTGCCGAATTGTGTAGTCATAGGCAGCTAACGTGAGTGCCCACCTCTGTATGCGGGCCGATGCGTTTGCATTTATGGCCTTGTTGTCGGCCAAAAGGGACGTTAGGGGTTTGTGATCTGTCTCCAGCTCAAATTTCCTGCCAAACAGGTACTGGTGCATTTTCTTTACCGCATATACACATGCGAGCGCCTCCTTTTCTACCATCCCATAGCCCCTTTCTGCCTGAGACAGACTCCTGGAGGCATAAGCTACCGGCTGTAACTGACCCTTGGCATTGACATGCTGCAACACACACCTGACACCATAGGACGACGCATCGCACATTAACACAAGTTTCTTACATGGGTCATATAGCGTTAACAGATTGTTCGAACATAACAAATTGCGTGCTCTATTAAAAGCCTTTTCCTGGCTGTCCCCCCAGACCCATTCGCGACCTTTGCGTAGGAGCACGTGTAGCGGCTCTAGCAGCGTGCTCAATTTGGGAAGAAAGTTACCAAAATAGTTCAGGAGCCCCAGGAACGAACGCAGCTCCGTCGTGTTACGGGGTCTGGGTGCTCTCTGGATCGCTTCTGTCTTGGATGCAGTAGGGCTGATCCCGTCTGCTGCTACCCTCATCCCCAGGAATTCTACCTCTGGAGCTAGGAAGACGCACTTCACCTTTTTCAGTCGCAGACCTACCCGGTCCAGTCTGCGTAGCACCTCCTCCAGGTTGTGGAGGTGTTCTTCAGTATTGTAACCCGTAATGAGGATGTCGTCCTGAAAAACCACCGTCCCTGGAATCGACTTGAGGAGGCTTTCCATATTTCGTTGGAAGATCGCGGCGGCCGAGCAAATCCCGAACGGATATCTGTTGTACTCAAACAACCCCTTGTGTGTCGTGATGGCGGTCAGCTTCTTCGACTCACTCGCCAGCTCCTGGGTCATGTAAGCTGAGGTCAGGTCCAATTTTGAAAAAGGTTTGCCACCGGATAGCGTCGCAAAGAGGTCCTCCGCTCTCGGTAGCGGGTACTGGTCTTGGAGTGACACCCGATTGATGGTGGCCTTGTAATCGCCACATATCCTGACCGACCCATCCGCCTTGAGCACCGGCACAATCGGGCTCGCCCAGTCACTGAATTCGACTGGCGAGATGATGCCTTCCCTCAACAGGCGGTCCAATTCGCCTTCTATCTTTTCCCGCATCACATACGGCACCGCTCTGGCCTTGTGGTGTACAGGTCTGGCGTCCGGGTTTATGTGAATCACAACCTTGGCCACCATGAAAGTGCCAATGCCAGGTTGAAATAATGAGTCAAATTTGTCCAGGACCTGTGAGCATGATACTCGCTCCACAGAGGAAATTGCATTGACATCGCCCCATTTCTAGTTCATGACAGCAAGCCAACTCCTCCCCAGTAGTGCGGGACCGTCCCCAGGGGCAACCTGTTCTCCGAATCTTTGTGGGTCACGACTACCGTGGCGCTGCCTAGCACCGGAATGATCTGCTTTGTGTAAGTCTGTAGCTGTGCGTCAATCGGCGATAATTTTGGCCTCCTGGCCTTGGATGCCCACAACTTTTCGAACTGTTTGATACCCATCAGGGACTGGCTGGCACCCGTGTCTAACTCCATTGATACTGGGATGCCATTGAGGAGCACTTTCATCATTATCGGTGGCGTCCTGGTGTATGAACTGTATACGTGCTCCACATGAACTCGCTGAACTTCAGCTTCCAGCGATTTCCCCCAGTGTCCATTTCTGCAATTTCTGCAGGTATTTTGCTCATCTCTGCAAACTCCGGCTGAATGTATGCCTCCATGCCTCCAGCATGAGTTACGGTTTGAAACAAAAGGTCCCTTGCCAGTCGATTGTCCCTGACTGCCCCTGTTATTGTCCTTGAGTGCACCATTAACAGGTGTTGATGGCCCCATTACTGGCCGCATTGTCCCTTGCAATGGCGTGAATCGCTGTTCAGCTTGCCATTGTCTCTGTCGAACTCCCCCTCTGGGTTCGACTACATGTTGGGGCATGCCTGACTGCCCTTGTCTGCCTGGAGAACTGTGTGCTGCTTTAACAATGTTGAATCTCTGTCCCAACCATTCCTTAACACAGTACCTCTCGTCTGTTCTGCCAGTGCCTATGCTCGCGTGGTTTAAATCCCAGTTTCTTGTCGCCATTGATATGTCCTTACTACACAGTATAAATGCACACGAGGCCCATGCTTGAGAGAAGGTCAGTCTGTGACCTGTCCTTTATTCCTTAGCACTCAAGTGATGAAGGTGGGAGCTTCCCCTTTTAAACCTGAAGGTCCAGGTTAGGAGTGTCTCCCACCTAGTGGTCAGTGTTCTCACGGTGTACAACTTAGGTCAGTTTATACATGGGTTACAATGCTGGTTGAATACATGACACTCTCCACTCTCTCTCCTGCGACAGTTTGAACTGGTGATCTTCACTCTCTCTCCTGCGACAGTTGGAACTGGTGCTCTCCACTCTCTGTCCTGTGACAGTTTGAACTGGTGATCTTCACTCTCTCTCCTGTGACAGTTGGAACTGGTGCTCTCCACTCTCTCTCCTGTGACAGTTTGAACTAGTGCTCTCCACTCTCTGTCCTGTGACAGTGGGAACTGGTGCTCTCCACTCTCTGTCCTGTGACAGTTTGAACTGGTGCTCGCCACTCTCTGTCCTGTGACAGTTTGAACTGGTGATCTTCACTCTCTCTCCGTGACAGTTGGAACTGGTGCTTTCCACTCTCTCTCCTGTGACAGTTGGAACTGGTGCTCTCCACTCTCTCTCCTGTGACAGTTTGAACTAGTGCTCTCCACTCTCTCTCCTGTGACAGTGGGAGCTGGTGCTCTCCACTCTCTGTCCTGTGACAGTTTGAACTGGTGCTCTCCACTCTCCCATTGGTGTAGGAGGGAGGGCTTAAGTTTCTTGAACAATTGGGACCACTTCTGAGGTAGGTGGGACCTGTACAAGTCGGACAGGTTACACCTCAACAGAGACGGGACCAATGTGCTCGCGGGTGGTTTTGATTGTACGGTTGGGAGGGCTTTAAACTAGCTTGGCAGGGAATGGGAACCCAGGAGAGGGCTCTGAGCTAGTTAGAGTGGGTGAGAGCTCAGATGAACAGAACCACAAGAAAGAATGCAAAAGGCAGGAGGCAACAGAGCAGAGTAGCACTGGGGTAAGTGTAAACCACAAGGTGATAGGAAGGGACAATATGTATGAATATAAAGGGGCTGCAGGAGGGGTCAAAACTAAAAATCATGATTTAAAAACTAGTATTAAAACACTTTACCTAAACGCACGCAGCATTCGAAACAAAGTAAATGAGTTGATGGTACAAATCATTACAAATGGGTATGATTTGGTGGCCATTACTGAAACGTGGTTGCAGGGTGGCCAAGACTGGGAATTAAACATACAGGGGTATCTGACAATTCGGAAAGAAAAACAAGATGGGAAGGAAGGTGGGGTAGCTCTGTTAATGAAGGATGATATTAGGGCAGTTGTGAGAGACAATATTGGCTCTAATGAACAAAATGTTGAATCATTGTGGGTGGCGATTAGAGATAGTAAGGGGAAAAAGTCACTGGTTGGCGTAGTTCATAGGTCCCCAAATAATAACTTCACGGTGGGGCGGACAATAATCAGGGGAATAATGGAGGCATGCGAAAAAGGAAAGGCAGTAATCATGGGGGATTTTAACCTACATATCGATTGGTCAAATCAAATCGCACGGGGTAGCCTAGAGGAGGAATTCATAGAATGCATACGGGATTGTTTCTTAGAACAGTATGTTACAGAACCTACAAGGGAGCAAGCTATCTTAGATCTGGTCCTGTGTAATGAGACAGGAATAATATACGATCTCCTAGTAAAAGATCCTCTCGGAATGAGTGATCACAGTATGGTTGAATTTGTAATACAGATTGAGGGTGAGGAAGTAGTGTCTCAAATGAGCGTACTATGCTTAAACAAAGGGGACTACAGTGGGATAAGGGCAGAGTTGGCTAAAGTAGACTGGGAACACAGATTAAACAGTGGCACAATTGAGGTACAGTGGAGGACTTTTAAGGAGCTCTTTCATAGTGCTCAACAAAAATATATTCCAGTGAAAAAGAAGGGTGGTAAGAGAAAGAATAACCAGCCATGGATAACCAAGGAAATAAAGGAGAGTATCAAATTAAAAACCAATGCGTATAAGGTGGCCAAGGTTAGTGAGAAACTAGAAGATTAGGAACATTTTAAACAACAGCAAAGAATGACTAAGAAAGCAATAAAGAAAGGAAAGATAGATTACGAAAGTAAACTTGCGCAAAACATAAAAACAGATAGTAAAAGCTTTTACCGATATATAAAACTGAAAAGAGTGACTAAAGTAAATGTTGGTCCCTTAGAAGATGAGAAGGGGGATTTAATAATGGGAAATGTGGAAATGGCTGAGACCTTAAACAATTATTTTGCTTCGGTCTTCACAGTGGAAGACACAAAAACCATGCCAAAAATTGTTGGTCACAGGAATGTAGGAAGGGAAGACCTTGAGACAATCACTATCACTAGGGAGGTAGTGCTGGACAGGCTAATGGGACTCAAGGTAGACAAGTCCCCTGGTCCTGATGAAATGCATCCCAGGGTATTAAAAGAGATGGCGGAAGTGATCGCAGATGCATTCGTTATAATCTACCAAAGTTCTCTGGACTCTGGGGAAGTACCAGCAGATTGGAAAGCAGCTAATGTAACGCCTCTGTTTAAAAAAGGGGGCAGACAAAAGGCAGGTAACTATAGGCCGGTTAGTTTAACATCTGTAGTGGGGAAAATGCTTGAAGCTATCATTAAGGAAGAAATAGCGGGACATCTAGATAGGAATAGTGCAATCAAGCAGACGCAACATGGATTCATGAAGGGGAAATCATGTTTAACTAATTTATTGAAATTCTTTGAGGATATAACGAGCATGGTGGATAGAGGTGTACCAATGGATGTGGTGTATTTAGATTTCCAAAAGGCATTCGATAAGGTGCCACACAAAAGGTTACTGCAGAAGATAAAGGTACGCGGAATCAGAGGAAATGTATTAGTATGGATAGAGAATTGGCTGGCTGGCAGAAAGCAGAGAGTCGGGATAAATGGGTCCTTTTCGGGATGGAAATCGGTGGTTAGTGGTGTGCTGCAGGGATCGATGCTGGGACCACAACTGTTTACAATATACATAGATGACTGGAATAGGGGGCAGAGTGTAGTGTAACAAAATTTGCAGATGACACAAAGATTAGTGGGAAAGCGGGTTGTGTAGAGGACACAGAGAGGCTGCAGAGAGATTTAGATAGGTTAAGCGAATGGGCTAAGGTTTGGCAGATGGAATACAATGTCGGAAAATGTGAGGTCATCCACCTTGGAAAAAAAAACAGTAAAAAGGAATATTATTTGAATGGGGAGAAATTACAACATGCTGCGGTGCAGAGGGACCTGGGGGTCCTTGTGCATGAAACTCTTTTAGAGAAAAGTTGATTGAACATGACAATAAAAGCACCAGGCAGCGCCCGCAGTGAGACAGAGTCGAACTTCTACTGGAGTTGGTGCTGCGAAGTAATCGCTGAGCTAAAGCTGGCCCCGAAATAGTCATATCACAACACAGCAGGAGCCGACTGCTTCATGGCTCGCGGTGAAGGGGCGCAAATATTACACGCCACAAATTCTGGCAGCGGTGGGATTCGAACACACGCCTCCGAAGAGACAATCCCAAAAGGTTAGTTTGCAGGTGCAGCAGGTAATCAGGAAGGCGAATGGAATGTTGGCCTTCATTGCGAGAGGGATGGAGTATAAAAGCAAGGAGGTCCTGCTGCAACTGTACAGGGTATTGGTGAGGCCGCACCTGGAGTACTGCATGCAGTTTTGGTCACCTTACTTAAGGAAGGATATACTAGCTTTGGAGGGGGTACAGAGACGATTCACTAGGCTGATTCCAGAGATGAGGGGGTTACCTTATGATGATAGATTGAGTAGATTGGGTCTTTGCTCGTTGGAGTTCAAAAGGATGAGGGGTGATCTTATAGAAACATTTAAAATAATGAAAGGGATAGACAGGATAGAGGCAGAGAGGTTGTTTCCACTGGTTGGGGAGACTAGAACTAGGGGGCACAGCCTCAAAATACAGGGGAACCAATTTAAAACCGAGTTGAGAAGGAATTTCTTCTCCCAGAGGGTTGTGAATCTGTGGAATTCTCTGCCCAAGGAAGCAGTTGAGGCTAGCTCATAGAATATATTCAAATCACAGATATATAGATTTTTAACCAGTAAGGGAATTAAGGGTTATGGGGAGCGGGCGGGTAAGTGGAGCTGAGTCCACGGCCAGATCAGCCATGATCTTGTTGAATGTCGGAGCAGGCTCGAGGGGCTAGATGGCCTACTCCTGTTCCTAATTCTTATGTTCTTATGATCTTATGTTCTTATTAATGTTGGGGAAGTCCAGAACCAAGGGTCACAGTCTAAGGACCGGGGATAAGCCATTTAGGACCGAGATGAGGAGAGACTTCTTCACCCAGAGAGTGGTGAACCTGTGGAATTCTCTGCCACAGAAAGTTGTTGATGCCAATTCACTAAATATATTCAAAAAGGAGTTAGATGACGTCCTTACTACTGGGGGGATCGGGGGTGTATGGCGAGAAAGCAGGAATGGGGTACTGAAGTTGCATGTTCAACCATGAACTCATTGAATGGCGGTGCAGGCTCAAAGGGCCGAATGGCCGACTCCTGCACCTATTTTCTATGTTTTTATATTTCTATGATTGGTTATGACCTGGAATGCGCTGGCTTTCAAAAGAATATTGGATAAGTGCCCGAAGAAAAATAAATTGCATGGCTACGGGGAAAGGACGGGGGAGTGGGACTAGCTGACGTGCTCTGGCAGAGAGCTGGCACGGGCTCGACGGGCTGAATGGCCTCCTTCTGTGCTGTAACCATTCTATGATTCTATGGTTGTATGTCAGCTTGGCTCAGTGGTGGAACTCTTGCCTCTGAGTTAGAAAGTGGTGGGTTGAAGCCCCACTGTAGGACTCAAGCAGATAAATCGGCTGACACTTTCGTGCAGTACAGTCCACACCACCTAAAACTTCCACATTTAAAACAGCCAACCAAAAAGCAAAAATCATTACTCATGTCCATTCATGTGGTTTCAAACCTGCTGGTTATCGTGTCCAAGTTCTCCCTTTATTTCGGGCAGAAACAGCTATGGGAAAGTAGATTAAAGGGTAATATGGTAGATAAGCAGTGGCAGACATTTAAGGAGATATTTCATAACTCTCAGCAAGATATATTCCAGTGAGAAAGTGACTAACTAAGGAAGATAAGGATGGTATCAAATTAAAAACAAAGGCATACAATGTTGCAAAGATTAGTGGTAGGCCAGAGGATTGGGAAATTTTTAGAAACCAGCAAAAGACGACTAAAAAAAAATAAAGAGAGAAAAGATAGATTATGAGAGTAAACTAGCAAGAAATATAAAAGCAGACAGTAAGAGCTTCTACAGGTATATAAAAAGGAAGAGAGTAGCTAAAGTAAATGTTGGTCCCTTAGAGGATAAAACTTGGGAATTAATAATGGAAACAGGGAAATGGCAGGAAACTTTAGACCAGTTAGCCTAACCTCTGTCATTGGGAAAATGCTGGAGTCCATTATTAAGGAAGTAGTAGCAGGACACTTAGAAAATCAAGCAGACAGTCAAACAGAGTCAGCATTGTTTTTTTGAAAGGGAAATCATGTTTGACAAATTTGCGGGAATTCTTTGAGCATGTAACGAGTAGGGTGGATAAAGGAGGAACCAGTGGATGTAGTGTATTGGGATTTCCAGAAGGCATTCGATAAGGTGCCATATAAAAGGTTATTGCACAAGGTAAGAGCTCACGGGGTTGGGGATAATATATTGGCGTGGATAGAGGATTGCCTAACTAACAGAAAACAGCGAATCGGGATAAATGGGTCATTTTCATGTTGGCAAACTGTAACTAGTAGGATGCCACAGGGATCAGTGCTGGGGTCTCAACTATTTATAATCTATATTAATGACTTGGATGAAGGGACAGAGTGTAATGTAGCCAAGTTTGCTGATGATACAAAGATGGGTGGGAAAGCAAATTGTGAAGAGGGCACAAAAAATCTGCAAAAGGATATAGACAGGCTAAGTGAGTGGGCAAAAATTTGGCCGTTGGAGAAACGGATAGCTGCCCTAATGGGTGTGCAAGTTGATGTGATGGCCAACAGTGACGGTATGTTGAGTTCCTTTGCAGCGACCTGCAGGACACTTGGCCCTCACACCATCAACGTGCAGTTATTTCCATGAGACTGGCATTCACGAATATAGGATCCTCTACCTTCCATTTAAATATGCCACAAATACTGAGTGGCTCGCTAGGCCATTTCAGAGGGCAGTTAAGTGTCAACCACATTGCTGTGGGTCTGGCGTCACATATAGGCCAGACCAGGTAAGGACGGCAGATTTCCTTCCCTAAAGGGCATTAATGAAAGATGGGTTTTTAGGACAATCCGGTAGTTTCATGGTCACCATTACTGATACTATCTTTTTATTCCAGTGGCTCAGTGGCAGGAAGCAAAGGGTAATGGTTGATGGGTGTTTTTGTGACTGGAAGGCTGTTTCCAGTGGGGTTCCACAGGGCTCAGTACTAGGTCCCTTGCTCTTTGTAGTATATGTCAATGATTTAGACTTGAATGTAGGGGGTATGATTAAGAAGTTTGCAGAAGATACAAAAATTGGCCGTATGGTTCATGGTGAGGAAGATAGCTGTAGACTGCAGGAAGATATCAATCAACTGGTCAGGTGGGCTGAAAACAGCAAATGGAATTCAATCCGGAGAAGTGTGAGGTAATGCAGGTGGGGAGGGCTAACAAGGCAAGGGTATACACTTCAAATGGTAGGATACTGAGAATTGTAGAGGAACAAAGGGACCTTGGAGTGCATGTCCACGGATCCCTGAAGGTAGCAGGACAGGTTGATAAGGTAGTTAAAAAGGCATACGGAATGCTTGCCGTTATTAGCCGAGGTATAGAATACAAGAGCAGGGAGGTTATGCTAGAACTTTATAAAACACTAGTTGGCCCACAGTTCTGGTCACCACATTACAGGAAAGATGTGATTGCACTGGAGAGGGCACAGAGAAGATTTACGAGGATGTTGCCTGGACTGGAGAATTTTAGCCGTGAGGAAAGATTGGATAGGCTGGGGTTGTTTTCTTTGGAAGAGGGGAGGCTGAGGGGAGACTTGATTGAGGTTTATAATATTATGAGGGGCCTAGATAGAGCATTTCGGAAGGATCTATTCCTCTTAGCAGAGAGGTCAATAACCAGGGGGCAGAGATTTAAAGTAACTGCTAGAAGAATTCGAGGAGAACTTTCTTCACCCAGAGGGTGGTGGGAGTCTGGAACTCACTGCCTGAAAGGGTATTAGAGGCAGAAATCCTCACCACATTTACACCATACTTAGATTGGCACGGCTTCAGACCAAAAGCTGGAAAGTGGGATGAGACTGGAGAGCTCCTTTTCGGATGGCAGAGACACGATGGGCCGAATGGCCTCCTTCTGTGCTGTAAATTTCTATAATTCTATGATTTATTTAATGAACTGAATTTAAATTCCACAGCTGCCATGGTGGGATTTGAACTCACGTCTCGGGATTATTGGTACAGGCCTAGAGTACCACTTGCTATTGCTCCACGAGTCCTCTTTGTAGCCATCTAGGACCGAGAGGCGGAGAAACTTTTTCACCCAGTGAATTGTGAACCTGTGGAATTCCCTACCACAGAAAGTTGTTGAGGCCAGTTCATTGGATATATTCAAAAGGGAGTTAGATGTGGCCCTTAGGGTTAAAGGGATCGGGTATAAGGAGAGAAGGCAGGAGCTGGGTACTGATCATATTGAATGGTGGTGCAGGCTCGAAGGGCTGAAATGCCTGCTCCTGCACCTATTTTCTATTTTTCTATGTTTCTGGTATAACGCTCATCATGCACATGTGCCCTAGCTGAAACATCAATGAATTGATTTGTTTCATTTAAGGGGTTGTAGACTTTCATGCAGTTAAAACATATATCCTCGTTTTAGAAACAGCTTCATTTCAATTGTGATTTATTTTGAACACTTGCAGATGTAAATGTTGTAGCTGAGAGAAATGTAACAAAAGCTAGCCTGGTGCTACCAGTGGTCTATATTTACTGGATAGCTTCCTTACAGCAGATGGATGTCGGCTGGAAAGGTAAAAGAGTTCTCGCTTTAATAAGACTCTTTTATTAGATTTTTATTACTTCAGTGCCCTTTAATGAGGTGTTATTTACTCAACCTTGTCATTAAACCTGCTGACAAGGGTGGCGCTGTTGTTATTTGGCGAACCAACCTCTACCTTGCAGAGGCTGATTGCCAACTCTCTGACACCTCCTCCTACCTCCCCCTGGACCATGACCCCACCACTGAACATCAAGCCATCATTTCCCAGACCGTCACTGACCTCATCTTCTCTGGAGATCTTCCCTCCACAGCCACCAACCTCATAGTTCCCCAACCCCGCACAGCCCACTTCTACCTCCTTCCCAAGATCCATCGTTTCAGCCTGTTCTTGCCCCACGGAACTTATTTCTTCCTATCCAGACTCTATTTTTCTCCCCTTGTCCACTCTCTTCCCACCTACATCCGCAACACCTCTGACGCCCTCCATCACTTTAACAGTTTCCAGTTTCCTGGCCCCAACCATCTCCTTTTCACCATTGTCACCCAATCCCTCTACATTTCCATCCCCTACCAGGTTGGCCTGAGGGCGCTCCGCTTCTTCCTCGAGCAGAGGCCCAACCAGTCCCCATTCACCACCACCCTCCTCCGCCTGGCTGAACTTGTTGTCACATTCAACAACTTCTCCTTTAACTCCACTCACTTCCTCCAAATAAAAGGTGTTGCTCTGGGAACCCGCATGGGTCCTAGCTATGCCTACCTTTTTGTGGGATATGTGGAACATTCTTTGTTCCAGTCCTACTTGGGTCCCCTCCCTCACCTCTTTTTCCGGTACATTGATGACTGTATCGGTGCCGTTTCCTGCTCTCTCCCTGAACTAGAAAAGTTATTCATTTTGCATCCAATTTCCACCCTTTCCTCACCTTCACATGGTCTATCTCCGAATCTTCCCTTCCGTTCCTCAACTTCTCTGTCTCCATTTCTGGGGATAGACTATTGGAAATCATTCATTATAAGTCCACTGACTCCCACAGCTACCTGGACTACACTTCCTCCCACCCCGCATCCTGTAAGAATTCCATTCCATTCTCCCAGTTTCTCTGTTTCCGTCGCATCTGCTCTGACAATGCCACCTTCCACACTAGTGCCTCTGATATACCTTCCTTTTTCCTCGACCAAGGATTCCCCTCCACCATGGTTAACATGGCCCTCGACCGTGTCCGTTCTATTTCCTGCACCTCTGCTCTCACCCCTTCCCCTTCCTCTCAGAACTATGACAGGGTTCCCCTTGTCCTCGCCTTTCACCTCACCAGCCCCCACCTTCAACGGATTATCCTCCGCCATTTCCGCCACCTCCAGTGTGATCCCAACACCAATCACATCTTTCCCTCCCCTCCCAGCATTCCGAAGGGACCGCTCCCTCCGCGACAACCTGGTCCACTCTACAATCACCCCCAGCATCCCCTCCCCTTCCCACGGCACCTTCCCGTGTAGGTGCAGGAGGTGCAACACCTGCCCTTTTACCTCCTCCCTTCCCACTGTCCAGGGCGCCAAACACTCCTTCCAGGTGAAACAGCAATTTACTTGTACTTCTTTCAATTTAGTATACTGTATTCGCTGCTCACGATGTGGTCTCCTCTATATTGGGGAGACCAAGTGTAAATTGGGTGACCACTTTGCGGAACACCTCCGTTCAGTCTGTAAGTGTGACCCCGAGCTTCCGGCCGCCTGTCACTTTAATTGCCTGCTCCACTCCCACTCTGACCTCTCCGTCCTCGGCCTCCTACACTGTTCTAATGAAACTCAACGCAAGCTCGAGGAACAGCACCTCATCTTTCGTTTAGGCACTTTACAGCCTTCTGGACTCAACATCAAGTTCAACAATTTCAGACCATAACCTCTGACCATATTTTGTTTCCTTTCCTTACTTTCTTTTGTAAAAAAAATCTCACCTCCTTCTTTATTTTTAGTTTGTTTCTCTCTGTTTTCCATGGCAGCTGATAATCATTCCGCCATTCACACCCTATCTAGATTCACATTTTGTTTCCTAACTACTATCTCAATTTGGCCCATCATCCCCTTTGTCTCTCAAATCTCTTCTGCCTTCCACCCTATCACAGACCTCCCTTTTGTTCTTTCTTTCGCTCCCCCTTCCAGGGCCCCAGCACTTCTTTAAGAATCTGTTATATTACATAAGACATTAGAAATAGGAACAGGAGTAGGCCATATGGCCCCTCGAGCCTGCACCGCCATTCAATACAATCATGGCTGATCTGATCATGGACTCAGCTCCACTTCCCCGTCCGCTCCCCATAACCCCTTATCCCCTTATCGTTTAAGAAACTGTCCATTTCTGTCTCAAATTTATTCAATGTCCCAGCTTCCACAGCTCTCTGAGGCAGCGAATTCCACAGATTTACAACCCTCAGAGAGAAGAAATTTCGCCTCATTTCTGTTTTAAATGGGTGGCCCCTTATTCTAAGATCGTGCCGTCTAGTTCAAGTCTCCCCCATCAGTGGAAACATCCTCTCTGCACCCACCTTGTCAAGCCCCCTCATAATCTTATACATTTCGATAAGATCACCTCTCATTCTTCTGAATTCCAATGAGTAGTAGCCCAACCTACTCAACCTTTCCTCATAAGTCAACTTCCTCATCCCCGGAATCAACCTAGTGAACCTTCTCTGAAACTGCCTCCAAAGAAAGTACATCCTTTCGTAAGTATGGAAATCAAAACTGCACGCAGTATTCCAGGTGTGGCCTCACCAAAACCTTATATAGTTGTAGTAAGACTTCCTGCTTTTATACTCCATCCCCTTTGCAATAAAAGCCAAGATATCATTGGCCTTCTTGATTACTTGCTGTACTTGCATACTATCCTTTTGTGTTTCATGCACAAGTACCCCCAGGTCCCGCTGTACTGCGGCACTTTGCAATCTTTCTCCATTTAAATAATAACTTGCTCGTTGATTTTTTCTGCCAAAGTGCATGACCTCACACTTTCCAACATTATACTCCATCTGCCAAATTTTTGCCCACTCACTTAGCCTGTCTATGTCCTTTTGCAGATTTTTTGTGTTCTCCTCACACATTGCTTTTCCTCCTATCTTTGTATCATCAGAAAACTTGGCTACGTTACACTCAGTCCCTTCTTCCAAGTCATTAATATAGATTGTAAATAGTTGGGTCCCAGCACTGATCCCTGCAGCACCCCACTAGTTACTGGTTGCCAACCAGAGAATGAACCATTTATCCCGACTCTCTGTTCTCTGTTAGTTAGCCAATCCTCTATCCATGCTAATATATTACCCCCAACTCTGTGAACTTTTATCTTGTGCAGTATCCTTTTATGTGGCATCTTGTCAAATGCCTTCTGGAAGTCCAAATACATCACATCCACTGGTTCCCCTTTATCCACCCTGTTCGTTACATCCTCAAAGAACTCCAGCAAATTTGTCAAACATGACTTCCGCTTCATAAATCCATGCTGACTCTGCCTGACCGAATTTTGCTTTTCCAAATGTCCTGCTACTGCTTCTTTAATAATGGACTCCAACATTTTCCCAACCACAGATGTTAGGCTAAGTTTCCTGTTTTTTGTCTGCCTCCTTTTTTAAATAGGGGCGTTACATTTGCATTTTCCAATCTGCAAATTGGAACTATTGTCGGTTCTGACGAAGGGTCATCGATGTGAAACGTTAACTCTCTTTCTCTCCACAGATGCTGCCTGAGCCATTGAGATTTCCAGCATTTTCTGTTTTTATTTCAGATTCCAGAATCCGCAGTATTTTGCTTTTGTGTTATTTACTTATGTTTGTTCTTGAATTCTGTGCACCTTATAACGAGGTGTGAGCTGGCGGGTGAACATAAGAAGATAAGAAATAGGAGCAGGAGTAGGTCATTTGCCCCCTCGAGCCTGCTCTGCCATTCAATAAGATCATGGCTGATCTGATCATGGACTCCACTCCACTTCCCTGTCCATAACACTTCACTCCCTTATCGCTCAAAAATCTGTCTATCTCCACTTTAAATATATTCAATGACCCAGCCTCCACAGCTCTCTGGGATGGAGAATTCCAAAGATTCACGATCCTCTGAGAGAAGAAATTCCTCCTCATCTCCATTTTAAATGTGCGGCCCCTTATTCTGAAACTATGGCCCCTAGTTCTAGATTCCCCCATGAGGGGAAACATCTTCTCTGCATCTACCCTGTCAAGCCCCCTCAGAATCTCATACGTTTCAATAAGATCACCTCTCATTCTTCTAAACTCCAATGAATACAGGCCCAACCTGCTCAACCTTTCTTCTTAAAACAATCCTTCATCTCAGGAATCAACCTAGTATGCTCAGGCATACTCAAATGATTCTTTCAAAGTTGCACGATTCATTGGATAAAATAAATTCAAACACATTGAGGTGAACCGGGAGGCGAACTGCCTTGTCTATCACTAACTTGAGAAAAGCTGCTTTAACCTGTTGTCAATAAGGACTTCAAAATTATGAAGGGGTTTGATAGGGTGGACATAGAGAAGGCATTGTCACTTATGGGGAGTTCAAAACTCGGGATCATAAATATAAGATAGTCACTAATAAACCCAATAAGGAACTCAGAGAATGATTAGAATGTGGAACTCGCTACCACAGGTGTAGTTGAGGTGAGTAGCATAGATGCATTTAAGGGGAAGCTCGATAAACACGAGGTAGAAAGATATCGAGGATATGCTGATCGAGTTAGATTGAAGTAGGTTGGGAGGAAGGTGGTGTCGAGCATAAACACCGGCTTAAACCAATTGGACCGAATGGCCTGTTTCTGTGCTGTAAACAATAATAATTTACAGGAATTAATTTTATTTGAAAACTGCTGTACCATACAGCAGGGATGGATAGCACAGACACACTGAAGTCCATTTTACGGATTGGGCACAGTTAGAAAATAGGAGCAGTAGTAGGCCATTTGGCCTTTCGAGTCTGCACCGCCATTCAATATGATCATTTCTCATCCTCTATCTCAACACCATCTTCCAGCTTTTTCCCTTGGTACCTTTTGTTTCTAGAAATCTATGTATCACCCTCTTAAATATTCAAACGCCCTGATTTGGGGTGCCTTCTCGAATGGTGGCCAATCCACGATATCAGTTTCAGGTTGGTAATCTCCCCCAGAGATGAGTGAACAGCCATCACAAGTCTATTCTAAAACCTTCCTTATTCTTATTGATACTACCGTTGTTGGCCCCCATCAACGAATGTGTCACATAGTCCCTTCATTGTTCCATGTATATGCACTCATCACTACATCAGATTCTAACATAGTACGTGTCGAATTCATCCAATTTGTCCTGAAACAACAGCAGTGCTGTCATCACAGAAGAACCTGTGATGATTCATTGAAATACAAACTGTTCCTGTTTTTGTGAAGTTTTTTAGCCAAGTTACTGAGGCTTTCTACTGAGGCCATCTTTAAGAAATGAATCCTAACATCCTTTGGAAACTCTCCAAATATATTACAAGCTTTATATTACTAATGCTAACAGGGTATTGGTTTATATTAATAGAACCATTCAGTATAACGCAAATGACACCATTTTGTCAAATACACGTGGCTGGTCAGACCGCATCTGGCATACAGTGTCCACTGTAATGATTTTCTCACAGGACTACATGTAATGTATTTGCTTCCTCCCTTCTCCCTCCTCACCACCCCCCCCCCCTCCAACGCCCCCACCCCCCCACACACCCCACACACACCTTTGACAGCCATGCCAACATTGAAGCCTTCGCTACTTTGCCTGTTTCCCAGCTGATTCAATGAATACTCCATATTATTCTGAATGAATTTGTCCTTGTAATGTATTTGCTTCGTGGGTTCTTTGCTTAAGAATTCATAGCAACACATTGCTATTTAGAACTGGTTGGCTTATTAGCACAGGTTTAACAATCACACTACACATTACCAGTTCATCCACCGGGCTCACAACCACCTGCCTCATCGTGGATCCCCCGAACCCAACTGGCTGGGGTTTTATTGAGTATGTGAACATCATGTGACTGGCGAAGCCACTCACAACTCAACAGCTCTACAAACCTGTGAGCATATTCACTGGTGCATACAGTACACCCAGTTTTGGTCCCACCATTCCCCAGAGTAGTTTTTTCCCTTATTGCTTCTGTTTTTTTCATCTCTCCCAGGAGATTATGTGGCCGGAGGGGGGGGGGTGGAGCGGTTTGGAGAGATGCGGGTGGGTGGGGGGGGGGTGGGTGAGAGGGAGGAAGTTTTTAGTCACGATGCTCCGGCCATCATGGTGTGGGGTCGGGTCGATGAAACAGTCGCTCTTTTCCTGCCCGTCAGTTTCGAATGTTCAAAGTGGTGATTTCTTAAGAACGCCAGATTTTACTTCTGCCATTTTGCTAATGGCTCTGTGTGAGGTGTTGAGTGAACTGCGTTATGGAGTGACAGCACAGAAGCTGCTGACCCTCCTTCGCCACACAATGACTTCCTGATTTCAGTCGGTCTGTGAGAGAGAAGTGTCAAGTGGAAGGAAGCTTCTCCTCGCAGGGAAGTGAAGGGAGAACTGGAGGGCAGATTAACTTGGGCTTCTCTTGCTCGTTTCCTGGAGTGGATTTCCTACGTGCCCCGTGAATGGTACAGAAATGTCAGGATTTAGTGTTTAGATTTGAGCAACCACTCATAGGAAGGCATTGCTCCATGTTATGTTTGACACTATTTTTTAAATGTGTTTTGTATTTCATATCTATGCCTTGTTGTTGTGAATTAAGCAATTACAGATACTCAAATCACTAAAAGTAGCGATGTGGATTAACAAGGCCATAAAAGAAGCAACAAAGCACTCGGGTTCATTTTAACAGGAATAGAATTGAAAAATAAAGAAGTGATGTTAACCTTGTATAGAATCTTGGTTGGACCACACTTGGAGCACTGTGCACTGTTCTGGTGTCCATATGACAAAAATGATATAGAGGCACTGGAGAAGGCGCAAGAAAGGTTTAATCGGATGATACCAGAACTGAGAGGTTATACGTATTGGGAAAGGTCGAACAGGCTGGGGCTCTTTTCTCCAGAAAAGAGAAAGCTAGCGGTGACCTGAGTCTTTCAAAGTCTTTAGAATTATAAAAGGGTTGATAGGGTAGACGTAGAGAAGGTGTTTTCACTTGTGGGTGAGACCAGAACGAGGGGCGAAAATATAAGATAGTCACCAATACCTCCATTAGGGAGTTCAGGAGAAACTTCTTTAGCCAGCAAGTGGTTATTATGTGGAACTTGCTACCACAAGAATAATTGAGGCAAATAGCATTTAAGGAGAATTGCATTTAAGGGGAGGTGAGATAAACACATAAGGGAGAAAGGAATAGAAGGTTACGCTGAATGCAGAGAGGTGGGAGGAGGCTCGAGTTGAGCTGACCAGTTGGGCTGAATGGCCTGTTTCTGTGCTATTCAATAAATCATGTAGTTCTATTCAGTAAATATTAATTTACATTTAGTAAAAATTAAAATCAAAATGAAAAACTGACAATGTAATAATAATTAGATGAGACTATTTAGAGGTAAGGGCCAGGTTGGTTCAGTTGGTTAGCCCTCCTGCCTGAGTCAGAAAGGTGTGGGTACCAGCCTCACCAACTGATACTGTTCAAACTAAAGCAGGGAAGTTCTGCCTGTATACTGTCCATTCGTCATTCTTCAAACTAACAATTCATGGATCATCAACTGACCGCTGTTGGTGAGGTTTTGCGGTGTTTAAAACGGCTGCTGCTTTTTCCTTTCTAATGGTCGCCGCCCTTCAGATTAATTCATTGGCCGAGATATTGCTGTCAAAATAACGGTGAGGCTAATGGCACTTGCCGTTATATATGTGTAGGTCCCTTGCAGTCAGAATCAAGTGAATTTATAATGGGGAACAAAGAAATGGCAGACCAAATGAACAAATACTTTTGTTCTGTCTCCACTAAGGAAGACACAAATAACCTTCGGAAATACTAGGGGACCGAGGGTCTAGCGAGAAGGATGAACTGAAGGAAATAGTCATGAAATTATGTTCGGGAAATTGATGGGATTGAAGGCCGATAAATCCCCAGGGCCAGATAGTCTGCATCCCAGAGTACTTAAGGAAGTGGCCCTAGAAATAGTGGACGCATTGGTGGTCATTTTCCAACATTCTATAGACTCTGGATCAGTTCCTATGGATTGAAGGGTAGCTAATGTAACCCCACTTTTTAAAAAAGGAGGGAGAGAGAAAACAGGGAATTATAGACCAGTTAGCCTGACATCGGTAGTGGGGAAAATGTCGGAATCAATAAAGATGTAATAGCAGCGCATTTGGAAAGCAGTGACAGGATCGGTCCCAGTCAGCATGGATTTACGAAAGGGAAATCATGCTTGACAAATCTTCTGGAATTTTTTGAGGATGTAATTGGTAGAGTGGACAAGGGAGAACCAGTGGATGTGGTGTATTTGGACTTTCAAAAGGCTTTTGACAAGGTCCCACACAAGAGATTAGTGTGCAAATTTAAAGTACATGGTATTGGGGGTAATGTATTGACGTGGATAGAGAACTGGTTGGCAGACAGGAAGCAATGAGTAGGAATAAACGGGTCCTTTTCAGAATGGCAGACAGTGACTAGTGGGGTACCGCAAGGTTCAGTGCTGGGACCTCAGCTATTTACAATATACATTAATGATTTGGACGAAGGAATTGCATGTAATATCTCCAAGTTTGTAGATAACACTAAGCTGGGTGGCAGTGTGAGCTGTGAGGAGGATGCTAAGAGGTTGCAGGGTCACTTGGACAGGTTAGGTGAGTGGGCAAATGCATGGCAGATGCAATATAATGTAGATAAATGTGAGGTTATCCACTTTGGTGGCAAAAACAGGAAGGCAGAATATTATCTGAATGGTGACAGACTAGGAAAAGGGGAGGTGCAACGAGCCCTGGGTGTCATGGTACATCAGTCATTGAAAGTTAGCATGCAGGTACAGCAGGCGGTGAAGAAGGCAAATTGCATGTTGGCCTTCCTAGCGAGAGGATAGGAGTGGGGAGGTCTTACTGCACCTTGAATATTGTGTACAGTTTTGGTCTCCTAATCTGAGGAAGGACATTCTTGCTATTGAGGGAGTGAAGCGAAGGTTCACCAGACTGATTCCCGGGATGGCAGGACTGACATATGAAGAAAGACTGGATCGACTAGGCTTATATTCACTGGAATTTAGAAGAATGAGAGGGGATCTTATCGAAACCTATAAAATTCTGATGGGATTGGACAGGTTAGATGCAGGAAGAATGTTCCCGATGTTGGGGAAGTCCACAACCAGGGGTCACAGTCTAAGGATAAGGGGTAAGCCATTTAGGACCGAGATGAGGAGAAACTTCTTCACTCAGAGAATTTTGAACCTGTGGAATTCTCGACCACAGAAAGTTGTTGAGGTCAGTTCGTTAGATATATTCAAAAGGGAGTTAGATGTGGCCCTTACGGCTAAAGGGATCAAGGGGTATGGAGAGAAAGCAGGAATGGGGTACTGAAGTTGCATGATCAGCCATTATCATATTGAATGGTGGTGCAGGCTCGAAGGGCCAAATGGCCTACTCCTGCACCTATTTTCTATGTTTCTATGTTTCTAAATGGTTCAGCAACTTAAGGTGAGGGGTTAAACTCAGTGTTCTGGATCGAGTTGTGTCGCTCTGCCACTAGCTTTGCACAAACGACCTCGCTGTCTGACTTACCATTGAAATGCAGAGAACGGCGTGAGGTTGCTGTATATGTGTAGTAGATACGAACTAAACTTGCCCAGAAATTTAAGTGATCAGGAAGGCAAATGGAATCTTGGCCTTTATTGCAAAGGGGATGGAGTATAAAAGCAGGAAAGTCTTGCTACAGTTATACAGGGTATTGGTGAGGCCACACATGCAATACTGCGTGCAGTTTTGGTTTCTATATTCACAAAAGGATATATTTGCTTTGGAGGCAGTTCAGAGAAGGTTCACAAGGTTGATTCCAGAGATGAGGGGGTTGACTTATGTGGAAAGGTTGAGGAGGTTGGGCCTCTACTCATTGGAATTCAGAAGAATGAGAGGTGATCTTATCGAAACGTATAAGATTATGAGGGGGCTCGACAAGGTGGATGCAGAGAGGATGTTTCCACTGATGGGGAGACTAGAACTAGAGGGCATAATCTTAGAATAAAGGGCCGCCCATTTAAAACTGAGATGAGGAGAAATTTCTTCTCTGAGGGTTGTAAATCTGTGGAATGCGCTGTCTCAGAGAGCTATGGAAGCTGAGACATTGAATATATTTAACACAGAGATAGACAGTTTCTTAACCGATAAGGGAATAAGAGGTCATGGGGCGTGGGCAGGGAAGTGTACCTGAGTCCATGATCGGATCAGCTGTGGCGGAGCAGGCTCGAGGAGCTGTATGGCCTACTCCTGCTCCTATTTCTTATGTTTTTATTCCAGTCTAAGTACCCTTTTAACGATGTGATCAGTGTTCATTACTGCAAAACAACCTTTCTGGCACTGAAAATTAACCATTACTATTGTGGAGTCCCATTCCTTCAGATTTTAATTGTTGATGGAGATTTTAAAAATGTAAAATTTTAAATACTTTTTTTTAACTTTTCCTTTCTGTCTCTTCTTTTTCTCTCTCTTAATCTAAGATGTCTTTCCCTCTCCTTTTTTCTCTTTCTGGACCTGATTTGACATTGAATTCATCCACTCCAATGTACACTTCCTTCTCAGTCCTTGCGCTGTTAATTTCACAATCATTCAATCTGATTGGTTAAAGAGATACATAGGCCTAAGTTCACGCGAGGCTAGCTCCAATTAAAGCAAGCCTGCACTACAAAAAGGCCGTCTGCACCTCTTAAAGGGGAGGTGGCTTCTGCCTGCAACAGCTGCTGGAACTGCTTGGGACGCCAAGTGTTATAAACAAGAAGACTCAACAGGCCAGAGAAAGGGCTCCAAGGTTCTTGAATGCAGCACTGGAGGCCTTTGTTCCAGGAGGGTAACTCCAGGAGATAGGTCCCCTTTCCACGGGTGGCCAGAGTGCACTGGGAGCAATAGCCAATGTAGTTAATGCCAGCAGTATAGCCGCGAGGACCTGGATTCAGTGCAGGAAGAAGTTTAATGACCTCACACGAGTGGTCAAGATCAGTGAATTAATCTTCAAATGCCATATCCCACCATCTGCACCATAAGCCTCACACTCCCATCACTCACCTACCAACAATCTCTACCAATCATGACTCACAACTCAGATTCATAGCCTCACGCATCCTCACACACTGCTGCAAGCCTCACACCCACATCTCACAGCTTGAACACACTGTCAGCTACTCAGCCATGACAGGCACATCACCCTAACACATTGCACCACACTGACAAACTTCCCTTTTTCTTGCAGGTAAAGGTAGTGCATAACCGGTGCCCACAGACCTTAACCATCTGGGACAGGCTCGCCTGCATGACCTCACCCCCTTGGAGGAGATGGTGATGGCCATTCTTGGCAGAGGCATGGCTGAGCTCTTGGCCAGCGATGGGACAGAAAGGATACAAGATGCCGGTATCCTCATACGTTATCCTCCTTCTCGCATCCCACTTCACCCTCATCCCATAATCTCTTCTAATTTACAATTTGCACATGGTGTAAGCATGCACCTGTTGCTATATTACCCCCCCACTCCCCTTCCCCCCCCCCCCCCCCACTCAACACAACACTTCCCTTGTGCCTTTCTCATTTCAGACACCCATGAAATCCAGCCTGCTCAGTCATTGGTCAAACAAGAGAAAACGGAGAGTGAAGAAGAAGAAGAAACACCGTCACTCGCTATCACACCCCCAGTCACCGACTTAGGTACTAACAGTCCGCGTCCTTTAGCAGATAGGTTAGACATGGGATCTGCACCTGGTGAGACACCGGGTATGAGTGATCTGCAGCCAGGGCAGGGGGCAAGGGTAGCACAGCTGCCAGCTCATCAGAGGACAAGGTTGCACACGACTCAGACGAAGACTTCGTTGAGGCGGCCTACAGAAGAACGCTGATGGGTTTGCATAATGAAATGCTTGGTACATTGGCAGACCAGCCAGAAAGCCTGAGTGCAAAGTCAAGGAACAGGGAGGAGTCCAGCTCCAGTCTTGTACAGAGCTTTGAGCAGATCCATCCATCCTGCCACGTCTGATGGCTGAAGTTTCAGCTTCCACTGCTGCACAAGCGGAAGCCACCCAATGTCTGAGTGCTTCAATGGAAGCTGCCACCTCCTGACTTTCTCCGCGCAAAAAATGGCTGGCAACAAGGAAGAAACGTGGCTGCGTCCGCAGCCCTGCGGTGAAACGCATGCACGGTTGGAACACTGGGGGCACATGTGTAGCTTCGATGGGCGGGGTGGTGCTTAGGCTCCGCCCCCATGCAAGTGCGCATGCGCAGAACGACTCAAACTTGTTTGTGCAAATAATCACTCTGTAATTTCTAACCCTGTTCAATCAGGTCCCAGATTGTCCTCGCTGCAACAGAGTCAGCTCGCACTTTCAGCAACTTGCCACATAAAAAGTTTTAAAGTCTCAACATGCAAGAGTAAGTTTAACTAACGGCAGATGCCGATAGATGCCCTGCTACAGCAAAATTTGGCCCATAATATATGTGAAAAGTTGATGATGTGAATAAATGATATGTAAATGCAAGTCTGTTTTTCACAGCGCTGTTCTGAAATGCTCTGGATAGGAATTGAGCACTGTCAATGTATAATTGAATTCATGAAGTGGGACATTACCTGATTTTGTATCAAAGTACGCTCTATCCCTGTCTCAGTCATAAATAACTCATTTATTAGAATGGGACGATTTCACATGTACAAAAGCAAAATACTGCGGATGCTGGAAACCGGAAATAGAAACAGCAAATGCTGGGTACACTCAGCAGGTCAGGCAGCATATGTGGGGAGAGAAACAGAGTTAATGTTTCAGGTCTGTGACCCTTTGTCACAACCTTTCGCCAGTTCTGATGAAAGGTCATCAAAAAAGAAAAAAAGAAAGACTTGCATTTATATAGCGCCTTTCACGACCACTGGATGTCTCAAAGCGCTTTACAGGCAATGAAGTGCTTTTGGAGTGTAGTCACTGTTGTAATGTGGGAAACGTGGCAGCCAATTTGTGCACAGCAAGCTCCCACAAACAGCAATGTGATAATGACCAGATAATCTGTTTTTTTGTTATGTTGATTGAGGGATAAATATTGGTCAGGACACCGGGAATAACGCCCCTGCTCTTCTTCGAAATTACAGGTTGTACCTCTCCAATCTGGGACTCTCTGATCTGGCACCACCCATGGCTCGGCATCAGTCCCGTGCCTGGAGCGTGAGCGGCGGAGGGTTGGGGCGGGTTCGGGCCCAGGGGCGGCGGTGGAGCAGGTCCGGGTCGACACAACCTTAAAAAAAAACAGCAAACCAACACGGAGAGAGAGAGCGAGGCCCGAGTTTCACAGCCCGAGCGTGGCGGAGGTATTCAGGATCCCGGGCGCTGTCTTCAGGTACCGGTAACCCGAGGCTCGGCATGGCCTCCCATGGTTCGGCAAATTCTCTATTCGGGCACCAGGCAGATCCCAAGGGTGCCGGACTGGAGAGGTACAACCTGTAGTGCCATGAGATCTTTAATGTCCACCCGAGAGAGAGCAGACGCAGGCTCAGTTTAATGTCTTATCCGAAAGACGGCACCTCTGACAGTGCAGTACTCCCTCAGCACTGCGCTGGGAGTGTCAGCCTAGATTTATGCGCTCAACTTCCTGGAGTGGGACTTGAACCCACAACCTTCTGACTCAGAGGCGAGGGTGCTACCCACTGAGCCACAGTTGACACATCAACCTGCGACATTAACTCTGTTTCACAAGTAACTGGTTTTAAACAAGCTTGTGACTCGACAGGGGTTAATTTGGGCTTAACCACAGGCCCCACTTGGGGCTTGCCATAACAATTTTGCTGGCCTCAAAAAAAATCTCTGGTATTGTCCACCCTTTGCATACATTTCTAAATTCGAGCTGACCTTGCAGTAAAGAGGATGCCATTCATTTTTTGTGGTCACAGTTGCGAGTAACCATAAATCAACACACAGCACAACATTTGCAGAAATATTTGACAATTTCACAGTTGCAATTTTCTTCCTCCAGCGCAGGTCCTGTAGTTCTTATAGAGATTGTTGGAGTGACAGGGTTGTGGAGCAGAAGTATTTCCCCACGTTTCATCTGCCTAGCACACCCAGGTCAAATATGCCATGGGTCAAATTCAAATGCAGAGCTTCCTGTACAGTGCACTAACACTCGTGTACATGAACCGCATGCCAGGAGAGCTCTTCCTTGCTGGACTAAGATAGTTCCTTTTCCCACACCCTAACTGAGAGAAGTCAAATGAACAATTGAAGAGAGGAACGCTTCTATCCCTTTGTTACCTCTAGACTTGACTATTCCAACGCATTCCTGGCTGGCCTCCCACATTCTACCCTACGTTGGTCATCCAAAACTCAGCTGCCCGTGTCCTAACTCGCACCAACATTGGCTCGCTGACCTACATTGGCTCCCGGTTAAGCAACGCCTCGATTTCAAAATTCTCATCCTTGTTTATAAATCCCTCCATGACCTCGTCCCTCCCTATCTCTGTACTCTCCTCCAGCCTCCCGCGATGTCTGCGCTCCTCTAAAACTGCCCACCTGAACATCCCTGATTATAACTGCTTAACCATCGGTGGCCGTGCCTTCAGCTGCCGAGGCCCCAAGCTCTGGAACTCCCTCCCTAAACCTCTCCATCTCTCTTTCCTTCTTTAAGACATTCCTTAAACCTACCACTTTGACCAAGCTTTTGGTCACTTGCACCTAATTTCTACTTATGTGCCTCGGTGTCAAATGTATTTGTTTTGTCTTATAGCACTCTTGTGAAGCGCCTTGGGATGTTTTACTACATTAAAGGCGCTATATAAATACAGGTTATTAATGTTGTTGTTTCAAGTCGATGACCCTTCGTCAGAACTGGAAAACAGTCTTGCTAGACTACTCAAAAGCAACAGAAGATTCGCAAGTAGTTTTTAAAATATCGATTCTAATTTTCAGTAGGACATCACCTATGAGAATGAAGCTGCAGATATTTTGTCTCTTCAGTAGGAAGCAAGATTTGAGCAGGACAAAACAAACATTTTTTTTTCTTTCCAGAAATGATGCACAACTGGGGCTCGCAATCTTGTGGTTAGGAATAAAACATTTTATCACTGACGTAACAGTCGGAACTGGGTTTCATCCTTTATTTTAGAACTTGGAGGGTACAATGATCTGTACCATGGACCTTTCCCAAGGTGTACAATCTGGTAATGCTGCCACGTGGACAGCTGTGGGTGGTCCACGCTTCTTGGGTAACACATCTGGCCCAACACCTTGCCCTCTTGAGCTGAAGCACTCTGTTTGGGTAAATGCAGAGAGGATGTTTCCCTTCGTGGGGGAACCTAGAACTAGGGGGCATAACTTCAGAATACTGGGGTCGCCCAATTAAAATGAGGAGGAATTTCTTCTCTCAGAAGGTCGTGAATCTCTGGAATTCTCTACTCCAGAGATCTGTGGAGGCTGGGTCATTGAATATATTTAAGGTGGAGATAGACAGATTTTTGAATGATAAGGGAATGCAGGGTTATGGGGAGCAGGCAGGGAAAGGGAGTTGAGGCCAAGATCAGATCAGCCATGATCTTATTGAATAGTCCGAGGAATAATATTGAATTATTGAATTGCAGGTCCGAGGGGCCAAATGGCCTACTCCTGCTAAAAGGGCGCGGCCATCGGAGGAGGCCACAGGAGCAGGAACAGCAGTCCGGGAGACCTATAAAAGGGCAGAGGAGGCCAGCTGGTGCAGGGGCAGAAGGTAAACAAAGAAGTAAAAAGGAATCGAAGTGTGATGTCACAGCAAAGCAGGTAAGTGATTGGCTGGTAGATTGGTGAGTATTTAATCTTTTTCTTTTACTTTTCTTATCAATAGGAAACCTTTGGCATTGTTGCCAAATTAAGTTAATCTAAGGGTTAAGTCATGGCAGGAGAGCCCAGACCCGTGTCATGATCTTCCTGTCCTATGTGGGAAATCAGCGACACTTCTAGTGTCCCTGACTACTATGTGTGCGGGAAGTGTATCCAGCTGCAACTCCTGTCAGGCCGCATGATGGCACTGGAGCTGCGCATGGATTCACTCTGGAACATCCGCGATGTTGAGGATGTCGTGAATAGCACGTTTAGTGAGTTGGTCACACCACAGGTAAAGGTTACACAGGCAGATAGGGAATGGATGACCATCAGGCAGAGCAGGAGTAGGAAGGTAGTACAGGAGTCCCCTGCGGTCATCTCCCTCCAAAACAGATATACCATTTTGGATACTGTTGGGGGAGATAGCTCATCAGGGGAAGGCAGCAGCAGCCAAGTTCATGGCACCATGGGTGGCTCTGCTGCACAGGAGGGCAAGAAAAAGAATGGGAGAGCTATAGTAGTAGGGGATTCTATTGTAAGAGGAATATATAGGCGTTTCTGTGGCCGCAATTGAGACTCCAGGATGGTATGTTGCCTCCCTGGTGCAAGGGTCAAGGATGTCTCGGAGCGGCCGCAGGGCATTCTGGAAGGGGAGGGTGAACAGCCAGTTGTCGTGGTGCATATAGGTGCCATCGATATAGGTCAAAAACGGGATGAGGTCCTACAAGCTGAATTTAGGGAGCGAGGAGTTAAATTAAAAAGTAGGACCTCAAAGGTAGTAATCTCAGGATTGCTACCAGTGCCACTTGCTAGTCAGAGTAGGAATAGCAGGATAGTTAAGATGAATACATGGCTTGAGGGATAGTGCAAGAGGGAGGGATTCAAATTCCTGGGACATTGGAACCGGTTCTGGGGGAGGTGGGACCAGTACAAACCAGACGGCCTGCACCTGGGCAGGACCAGAACTGATGTCCCAGGGGGAGTGTTTGCTAGTGCTGTTGGGGAGGGTTTAAACTAATATGGCAGGGGGATGGGAATCTATGCATGGGGACAGAGAGAAGTAAAACAGGGGCAGAAGTAAAAGGTAGAAAGGAGGTAAGGAAAAGTGGAGGGCAGAGAAATCAAAGACAAAAATCAAAAAGGACCACATTACAACATAATTCTAAAAGGACAAAGAGTGTTAAAAAAAACAAGCCTGAAGGCTCTGTGTTTCAATGCGAGGAGCAGTCGTAATAAGGTGGATGAATTAACTGCGCAGATATGATGTAATTGGGACTACGGAGAAATGGCTCCAGGGTGACCAAGGCTGGGAACTCAACATCCACGGGTATTCAATATTCAGGAAGAATAGACATAAAGGAAAAGGAGGTAGCGTTGCTGGTTAAAGAGGAGATTAACGCAATAGTAAGGAAGGACATTAGCTTGGATGATGTGGAATCTGTATGGATAGAGCTGCGGAACACCAAAGGCAGAAAAGGCCAGTGGGAGTTGTGTACAGACCACCAAACAGTAATAGTGAGGTTGGGGATGGCATCAAACAGGAAATTAGGGATGCGTGCAATAAAGGTACAGCAATTATCATGGGTGACTTTAATCTACATATAGATTGGGCTAACCAAACTGGTAGCAATACGGTGGAGGAGGATTTCCTGGAGTGTATAAGGGATGGTTTTCTAGACCAATATGTTGAGGAACCAACTAGAGGGCTGGCCATCCCAGACTGGGTGATGTGTAATGAGAAAGGACTAATCAGCAATCTTGTTGTGCGAGGCCCCTTGGGGAAGAGTGACCATAATATGGTAGAACTCTTCATTAAGATGGAGAGTGACACAGTTAATTCAGAGACTAGGGTCCGGAACTTAAAGAAAGGTAACTTCAATGGTATGAGATGTGAATTGGCTAGGTTAGACTGGCAAATGATACTTCAAGGGTTGACGGTGGATAGGCAATGGCAGACATTAAAAGATCACATGGATGAACTTCAACAATTGTACATCCCCATCTGGCATAAAATTAAAACGGGGAAGGTGGCTCAACCGTGGCTAACAAGGAAAATTAGGGATAGTGTTAAATCCAAGGAAGAGGCATATAAATTTAGCCAGAAAAAGCAGTAAACCTGAGGACTGGGAGAAATTTAGAATGCAGCAGAGGAGGTCAAAGGGTTTGATTAGGAGGGGGAAAATAAAGTATGAGAGTAAGCTTGCAGGGAACATAAAAACTGACAGCAAAAGCTTCTACAGATATGTGATGAAAAAAAGATTAGTGAAGACAAATGTGGATCCCTTGCAGTCAGAATCAGGTGAATTTATAATCGCGCACAAAGAAATGGCAGACCAATTGAACAAATACTTTGGTTCCGTCTTCATTAAGGAGACACAAATAACTTTTCAGAAATACTAGGGGGCCGAGGGTCTAACGAGAAGGAGGAATTGAAGGAAATCCTTATTAGTCAGGAAATTGTGTTAGGGAAATTGATGGGATTGAAGGCCGATAAATCCCCAGGGCCTGATAGTCTGCATCCCAGAGTACTTAAGGAAATGGCCCTAGAAATAGTGGATGCATTAGTGGGCATTTTCCAACATTCTATAGACTCTGGATCAGTTCCTATGGATTGGAAGGTAGCTAATGTAACCCCACTTTTTAAATAAGGAAGGAGAGAGAAAACAGAGAATTATAGACTGGTTAGCCTGACATCGGTAGTGGGGAAAATGTTGGAATCAATTATTAAAGATGTAATAGCAGTGCATTTGGAAAGCAGTGACAGGATCAGACCAAGAAGGCATGGATTTGTGAAAGGGAATTCATGCTTGACAAATCTTCTAGAATTTTTTGTAACTAGTAGAGTGGACTAGGGAGAACCAGTGGATGTGGTGTATTTGGATTTTCAAAAGGCTTTTGACAAGGTCCCACACAAGAGATTAATGTGCAAAATTAAAACACATGGTATTGGGGGTAATGTATTGATGTGGATAGAGAACTGGATGGCAGACAGGAAGAAAAGAGTAGGAATAAACGAGTCCTTTTCAGAATGGCAGGCAGTGACTAGTGGGGTACCGCAAGGTTCAGTGCTGGGACCCCAGCTATTTACAATATACATTAATGATTTGGATGAAGGAATTGAATGTAATATCTCCAAGTTTGCAGATGACACTAAGCTGGGTGGCAGTGTGGGCTGTGAGGAGGATGCTAAGAGGCTGCAGGGTGATTTGGACAGATTAGGTGAGTGGGCAAATGCATGGCAGATGCAGTATAATGTGGATAAATGTGAGGTTATCCACTTTGGTGGCAAAAACAGAGAGGCAGAATATTATCTGAATGGTGACAGATTAGGAAAAGGGGAGGTGCAACGAGACCTGAGTGTCATGGTACATCAGTCATTGAAAGCTGGCATGCAGGTACAACAGGCGGTGAAGAAGGCAAATGGCATGTTGGCCTTCATAGCCAGGGGATTTGAGTATAGGAGCAGGAAGGCCTTGCTGCAGTTGTACAGGGCCTTGGTGAGGCCCCACCTGGAATATTGTGTTCAGTTTTGTTCTCCTAATCTGAGGAAGGACATTCTTGCTATGGAGGGAATGCAGCGAAGGTTCACCAGACTGATTCCCGGGATGACAGGACTGACCTATGAAGAAAGATTGGATCGACTAGGCTTATATTCACTGGAATTTAGAAGAATGAGAGGGGACCTCATAGAAACATATAAAATTCTGACGGGATTAGACAGGTTAGTTGCAGGAAGAACATTCCTGATGTTGAGGAAGTCCAGTACCAGGGATCACAGTCTAAGGATAAGGGGTATGCCACTTAGGACCAAAATGAGGGGAAACTTCTTCACTCAGAGAATTGTGAACCTGTGGAATTCTCTACCACAGAAAGTTGTTGAGGCCAATTCGTTAGGTATATTCAAAAGGGAGTTAGATGTGGCCCTTACGGCTAAAGGGATCAAGGGATATGGAGAGAAAGCAGGAATGGGGTACTGAAGTTGCATGATCAGCCATGATCATATTGAATGGTGGTGCAGGCTCGAAGGGCCGAATGCCCTGCACCTTCACCTATTTTCTATGTTTCTACGTTTCTATGTTTCCTGGTTCTTATGTTGTTATGTTGCAACTAGCTTTAACTAGCACCAAAGCTGGTCGTGTTAAAACTCACTCAATGAGGACAAGTGAGTTTAAAAGTTAATTGAGGCTAGAATTTGAGCTTGGCACTCATCAGTTAGGAGTCTGACATTATCCCACTCAAGTTACCAGCAGCACCCCCCTCCCCACCCCCGACCCTGGTGATCTTAAAAATATAATCTCAGGGCTATTTGGTTCAATACTTTGACAGGAGTCGATTGAGATTCTTCACTTCTTTCAGTGTAGAAATGTTTGATAATCTAAACCTACTCAACTAGTAATCATAGGAGGCCCCTCGAACGAGGATGACTTGCTTCCACATGAGTTCACAGATGTTACAATGAAGGACCCGATGTTCCAGTCCTGAACTCCAATCGAACGGGTGGAAGATGACTGTGCTTGGATTTTTTTAACGTGTGGTGACCGTTGCACACCAGCAACCACGCAGGCTTGACAGAGCTAGATCTTGCTCCAGTGGCAAAGGTAAACCAGGACGACTGGAGACCTGCTCTGCTGTACGGACCTAGTGCGCACACATATCGCGGTGTGGGCAGGCCCGTGCTGCCCCTGGGCCCATGCCTCTTCTAGTGACTCAACTAGTGACTCATCACTAAAAACATATTGGGGGGTTGGGGTGGGGGGGGGGGGGGCGAACTTTCCTGACCTGCGAATATTGTTGAGTCCATTTTTCAGCAGCTGAGTGTATCGGTGCAGGTGTGCGTGGAGTCGACCTATAATGGCACCAGGTGGGGACTGGTGCACTGTTCTCGTTATCGGCAACTCCAAGATCAGTTGAAATAACGTCAAACTTAACTGCATCACCGGGCATGAAATCCCAGCCTCGTCAGGTCCGTACGGAATAGGCACGGACCCGGCGAGGCCTCCCAAAAGCCGGTTTTCAGGGCGCAATGCGCAATTGCCGAAAACCGGCTTTTCCGATCAGTCAAGATATCCTCTGAATCCCCGGGAGAAGGATATTCGCGCGGGAGAGATTGGGCTATTTGCCCAGCGAATGTCCTTCAAACTTTTACGCCTGATAAAAGCAGGCGCATAACTTACTTTGACAAGCGTACGAGTTTTAAAACATATAAAAATTAAATTTAAATACACATTTTATAGTAACAACCCTGTCCATTAAGGTAAGTTTATTTTAAACCCTATTAAAACACATAAAAAAAAATCAAAAAAAAATATATTTTTTCTTGAATTACCTTTAATTTAAATTAATTTTAAATACTTGAGGTGTTTTTTTTTATTTATTATATTGTGTTTGTGTGTTTTAAGGGGTTTATTCTCAATGATAGTAATAGGAACTCGTAAAATCGGAGTTTTCGTTATTATTATTCAGAATACTGCACAGTGATTGGTTGTCCAGGCCCACGTGACTCCAGCTTCTCCGTGCGTACCTCGAAGACAGGGGCGCGCTGCGATGCGCGGGAAAAGAAGGCCTATGACCGGAATCGAAGGCGCCTCCAGACCACCAGGTACATTCGTAGAGAAATTTCGGGTCGGAGACGTCCGTCCAAAAGAGGCCTCCGACCGGAATTCCAGTGCCAATGTTAGTTTGCATATTCTCTACAGGGCAGCAGCTGTCCAGAGTCATCTTGCTCACCATCTTTTGATTCTATAAGTGAACGACAGAAAACACCCATTGCTATGCTGCAAGCTTCATTTTATATGAGCCTGAGGAAAAGAATGTTTGAAGACCAGACCCTCAAATCTGCCATCAAACTCATGGTCTATAGGAATGAAGTAATACCCGCCCTCCTGTATGGCTCAGAAACATGGACCATATACAGTAGACACCTCAAGTCGCTGGAGAACTACCACCACCGATGTCTCGGCAAGATCCTACAAATCCCCTGGGAGGACAGACGCCCCAATGTTAGCGTCCTCGACTAGGCCAACATCCCCAGCATTGAAGCACTGACCACACTGCTGGGCAGGCCACATCGTTTGCATGCCAGACACAAGGCTCCCAAAGCAAGCACTCTACTCGGAACTCCTTCACGGCAAGCGAACCAAAGATGGGCAGAGGAAACGTTACAAGGACACCCTCAAAGCCTCCCTGATAAAGTGCAACATCCCCACTGACACCTGGGAGTCCCTGGCCAAAGACCACCCTAAGTGGAGGAAGTGCAACCGGGAAGGTGCTGAGCATCTCACGTCTCGTCGCCGAGAGCATGCAGAAATCAAGTGCATGCAGCGGAAAGAGCGTGTGGCAAACCAGTCCCACCCACCCTTTCCCTCAACGCCTATCTGTCCCACCTGTGTCAGGGACTGTGGTTCTCGTATTGGTACTGTTCAGCCACCTAAGGACTCATTTTTAGAGTGGAAGCAAGTCTTCCTCGATTCCGAGGGACTGCCTATGATGATGATGATATGAAACTAATCACTCTCCTGTAGTGTTTTGCATGCAGCAATTTGGAGAATATGTCTGTCTGTCATCTGTCTCTGTTGTCTTCATATTGCTGTTTCTCTCAGTCTCTCCTTGGCTACCTCTCTCATTTTCTTCTCTGCTGATTCTCTTTCCCTCACTCTTTGTCTCTCAGTCTTTTATGCTTTCCTTTCAAATGGGAGTGTAATGGGTGGTATCCATTCCTCTCCCTTTAAACGACCCTTGAATCCTCCCCTCCCTCTTACTCCACTGTCACCCACCTCACCCTTAAACCCATTTACTCCCCAAGAATGGATGCTGAGAAGTCAGAGACTCCTCTCTCTCCGTTTTCCTCAGAGATTGAGTTTGTTTAAAAAAAGTAATCAAATTAGATTGAGGAAAGGCACCCTGTCTCATAAGTGTAATCAATTAACATGCACCTTTCCTATCAACAAACACAGATGAGGTGAGATAATTAATTGGCTTCAAAATACATTATTTTAATTGAAAGAACATTAGCAGGATGAAAGGTTTTATCTTCTTCTCAGATCTCAGTCTCTCTCTCTCAGCTGGTTAAATTTTCGAGAGCACAGAGCAAAAACTACAACAGGTGTGTCATCAGTACACTGCCATTTCTTTCTCACACACACAGCCTCTCTATGAAAAAAACTCCACATAAACGTTACCTGAATAAAGCTGTTGAAATATGGGGTCAAAGTTTCCGATATCCACTAGAACGGCGCACCTCCGAGAGGCCCGCCTATTTTGTAGAATGAAAAGCACACCAAAAACTTACCTCATCAGCGCGACGCAGCACAACAGCCGGGGGGGGGGGGGGGGGGGGAGGTGGCGGAGCTACAGCCTGGGCCAAAAAAGAGTGCTGACAGCTGCGCGCATGTGCAGTAGTTCCTAGCCCCCAGATTCTGTGTGCGTGTGCTGCTGGCTGTGTGGGAGGGGCCCGAAGCACGCCAACCCGAGCCCTGGCCGAATGGGCTCCCCGCTGCAATAAGGCTGACTGGATATCTCCCCAAGGCAAGAAATATTGGAGGGGTTACACAGTGGAGGAGAAAGTCACTGGCCGAATGGGCTCCCTCATCGTGGCCAAAGTGCCGATTTCCAACCTGCAGCACGAAACCCCTAGCCCTGGTCGGGCTCCCGATGCTCCCGAATGGGTAGGTGAGTTAGTAACTATTTATTTTTTATTTATTGAATGATTTTTTATTATTTTTATTTTTTTTTATTTATTTTTTTTATTTATTGATTTATTGATTTATTTATCATTTATTATTGATGATAGTTCTTTGTTTTTAAAAGTGAAGTGTTTAATGCTTTGGAAAATCCCCTAACTTTCCTCTAACTTCCCTTCCTCCCCCATCTCTGGCTACCTGCTCCTAATTCTAAAGTGTACGCAAGGTTTTTCTGAACATACAAAAGTTGACACTTACTCCGTTCTAAGTTAGTTTGGAGTAACTTTTCAGTGCCTAAACTTACAAAACAGGTGTAAGTGGCTGGTAACGCCCCCTTTTGAAAAAAATTGAACTAAAACGAAAGTAAACTAACTCACCAGAACTGGAGCAAACTAAACGCCGAGAATTGTGATTTCTAAGATATTCCAAACTACTGGGACCAGTACAAACCGGACTGTCTCCACCTAGGCAGGACCGGAACCAATGTCCTCGGGGGAGTTTTTGCTAGTGCTGTTGGGGAGGAGTTAAACTAATATGGCAGGGGGATGGGAACCAATGCAGGGAGACAGAGGGAAACAAAAGCAAAAGACAGAAAGGAGATGAGTAAAAGTGGAGGGCAGAGAAACCCAAGGCAAAAAACAAAAAGGGCCACTGAATATATAGGGGCTGCAGGAGGGGTCAAAACTAAAAATCATGGTTTAAAAACTAGTATTAAAACACTCTACCTAAATGCACGCAGCATTTGAAATAAAGTAAATGAGTTGACGGCACAAATCATTACAAATGGGTATGATTTGGTGGCCATTACTGAAACGTGGTTGCAGGGTGGACAAGACTAGGAATTAAACATACAGAGGTATCTGATGATTCGGAAAGCTAGACAAGAAGGGAAAGGAGGTGGGGTAGCTCTGTTAATAAAGGATGATACCATTGCAGTTGTGAGAGACGATATTGGCTCTAATGAACAAAATGTTGAATCATTGTGGGTGGAGATTAGAGATAGTAAGGGGAAAAAGTCACTGGTGGGCATAGTTTATAGGCCCCCAAATAATAACTTCACGGTGGGGCGGGCAATAATCAAGGGAATAATGGAGGCATGTGAAAATGGAACGGCTGTAATCATGGGGGATTTTAACCTACATATCGTTTGGTCAAATCAAATCGCACGGGGTAGCCTGGAGGAGGAATTCATAGAATGCATACGGGATTGTTTCTTAGAACTGTATGTTGCAGAACCTACAAGGGAGCAAGCTATCTTAGATCTGGTCCTGTGTAATGAGACAGGAATAATAAACGATCTCCTAGTAAAAGATCCTCTCGGAATGAGTGATCACAGTATGGTTAAATTTCTAATACAGATTGAGGGTGAGGAAGTAGTGTCTCAAATGAGCGTACTATGCTTAAACAAAGGGGACTACAATGGGATGAGGGCAGAGTTGGCTAAAGTAGACTGGAAACACAAACTAAACAGTGGCACAATTGAGGAATAGTGGAGGACTTTTAAGGAGCTCTTTCATAGTGCTCAACAAAAATATATTCCAGTGAAAAAGAAGGACGGTAAGAGAAGGGATAACCAGCCGTGGATAACCAAGTAAAATAAAGAAGAGTATCAAATTAAAAACCAATGCATGGCCAAGGTTAGTGGGAAACTAGAAGATTGGGAAAATTTTAAACGACAGTAAAGAATGACTAAGAAAGCGATAAAGAAAGGAAAGAAAGATTACGAAGGTAAACTTGCGCAAAACATAAAAACAGATAGTAAAAGCTTTTACCGATATATAAACCGGAAAAGAGTGACTAAAGTAAATGTTGGTCCCTTAGAAGATGAGAAGGGGGATTTAATAATGGGAAATGTGGAAATGGCTGAGACCTTAAATAATTATTTTGCTTCGGTCTTCACAGTGGAAGACACAAAAACCATGCCAAAAATTGCTGGTCACAGGAATGTGGGAAGGGAGGACCTTGAGACAATCACTATCACTAGGGGGGTAGTGCTGGACAGGCTAATAGGACTCAAGGTAGACAAGTCCCCTGCATCTCAGGGTATTAAAAGAGATGGCGGAAGTTCTAGCAGATGCATTCGTTATAATCTACCAAAATTCTCTGGACTCTGGGGAGGTACCAGCGGATTGGAAAGCAGCTAATGTAACGCCTCTGTTTAAAAAAGGGGGCAGACAAAAGGCAGGTAACTATAGGCCGGTTAGTTTAACATCTGTAGTGGGGAAAATGCTTGAAACTATCATTAAGGAAGAAATAGCAGGACATCTAGATAGGAATAGTGCAATCAAGCAGACGCAACATGGATTCATGAAGGGGAAATCATGTTTAACTAATTTACTGGAATTCTTTGAGGATATAATGAGCATGGTGGATGGAGGTGTACCGATGGATGTTGTGTATTTAGATTTCCAAAAGGCATTCGATAAGGTGCCACACAAAAGGTTACTGCAGAAGATAAAGGTTCGCGGAGTCAGAGGAAATGTATTAGCATGGATAGAGAATTGGCTGGCTAACAGAAAGCAGAGAGTCAGGATAAATGGGTCCTTTTCGGGTTGGAAATCGGTGGTTAGTGGTGTGCCACAGGGATCGATGCTGGGACCACAACTGTTTACAATATACATAGATGACCTGGAAGAGGGGACAGAGTGTAGTGTAACAAAATTTGCAGATGACACAAAGATTAGAGGGAAAGCGGGTTGTGTCGAGGACACAGAGAGGCTGCAAAAAGATTTAGATAGGTTAAGCGAATGGGCTAAGGTTTGGCAGATGGAATACAATGTCGGAAAGTGTGAGGTCATCCACCTTGGGAAAAAAAACAGTAAAAGGGAATATTATTTGAATGGGGAGAAATTACAACATGCTGCAGTGCAGAGGGACCTGGGGGTCCTTGTGCATGAATCCCAAAAAGTTAGTTTGCAGGTGCAGCGGGTAATCAGGATGGCGAATGGGATGTTGGCCTTCATTACGAGAGGGATGGAGTACAAAAGCAGGGAGGTCCTGCTGCAACTGTATAGGGTATTGGTGAGGCCGCACATGGAGTACTGCGTGCAGTTTTGGTCACCTTACTTAAGGAAGGATATACTAGCTTTGGAGGTGGTACAGAGACGATTCACGAGGCTGATTCCGGAGATGAGGGGGTTACCTTATGATGATAGATTGAGTAGACTGGGTCTTTACTCGTTGGAGTTCAGAAGGATGAGGGGTGATCTTATAGAAACATTTAAAATAATGAAAGTGATAGACAAGATAGAGGCAGAGAGGTTGTTTCCACTGGTCGGGGAGACTAGAACTAGGGGGCACAGCCTCAAAATACGGGGGAGCCAATTTAAAACCGAGTTGAGAAGGAATTTCTTCTCCCAGAGGGTTGTGAATCTGTGGAATTCTCTGCCCAAGGAAGCAGTTGAGGCTAGCTCATTGAATATATTCAAGTCACAGATAGATAGATTTTTAACCAATAAGGGAATTAAGGGTTATGGGGAGCGGGCGGGTATGTGGAGCTGAGTCCACGGCCAGATCAGCCATGTTTTTATGTTCTTAAACTAATTGCTCCAAAAGAATAGGAGCAACTCCACCCGAAACTTGGACCCATGGCCTCTAGCTTTTCTTCAAATAATTTTGAACAATAACTACACAAAAACTGCTGGAAACTAAAGAAAGTGATTCAGTCTGTACAGCTGACTGAATGGTACTGATGCATCCTAGGAAATAAGGTTAACTGTATGTGCACAATGCAAATCCAGCTCTCAGTGTCACAGATAGGGCCAAAAATATCAAGTCCAAGCCGAGAGGCTGAGGCCTACAAATAAAATATTTAATGAAGTTGTTAAAAGACACAAAGGTCATATATTATTTTTATATTTCAATTATGCCCACATTTATTAATGGCAATTCCCTAAGTAGACCTGTCATGCAGTATTTACACCCTCCTCTGTTAGTACTGCAGTGCGTCTCTGGTGTGCGGATATTATTATAGCATGACGAGTTTACATCAGGAGTTGCCATCGTAATATGGGCACAGGAACTTAGAATGGAGATTGACAAGAAGCAGATGCTTTTTAATATATTATAGCTAGATAAGCAATTTGTTTAATTAATCAATTAAGCCTCTTCAGCTTTCCAGTGTTGTCAGTAACAAAAAACACCAAACTAATTGGAAGAAGCGAGTCAAACACAGGGAAGCCAGTAAAACCAGTGACAGCCTTGTACAGAACTCCGCTATTGTCAGAGGTCAGCGAGGAAATTCTCTGCCTGTCCTTTAAGCTAAAGAATGGTTCATCTTATAGAGAGCGAATAGGAGAGGAGAACCAAACCAGAAGTAAATCTGAAAACCAACAACAAAAACAAAACTGGATGATTAACTGCTAGGCAGCAGCAAGAGTGGAACAGAATCATAGAATGGTTACAGCACAGAAGGAGGCCATTCTGCCCATCGAGCCCATGCCAGCTCTCTGCAAGAGCACCTCAGCTAATCCCACTCCCCCGCCCTTTCCCCGTAGCCCCGCGATTTTTTTTACTTCAGGTACTTATCCAACTCCCTTTTGAAAGCCACAATTGAATCTGCCTCCACCACCCTTTCAGGCAGTGAATTCCAGATCCTAACCACTCGCTATAGCTCAGCAGTTCGTAACCCAGTTTAACAAACTAAACCTTTGTGGCTGTGAAGTAAAGGTGACAAAATTGAGTGGCATCAGGTTTACTGCTGCATGGAATCCTGTTTCTACCTTCCCTCCGGAAAAGTTCTCTCGTGTCATTTGTCTTTCCCTGACCGATCGACAATCTGTACAATGTATTGTATCTATAACTCTCTCCCAAAGACAAGCATTGCAGTTCCTGATTATGGCAGATAACATGCACCACAGCACGAGTATGATTTGGTGTTTCAAGAAACGTAAACCATGAATGTGAGCATGTGTAAGACTCAAAATCCATGTGGAGTTGTTGTGACATAACTGAAATAGCATTCTGTGTTTTAATCCTGGGGAGATTCAAGAATTTCTACCGGTTTCAGTTGAATTTGGCCAGCTGCCAAATGTTAACCATTTCATCCCTACATCCCTAGTAACTTGGGTAGCAGTGCTAATATGATGCCAATAATTAGGTTTGACCTGCTCTCAAAAATCACTCGTCTTACTGATCCTGATTGAGTTCCTTGATGAAGTAATGGAGAGGGTTGATGAGGGCAATGTGATTGATGTTATGTGATTGATGTTGTGTATGTGGACTTTGAAAAGGTGTCTGATAAAGTACCAGATAATAAACTTGTTCGCAAAATTAAAGCCCATGGTATTAAAGGGACTGTGGCTGCATGGATACAAAATTGGCTAAGGCGCAGAAAGTAGTGTTGGACAGTTGTTTCTCAGACTGGGGACAGTGTTGTCCTCCCAGGCCTCGGTGTTGGGACCACTGCTCGTTTTGATATAAATTAATGACTTGGACTGGGTATATACACGGCTTAATTTCAAAGTTTGCAGATGAAACGAAACTCGGTAATGTGGTAACCAATGAGGTGGATAGCGACAGACTTCAGGAGGACATAGACAGACTTGTGAAATAGGCAGGCACGTGGCAGATGAAATTTAACACAGAGAAGTGTGAAGTGATACATTTTGGTAGGAAGAATGAGGAGAGGCGATATAAACTGAATGGTACAATTTTAAAGGGGGTGCAGGAAGAGAGAGACCTGGGGTGTATGTACACAGATTTTTGAAGGTGGCAGGACAAGTTGAAACATAGAAACATAGAAACATAGAAAATAGGTGCAGGAGTAGGCCATTCGGCCCTTCGAGCCTGCACCACCATTCAATAAGATCATGGCTGATCATTCACCTCAGTACCCCATTCCTGCTTTCTCACCATACCCCTTGATCCCTTTAGCCGAAAGGGCCACATCTAACTCCCTTTTAATTATATCTAACGAACTGGCCTCAACAACTCTCTGCGGCAGAGAATCCCACAGGTTCACAACTCTCTGAGTGAAGAAATTTCTCCTCATCTCGGTCCTAAATGGCTTATCCCTTATCTTTAGACTGTGACCCCTGGTTCTGGACTTCCTCAACATCGAGAACATTCTTCCTGCATCTAACCTGTCCATTCCCGTCAGAATTTTATATGTTTCTATGAGATCCCCTCTCATTCTTCTAAATTCCAGTGAATATAAGCCTAGTCGATCCAGTCTTTCTTTATATGTCAGTCCTGCCATTCCGGGAATCAGTCTGGTGAACCTTCACTGCACTCCCTCAATAGCAAGAATGTCCTTCCTCAGATTAGGAGACCAAAACTGTGCACAATATTCAAGGTGTGGCCTCACTAAGGCCCTGTACAACTGCAGTAAGACCTCCCTGCTCCTATACTCAAATCCTCTTGCTATGAAGGCCAACATGACATTTTCCTTCTTCACTGCTTGCTGTACCTGTATGCCAACTTTCAATGATTGATGTACCATGACACCCAGGGCTCATTGCACCTCCCCTTTTCCTAATCTGTCACCATTCAGATAATATTCTGCCTTCCTGTTTTTGCCACCAAAGTGGATAACCTCACATTTATCTACATTATACTGCATCTGCCATGCATTTGCCCACTCACCTAACCTGTCCAAGTCACCCTGCAGCCTTTTAGCATCCTCCTCACAGCTCACACTGCCACCCATCTTCAAACTTGGAGATATTACATTCAATTCCTTCGTCCAAATCATTAATATATATTGTAAATAGCTGGGGTCCCAGCACTGAACCTTGCGGTACCCCACTAGTCACTGCTTGCCATTCTGAAAAGGACCCATTTATTCCTATTCTTTGCTTCCTGTCTGCCAACCAGTTCTCTATCCACGTTAATACACTACCCCCAATAGCATGTGCTTTAATTTTGCACACTAATCTCTTGTGTGGGACCTTGTCAAAAACCTTTTGAAAGTCCAAATACACCACATCCACTGATTCTCCCTTGTCCACTCTACTAGTTACATCCTCAAAAAATTCCAGAAGATTTGTCAAGCATGATATCTCTTTCATAAATCCATGCTGACTTGGACCGATCTTGTCACTGCTTTCCAAATGCGCTGTTATTACATCTTTAATAATTGATTCCAACATTTTCCCCACTACCGATGTCAGGCTAACCGGTCTATAATGCTCTGTTTTCTCTCTCCCTCCTTTTTTAAAAAGTGGGGTTACATTAGCTACCCTTCAATCCATAGGAACTGATCCAGAGTCTATAGAATGTTGGAAAATGCCCACCAATGCATCCACTATTTCTAGGGCCATTTCCTTAAGTACTCTGGGATGCAGACTATCAGACCCTGGGGATTTATCAGCCTTCAATCCCATCAATTTCCCTAACACAATTTCCTGACTAATAAGGATTTCCTTCAGTTCCTCCTTCTCGCTAGACCCTCGGTCCCCTAGTATTTCTGGAAGGTTATTTGTGTCTTCTTTAGTGAAGACAGAACCAAAGTATTTGTTCAATTGGTCTGCCATTTCTTTGTTCCCCATTATAAATTCACTGATTCTGACTGCAAGGGACCTACATTTGGCTTCACTAATCTTTTTCTCTTCAGATATCGATACAAGCTTTTGCAGTCAGTTTTTATGTTCCCTGCAAGCTTACTCTCATACTCTATTTTCCCCCTCCTAATTAAACCCTTTGTCCTCCTCTGCTGAATTCTAAATTTCTCTCAGTCCTCAGGTTTGCTGCTTTTTCTGGCCAATTTATATGCCTCGTCCTTAAATTTAACACTATCACTAATTTCCCTTGTTAGCCACGGTTGAGCCATCTTCCCCGTTTCATTTTTACGCCAGACAGGGATGTACAATTGTTGAAGTTCATCCATGTGATCTTTAAATGTTTGCCATTGCCTATCCACTGTCAACCCTTTAAGTATCATTCGCCAGTCTTTCCTAGCCAATTCACATCTCATACCATCGAAGTTACCTTTCTTTAAGTTCAGGACCCTAGTCTCTGAATTAACTGTGTCACTCTCCATCTTAATGGAGAATTCTACCATATTATAGTCACTCTTCCGCAGGGAGCCTCGCACAATAAGATTGCTAATTAATCCTCTCATTACAACACCCTCAGTCTAGGATGGCCAGGTGAGTTGAGAAGGATGTGAAAAAGGCATGCAGGATCCGTGACTTTATAAATAGAGGCATAGAGTACAAAGGCAAGGAAGTTATGCTAAAGCTTTATAAATCATTGGTTCTGCCCCAGCTGGAGTATTGTGTCCAATTCTGGACACCACATTTTAGGAAGTATGTCAAGGCCTTAGAGAGGGCGCAGAAATGATTTACTAGAATGGTACAGGGATGAGGGACTTCAGCTATGTGGAGAGACCGGAGAAACTGGGGTAGTTCTCCTTCGAGCAGAGAGGTAAGGGGAGATTTGATAGACATGTTCAAAATCTTGAAGGGTTTTGATCGAGTAAATAAGGAGAAACTCTTTCCAGTGGCAGAAGGGTCAGTAACCAGAGGGCACAGATTTAAGGTGATTTGTAAAAGAACCAGAGGTGACATGAGAGAAAAATATTTAACATGGCAAGTTGTTGTGATCTGGAACACACAGCCTGAACAGGTGGTAGAAGCAAATTCAATAGTAACCTTCAAAAGGGAATTGGTTAAACATTTGAAAAGGAAAAAACATTGCAAGGCTAGAGGGAAAGAGCAGGTGGATTGGGACTACTAGGAAAACTCTTTCAGAGAGCCAGCACACTGGTCCTAATGGTCTTCTTCTCTGCTGTATCAGTCTATGATCTTTAAATCTATTGTTTTAATTTACAATTCATCTGATAGCATGTCTTGTCACAAAAATAATCCACTGAGTATATCTACACTAGAGCACGATGTACTTAATGAGCTGTTGAGGATAATGCTTCTGGAAATGCAAACATTTCATTGAAAGCTGGCCATTTTCGTTAAATTACGCACAATTGGTAAATTCCTATAGCAGCCGAGATAGCAGAGTGAAATACTGACGATTTTACATGGGTTTACTGTACATCGTGTATGGGATTTATAATACAGGGGGTCCTGGGTTCTTGCTCCGTCAGAAAATGTCTTCCCATTTCATCATGGCCGTGTCAGAGCCAGGCTCTTAAACTCCAAACGTAAAAAGTGGGTATACTCAATATATCCTCTCCTACAACCCTGCCTATACCTAAATCTGTCGTGATCGACCGGTGATTGCATTTTAAAAAAGGAGCGGGTTTTTAGCCTGGCTCAGTTCCCAATTTATCACAGCCACACTGTTCTTTAACATCAGTCCTCACCCATGTGTAAATTGGAAATAATACAGCTGGAGCAAGTGACATTGAGCCACGGAGTGATATTCAGCTTCACGGTGAAATCGGAATCAATTTCTTCAATGAGGACATATAGGGAGGGAACTTCGGTTGGATAACGGCCCTCGCGAGGGGCGCTACAGGGGCGCTCAAGGGTTTGCAGCCGCACGCACCAGCATGAGTGCCGCTCGATAAATTCAGTGTGCCTGTACCGATATTCCCGGGAGCGTCACGCCAGTGTGCAACACCCCCGGTATTGACATGGAAGCAAAATTTAGATTGCGCTGCACCCGTAGTGCCCCCTAGTGACCCTGCCAGAGAAAGCTGGCGTGCAGAGCTGTCCCAGGGTCTGAAGGGAAGGAATGACTGCATGAGGTAAGTGTGATTGAATTTTTTTCTTTTTTTGTGTGATTTAATCTTAATTGGGGTGAGTAATGCATAGGGAATTTTTTTGTGTTTTTTGTTCCTATTTGTTTTTGTTGCAGGGAGGCCTCTCTTAGGGCACTACAAAGCCGGATCTTTAGTATGGGACATTCAGTTGCTCACCCGGTCTAGCACCCTGAGGGAAGTGTGGAACGAGGCCTTAGCGGTCCACTCCACTGTCGGGGCGCAAACACTGAATTTTGCTGTTCCCGCTAAATTTAGCGCCCGCCCGACATTCGCGCCTTAGCAACCCTCCAACCAAATTTCTAGCCCTATCGTAGCAGGTGGCCATTGTCAGATACGGGTTACTTTCTTAAACTGAGAGCTACATCCCAAAAGGATGTTTGATGACTGGATAAACATGATTGTTCACAACAAGAAGACTTGAGTTATGTCCTTGCTATTTTTGGGCTGTTAAGTGGCAACTTGTATTTGTCGACAGCACATAAGTTCCTAAATATACTTCAAAGTTAATGCCAGATAACCACTAAGTCATACTAAAGCACACTGAAAAATCGATCGAGTTTACTTGTTCCTAGTTTTCTAATAAACACAGTTACAATTGATCATTTTATTTGCTTTTGATTCATTCTTTTTCTTTATAGATTTTTCTTCAAATTGAGAAATCCAGATGAAGGGCCAAGACTCTTTGTGCAGGGTACAGCAAATGTTGGAAGGAGGCGGAAAGCACATGAGGTAAATCATGTGTAGGGTTTAGAAGATGGCAAGTTTGAGTTTTAAGAACCTGTAGCAAGAACAAGGTCTTGTTATGTCTTGAATAAAGAATCTGACCAGATACTGTAAGCTCAAAGTAACGTGTGACCGTAGTCCTTTATTACAGGTCTCCAGAGTACCTCTCCAGCCTGTGAGGCCTCCTTATGTACAGGTGCTCCCAAGGGATTGTGGGTTCCCTTGGGACTCCAAGGGATGAGCCCTCTGGTGGTTAAACAAGATATTTACAGGTTTCCATATATAACAGTTCCAAAGTTCAGAGTCCTGAATTGAGCAGGACAGCACAGTGAGGATGCGGGGAGAAAGAATAGCAAGTTGGTATTTAAGAAGAACAAAAATAACTTGTATTTATATAGCACCTTTAATGTAGTAAAATATCCCAAGGCGCTTCACAGGAGCGTGTCAAACAAAATTTGACACCGAGCCATATAAGGAGATATTAGGGCAGAAGCTTGGTCAAAGAAGTAGGTTTTAAGGAGCGTCTTGAAGGAGGAAAGAGAAGTAGAGAGGTGGAGAGGTTTAGGGAGGGAGTTCCAGAGCTTGGGGCCTAGGCAACAGAAGGCACGGCCACTTATGGTTGAGCGATTATAATCAGGGATGCTCAGGGAGGCAGAATTAGAGGAGCGCAGACATCTCGGGGGGTTGTGGGGCTGGAGGGGATTACAGAGATAGGGAGGGGCGAGGTCATGGAGGGATTTGAAAATAAGGATGAGAAATTTGAAATTGAGGCATTGCTTAACCGGGAGCCAATGCAGGTCAGTGAGCACAGGGGTGATGGGTGAGCGGGACTTAGTACGAATTAGGACACAGGCAGAAAAGTTTTTGATGACCTCTTGTTTACGTAAGGTAGAATGTGGGAGGTCAACCAGGAGTGCGTTGGAATAGATAAATCTAGAGATAACTAAGGCACGGATGAGGGGTTCAGCAGCAGATGAGCTGAGGCAGGGATGGAGTCGGCCAATGTTACGGAGGTAGACATACGCAGTCTTAGTGATGCTGCGGATATATGGCCGGAAGTTCATTTCCGAGTCAAATATGACACCATGGTTGCAAACAGTCTGGTTCAGCCTCAGAAAGGTGCTCGGGAGTGGGATGGAGTCAGTGCTTAGGGAATGCAGTTTGTAGCGGGGACCAAAGACCTCTTCGGTCTTGTTTAGTTGGAGGTACTGGATGTTGGACAAGCTGTCCAACAATTTAGAGACCGTGGAGTGAGAAAGTCTTGCTACAGTTATACAGGGTATTGGTGAGGCCACACCTGGAATACTGCGTGCAGTTTTGGTTTCCATATTTACGAAAGGATATACTTGCTGTGGAGGCAGTTCAGAGAAGGTTCACCAGGTTGATTCCGGAGATGAGGGGGTTGACTTATGAGGAAAGGTTGGGCCTCTACTCATTGGAATTCAGAAGAATGAGAGGTAATCTTATCGTAACGTATAAGATTATGAGGGGGCTTGACAAGGTGGATGCAGAGAAGATGTTTCCACTGATGGGGGAGACTAGAACTAGAGGGCATAATCTTAGAATAAGGGGCCACCCATTTAAAACTGAGATGAGGAGAAATTTCTTCTCTCAGAGGGTTGTAAATCTGTGGAATTCGCTGCCTCAGAGAACTGTGGAGGCAGGGATATTGAATAAATTTAAGACAGAAATAGATAGTTTCTTAAACGATAAGTGAATAAGGGGTTATGGGGAGCGGGCAGGGAAGTAGACCTGAGTCCATGATCGGATCAACCATGATCGTATTAAATGGCGGAGCAGGCTCGAGGGGCCACATGGCCCACTCCTGCTCCTATTTCTTATGTTCTTATGTTCTATGAGAGAAGTGGTAGTGAGGTAGAGCTGGGTGTCAACAGCGTACATGTGGAAACTGACCCTGTGTTTTCAGATGATGTCGCCAAAGGGCAGCATATAGATGAGAAATAGGAGGGGGCCAAGGACAGATCCTTGGGGGACACCAGAGGTAATGATGTGGGAGTGGGAAGAGAAGCCGTTGCAGGTGATTCTTTGGCTACAATACAATAGATAAGAATAGAACCAGGTGAGTGCAATCCCACCCAGCTCAATGGCTATGGAGAAACTTTGGTGGAAGGTGGTGTGGTCAACCGTGTCAAAGGCTGCAGACAGGTCGAGAAGGACGAGGAGGGATAGTTTACCTTTGTCACAGTCACAAAAGATGTTATTTGTGACTTTGATCAGTGCTGTTTCAGTACTGTGGCAAGAATGGAAACGTGATTGGAGGGATTCAAACATAGAGTTCCAGGAAAGATAGGCATAGATTTAGTAGGCAACAACACGTTCAAGGACTCGAGAGGAAAGGGAGGTTGGAGATGGTGCGGTAGTTTGCAAGCACAGTGGGGTCAAGGGCTGTTTCTTTTGAGGAAAGGGATAATGATGGTAGATTTGAGGGAGAGGGAGACAGTACCTGAGGAGAGAGAACTGTTAACAATATCAGCTAACATAGGAGCCAGGAAGTGACGTTGGGTGGTCAGCAGTTTAGTGAGAGTAGGGTTGAGGCAGCAGGAAGTGATCAGAGAAAAACTGGACATAGAACATAGAAAATAGGTGCAGGAGTAGGCCATTCAGCCTTTCGAGCCTGCACCACCATTCAATAAGATCATGGCTGATCATGCATTTCAGTACCCCATTCCTGCTTTCTCTCCATACCCCTTGATCCCTGTAGCCATAAGGGCCACATCTAACTCCCTTTTGAATACATCTAATGAACTGGCCTCAACAACTTTCTGTGGTAGAGAATTCCACAGGTTCACAATTCTCTGAGTGAAGAAGTTTCTCCTCATCTCGGTCCTAAATGGCTTAACCCTCGTCATGAGACTATGACCCCTGGTTCTGGACTTCCCCAACATCGGGAACACTCTTTCTGTATCTAACCTGTCCAATCCCGTCAGAATTTTATATGTTTCTAAGAGAGAGATGTGAGGTCAGTGCTAGGGCAGGGGGGGATCCTTAGAGGAAGTTTGGCCCGGTGGGCTTGGGGAAGCGAGGGAAGAGGCAGAGGCAGCTAATCGGATGGTCTCAATCTTAGAGACAAACAAGCCCATGAGCTCCTCGCCCCTGTTATTGGAGGTGAGGGTAGAGGAGACAGGGGATAGGGGTTTAAGAAGATGGTTTGCAGTAGCGAAAAGAAGCCATGAGTTATTTTTGCACTCCAGAATGATCCTGGAAGAGTGAGAAGTCTAGGCAGACAAGAGCAGGACCCAATAGAGCTTTATGTGGTCCAGGCAGATCTGGTGCTGAATGGCTCAACCAGTTGTCTGCCATATAGTGGGATAGAGGAGCATCCTGATTTGAATGCAGACCATTTCAGAGGGAATGGCAATTGACAAAAGAGGAGCTATGAGGAGAAGGAAAACACAACCCAGAAATGGGAGTGGGTCGTATCTGGATTCTTAAAGTATGCGATATAATCCTGCCTGACTGCATCACCCCTGTAAATAGCAGAGTTAATCACACTGGATTAAGCAGCATACTTGGCAATCTTGAAGAACTTCTTTGCAGCCTGTTCGCTTCTTAATCAACAGGGTGTTTGAGTAAATATTATGTGCAATCAGGCAAAGATAAACTGGTGATTATGTGACAGCACTGAACTGTGCAATCAAAGTCAACTGAGTAAACAAGGCAACACGAGGTTCTGAGTTGGAATATACTGGCACAATGACTCAGTCCAAAAATAAGATGCAATGTTAAAACAGGAGAGATGAAGAGTCTCCTGTTGCTAAAGCTAAGATTTGGTGCAGTACCCAGCGGAGTACTCTGTGTGGATTGAGTTACAGCTTTCATTACTCGGGAATTTCGCCAGGGGTTGCCGCCACTAACAGGCAGGCCGTTCCTAATCCCTGCTATTTAGCCTAAATGGGAATGTTTATAGCACATCCCGGCTTAAAAGCAAAGATCCCTGCAGTCATATCAGTACTGGAGGAAGCTAAAATTCTTGTGTTTCAGAAAAGCCAGAGGTTATACCTTAGGGAGTATTATGGGAGGCCTATTTCCCAGTAGTATTGTGTTGTGTATCATTTGCAAGCAGAAGGGTAGTAACTAAGTGGCAAGTGGGATTTTAAAAATAGTCTGGGTATGAAGGCTTTGAAATGTTACCTGTGCAGAACCTTGGGCACAGGGAATTGATTTGTCCTTTAAAAAGTGATGAGCAGTTCGTCTGATAAGATTTTGTTTGCATTGGAGAAGGAGAGGATATTCACCCAGACAATGGCCCTGAAATTGCGGCCTCTCTGGGTGCGTATGATGTGCGCACGAGGCCGAAGAGGCCCCACAAGTTCCGGATTGAGGCGCACAAAGCGCATGTGTCAAAGTCTGGCACTTGCGCACTGTCAACATGTCTTTTGACAGATCGCACGCATCCCTGGGAGAAGGGCCTTCGCGGGCCGTGATTTGGGCTATTTGCTCAACTCCTGCCCAGCGAATGTCCTTCAAACTCTTATGCCTGGTAAAAGCAGGCGTGAGGTTCTTTTTTTTTTAACCAGCGTCAGAGTTTTAATATGTAGCAAAAATAAAAATTTTATTACCTATTTTTATATTAAAAATCTTGTCTATGAAGGTAAGTTTATTTGTAACACTATTAAAACATTTTTTTAAATAATTCAAAAAATAAATTTTTCTCTATAAAACATTTAATTTAATGCAAATTCTATTAATTTTCTTAAAGTAAAGTTTTTTTTCATTTATGTGTGTTTTATTTGATTTTAGGGGTATTCTCATGGATAGTAATGGGAGCTCGGAGCTCAGAGTTCCCATTACTACGAATGAGAATACTACATTGTGATTGGTGGTCTAGGCCCACGTGATCCCAGGATACGCATACGCTCCTGGAAGACATGTTCCCGTATGCTGGACTGCGCATCTAGGCCTCTGACCGCAATCCTACGTTCCTCCGAAACCACCAGGTACTTTTGTTACATTTTTTTCGGTCAGAGGTCGCGGGAAGCCTCCAACTGCAAGTTTTGGCCTAATATTTCCATCGGCGAGTTACACATAGGTTGCCTGAGAATTTAATTTGCATACACCAGAACATGTAAATGAGTGGAATTCAGCATAAGCAATCAGAGCCCTGGGAAAGCGCCAAACTTATGTCATATTCCTTCTTTAAGTCCCTCTTTATGCATGAAGATCAATCTTTGAAGCCATCAAATAATCATTTACGTACATTAGGCACAGCATGTTTAAGAAAATGCAATCATGGAGGTTTTCCAATTTTTAATGCAAACCATTCTGATGCCATGAAGATACATTCAAAGATACAGCAAATACATTTTAGGCCTCCGGGAGGAGAAATATGTATAATTTTTTTAAATCGCCATAAAACACCAGAAATATGACCTTAGGTCATGTTGTGTCTAAAATTGTAGCTGTAAATTTGTAGCCCCTTCAGAAATGGCATGAATTCAGGAAATTCGTATGATCTACACTTTTGCATGGGGGTAGGGCTATGTCAATGAGTGGCAGAGATTTTTGGCAAAGCTCTTACAAATTGGGATAAATGAAAGATGTGATTGCACTAGAAAGTGTGCAGAAGAGATTTACGAAGATGTTGCCTGGACTGGAGAATTTTAGCTATGAGGAAAGATTGGATAGGCTGGGGTTGTTTTCTTTGCAACAGAGGAGGCTGAGGGGAGACCTTATTGAGCTGTAAAAAATAATGAGGGGCCTGGATAGACTGGATAGGAAGGACCTATTTCCCTTAGCAAAGGGATCATCAACCAGGGGGGCATTGATTTAAAGTAATTGGTAGGAGGTTTAGAGGGAATTTGAAAGGAAATTTCTTCACCCAGAGGGTGGTGGGGGTCTGGAACTCACTGCCTGAAAGGGTGGTAGAGGCAGAAACCCTCACCATATTTTAAAAGTTCTTGGCTGTGCACTTGAAGTGCCATAACCTACAGGGCTACGGACCAAGAGCTGGAAAGTGGGATTAGGCTGGATAGCTCTTTGTCGGCAGGCCTGGTCACGATGGGCCAAAGTGGCCTCCTTCCGTGCTGTAAATTTCGATGATTCTATGAAATATCGAGGAAATTCTGGCACAGCATAAAAACTGGCATGAGTCATGAGCCCAAATTTCCTCAATCTTTAATGACGAAAAGCAGCACAATGCCACACTTACGCCGTTGTTTCAGTGCAAGATTTAAGGAAATTCCGGGCCTGTTGGTCGGGAATTTCTTCGAAGCTGCTCCAGCTCCACTGGCGTGACTTTGCCAGAAGTGTGGCGGAAACCCTGCAACTCCGGGGAAATGCCTGATCCTTGAAACAGGGTCATTCATTTACTCACATGTGAAATTAGTGTGTCAAAATTACACACAGTTCTTCTGGTTCTTCCCAATTCCACAGATTATTTGATCACTTTCTCTATAAGGCCGTGTCCCTTTAGCTTCTACTGCTCTAGGAACTAGCAACTTAGAAACAAGTTATTTTCATGATGCTATGGTTGTGGGATGAAGATTGTAATGTATTTGCTTCATGGGTTCTTTGGTTAAGAATTCATAGCAACACATTGCTATTAAGAACTAGTTGGTATATCAGCAAAAGTTTTAACAATTACACTACACATTACCGGTTCATCCACCAGGCTCTCAACCACCTGCCTCATCGTGGATCCCCCGAACCCAACTAGCTGGGGTTTTATTGAGTCTTGTGAACATCACGTGATTGGCTAAGCTACTCCCAACTCAACAACTCTACAACTATTTTAGATGGAACTTTAAATTAAGTACCCCCTTTTATTAAGGGCGTTAGAACCCACAAATTTCCAAATCAACTGGGAACCTTGTCAAATCAAATTAAATTAAAATTTTGGAAATCTCAGTGGGTCAGGCAGCATCTGTGGAGAGAGAAACAGAGTTAACGTTTCAGGTCGATGACCCCCCCCATCAGGAGTTCTGACGAAGGGTCATCGATCTGAAACGTTAACTCCGCTTGTCTCTCCACAGATGCTGCCTGACCCACTGAGATTTCCAGCATTTTCTGTTTTTATTTCAGATTACGCAGTATTTTGCTTTTGCAAATTAAAATGTTGTTTCCTGTTGAAATGATACACTCCAGTCCCTCCGGCGCCCAGCTCTCGCAGAAGGCCACAAGCGTACCGGTGGACACCGCGTGCTCCATCTCCAGGGACACCTTGGCGCGACTGTAGCCACGGAAGAGAGGCAAGCAGTCAATAGCTCTACAAAACCTATGAGCATACTCACATGTGCATAGATATTCAGCAGTAATTATCTCAGATATTTTAAGCATACACTTGAAGAGTTAAAGTGTATCGATAATGTATCATGGTTAAAATAAAAGTAGGTCCTAATTAAGCTTTTCTGTATCTCAAAGTGGGTGTGAAATGATGAGGTTTTCTGACTAGTGAGGCTTCTTAAATGAGGTAACCACTGTGTTCATGCCCACTGAATAAGTGCAATAATCTAGCATTAAATTTAGGCTTTTATTTTTTGCATTGTGGATGTTATGTATGCAATAAAGGTTCAAACTGAGTACTGTTTAAGTAAGCAAGGTACAACCTTGCTTCTGCTTTATTTAGGCCCAAAGTGCCTGACTCACAAAAAGGCTGGCCTTTTATACCAGAGCAACACCATGTGCGTGCTGCTCAGTGGTCTCCAACAAATGACACCATCTGGTGGCTACAAACAGCATGTACATACATGACAGTGGACCCCTACTGCAGGGTATGCTGAACATTCCCACTTTGAACTTTGATCTAAATATATCGCCACAGCAGTGAAATCGGATTGGAGTAGCTTGAACCCAAGAACACCCTGGAGAGGGGACAACTGAGAATCCCACAGTGAGTCAGCACATGTACAATATTTCAAACATTGCTCCTCCTCCTCAGATAGTTCTAATTGCTCAGTGCATCATTACATTCTCTCTGCCTCAGTGGCTCCATAATTTAGCCTGGTGATATCCAAAGTACAGTTTAGGAGCCACTTGTGGTGCACCGGACATTCAACTGTGGCCCTTGTCAGACCTGCCACTTGCTCCGTACCACATTGGGGCCTCTACAATCAATTGCCTAGCTGTGGTATCTTGACACAAGAAGAATTGGCTATGCACTTCTTCTTGCCCTTTGGTGAGAGAAGGCAACATAATGATTTTGAAAGGTGGGCCAGCCAGTGTAAGGGCTCCATTAAAACTATAGTTTCCACAGCACCGTTGCTTTTTCCCCCTGCCCTCCTTTGGTGAATTGCTTGGCCTCCACTCAGCAACTTCCCATGGAAGCGCCATTGAAACCAGTAGCTCACTGTGTGTAAAACACTAAGCCCCACACCCCATTGCCCCAAAGTACAGGGTCAGTGAGTAGCCCTTGAGCAAGCATCTGGTGGCTCTCGACAAAAAGTTAACAACGCTGCTTTAGCCAGTTGCTTGTGCTGTCCTGGAACACAATCAGCAGAGTACAAGTCTGAGACTGTCATCTTGAAGATGTATCGTCCACTAATAATATCCCAGCTAGAGTACTCGGTTCAGTTATAGCCACTAAGGCACAATCCAAGTCCTGGAAACAACAACAAGAAGACCTTGTATTTATATAGTGCCTTTAACATAGTGAAACATCCCAAGGCGCTTCATAGGAGTATTATAAGATTTTTAAAAATGACACTGAGGCACATAAATGGAAATTAGCACAGGTGACCAAAAGCTTGGTCAAAGTGGTAGATTTTAAGTAGCGTCTTGAAGGAGGAATGAGAGGTGGAGAGGTTTAGGCAGGGAGTTCCAGAGCTTAGGGCCGAGGCAACAGAAGGCACAGCCACCGATGGTTGAGTGATTATAATCAGTGATACTCAAGAGGGCAGAATTAGAGGAGCGCAGACATCTCGGGGTGTTGTGGGGTTGGAGGAGATTACAGAGATAGGGAGGGGCGAGGCCATGGAGGGATTTGAAAATAAGGATGAGAATTTTGAAATTGAGACGGTTCTTAACTGGGAGCCAATTTAGGTCAGCGAGCACAGGGGTATGGGTGAGCAGAACTTGCTGCGAGTTATGACACGGGCAGCCGAGTTTTGGATCACCACTAGTTTATGTAGGGTTGAATGTGGGAGGCCAGCCAGGAGTGCGTTGGAATAGTCAAGGCTAGAGGTAACAAAGGCATGGATGGATATGGTGCAAAGAATCTACAGGGCCAATTTTAGTCTCAAGTGACTGAGCTATAAGAAAAGGTAAGAAAAATCAGGACTAGAGGTAGTAAGTGGTATAGAAAAGTTAAGTCTAGAAAACTACTTTAAGATATATCATGACAATGAAACAGTTGGAAAAGGAAAGTTCAGATCAGATGTCCGAAGGCACTTCTTCAATCAAAGAATGACCTGGAATGATCGTTCAGCTAGGCCAGTTGAGCCAATAGTCTAGAATCATTCAAGAGGCAGTTGGATACCTTGATGGAGGTGGAACCCTAGGTCTCTGTGGAAGAATGAGGCCAAGGGCCTCTCTCATTGGTATTTATGTTTATCATCTATCTCAAGAATTACTGGTTCTAGTAAATTTCCGCTTCTTGGTGGTTTGTCTCTAGAAATTTGAAAGATGGCGAGAAGGAGAAGGTTCTCCACCATCACACATTAAGCAGAGTTGGAGCAATTTTATTCTGAGCACTGCAATATCTCGACTGTACTGTATGCTCACAGGTTGGTCGAGCTGTTGACGTGTGAGTGGTTTAGCCAGTCACGTGATGTTCACAAGACTTAATAAAACCCCAGCCAGTTGGGTTTAGGGGATCCACGATGATGCAGGTGGTTGTGAGCCTGGTGGATGAACTGGTAATGTGTAGTGTGATTGTTAAACCTTTGCTAATAAACCAACTAGTTCTTAATAGCAATGTGCTGCGATGAATTCTGAAGCAAAGAACCCACGAAGCAAATAAATTACATCAACCTAAAAATGACACTTGGTCAGGGCAGCAGCAAAAGGAGATAAACCACAGCTTTTCCAGTTTCGAAAGCTGTCCGCACTGCAGGCAGGAGGTCTGAGAGCCATGTCCATTATTTCCCCAGGGTAATTAGAATGTCCAGTATTGTGAAAAGCTCGTGTTCCTCTCTGTTTCACTGCTGCCCTGGTCAAAGGAACCCGATGTTGAGCCATACCCATCCAAACGGAACATTAATCACCTGAGCAATGTATAGGTACAGTTACCAGGATGTTGCAAGATATGGCTGCAGCCACCTGAAGTTAGCCAACTGTAACATTTAGTGTTTGCTCCTGTGATTTCAACGTGTGAAGGAAGAACATAACTTCTGCTGGTACTGGTCTCAGAGATCCCTCTCAGCTCATTGCAGAAAGCCACCATTGCTGGTAGTTTGGAGTATGGCCGCGGAGCAGCTTGGTACTGGACTAAAACACCGCTGGGAGTACAAATGTCACCACGGCAAACTGTGAAATTGGATTCCATAAATCTAGTCAGTTGTTGGCTTGCACCAGGAAGCGACGACAAAAGCTGCGAGATTGTTGTAAAAGCCCAACTGATCACTAATGTCCTTTAGGGACGTGAACCTGCACCCCACCCTTACTCAGGATTACACAGGGTTACATAGGATTACATAGGATTATGCAACACAGAAACAGGACATTCGGCCTAACCAGTCCATGCTGGTGTTTATGCTTCACTCGAGCCTCCTCCTGTCTTTCCTCATCTAACTCTATCAGCATAACCCTCTATTGCCTTCTCCCTCATAGGCTTGTCCAGCCTCCCCTTAAATGCATCTATACTATTTGCTTCAACCACTCCCTGTGGGAGTGAGTTCCACATTCTCACCACTCTCTGGGTAAAGAAGTTTCTTCTGAATTCCCGATTGGATTTCTGGGTGACTATCTTACATTGACTGCCTGGTCTGGCCCAAAACTGACTCCAGTCCTACAATATGCAATATGTAGTTGACTGTTAATGCTCTGAGGATAACTAGCGATGGGTAATAAACGCAGCTTTGCCAATGTCACTCACATCCCAGGAACAACTAAAAAGACAATTCGCTAAACTTTCTCGATTGGGAAGGGAACAATGGGATCAAACATATTATCCCTGGAAGTTGACAGCTTAATTTCCCATCGCGCTGTCATTTGTGGATTAAGAGCCAAGGAACAAAACCTTCTGGCAATGCAGTGTGGTATTTATACTTCTTGTGAGTGATTAATGCCAACTGGAATCTCCAGTAGTGTGCTTTCCCACTGAGCACCATTTAGCGTCTTTGTAAAGTTTATTGAAAAGCATATGCATACTAATTACCAGTGGAACGCCTCCAACTGGATATTTGAATTGGTATTTCACAACTGGAGTATGCTCCTAGACAAGTAGAGTTTGTAAAATAAAACATTTAGTGGTCGAAATTACGTTTCTACTGCCACCCCTTATAGCCCGCGGGAGGCGGCTAACAGGCAACAAAGGCCTACCTGCGACGGTAACCGGTTTCCACGCCTGCGCAGAAATTCAATCGGCTGTTTGGCCGAGGCGCCAATAGCTAACACTGTGCCGGCTAATGCCACCCGCATGGTGACGTCATCCAGCGTGCAACGCCCCCTTGGCGCCTCTATCGTGATATTTACTTTGAATGTCGGCCTCCCCGGCAGGCATTCTTACAGACTGGAAATAGTGGTGAGTAAACAGTAGAACTCGGGCGGTATTGCTTTTTCTTTTTTTATTTCTTCATTTTTTTCATTAGTTGTAACAGTGGGGAAGTTTGTGTGTGGGTCGGGGATGTTTGTGTGTGCGTCGGAGAAGTTTGTGTGTGGGTCGGGGAAGTTTGTGTGTGCGTCGGAGAAGTTTGTGTGTGGGTCGGAGAAGTTTGTGTGTGGGTCGGGGAAGTTTGTGTGTGGGTCGGGGATGTTTGTGTGTGGGTCGGGGAAGTTTGTGTGTGCGTCGGAGAAGTTTGTGTCGATCGGGGAAGTTTGTGTGTGGGTCAGTGAAGTTTGTGTGTAGGTCGGAGAAGTTTGTGTGTGGGTCGGGGATGTTTGTGTGTGCGTCGGAGAAGTTTGTGTGTAGGTCAGAGAAGTTTGTGTGTGGGTCGGGGAAATTTGTGTGTGGGTCGGTGAAGTTTGTGTGTGGGTCGGAGAAGTTTGTGTCGATCGGGGAAGTTTGTGTGTGGGTCGGAGAAGTTTGTGTCGATCGGGGAAGTTTGTGTGTGGGTCAGTGAAGTTTGTGTGTGGGTCGGAGAAGTTTGTGTGTGGGTCGGAGAAGTTTGTGTCAGTCGGGGAAGTTTGTGTGCAGGTCGGAGAAGTTTGTGTGTGGGTCGGAGAAATTTGTCTGTGGGTCGGGGAAGCTTGTGTCGGTCGGGGAAGTTTGTGTGTGGGTCGGGGAAGTTTGTGTGTGGGTCGGAGAAGTTTGTGTGTGGGTCGGGGAAGTTTGTGTATGGGTCGGGGAAGTTTGTGTGTGGGTCAGAGAAGTTTGTGTATGGGTCGGAGAAGTTTGAGGTGTAACTGTGGAGAAGTTTGTGTGTGGGTCGGGGAAGTTTGTGTTTAGGTCGGAGAAGTTTGTGTGTGGGTCGGAGAAGTTTGTGTGTGGGTCGGGGAAGTTTGTGTGTGGGTCGGGGAAGTTTGTATCGGTCGGGGAAGTTTGTGTGTGGGTCGGGGAAGTTTGTGTGCGGGTCGGAGAAGTTTGAGGTGTAACGGTGGAGATGTTTGTGTGTGGGTCGGAGAAGTTTGTGTGTGGGTCGGGGAAGTTTGTGTGTGGGTCGGAGAAATTTGTGTGTGGGTCGGAGAAGTTTGTGTGTGGAGCGGAGAAGTTTGTGTGTGGGTCGGAGAAGTTTGTGTGTGGGTCGGTGAAGTTTGCGTGTGGGTCGGAGAAGTTTGCGTGTAGGTCGGGGAAGTTTGTGTGTGGGTCAGTGAAGTTTGTGTGTGTGTCGGAGAAGTTTGTGTGTGGGTCGGAGAAGTTTGTGTCAGTCGGGGAAGTTTGTGTGTGGGTCAGAGAAGTTTGTGTGTGGGTCGGAGAAATTTGAGGCGTAACTGTGGAGATGTTTGTGTGTGGGTCGGGGAAGTTTGTGTGTGGGTCGGAGAAGTTTGTGTCTGGGTCGGGGGAGTTTGTGTGTGGGTCGGAGAAGTTTGTGTGTGGGTCGGGGAAGTTGTGTGTGGGTCAGGAAAGTTTGTATCGGTCGGGGAAGTTTGTGTGTGGGTCGGGGAAGTTTGTATGCGGATCGGAGATGTTTGAGGTGTAACGGTGGAGAAGTTTGTGTGTGGGTCGGAGAAGTTTGTGTGTGGGTCGGGGAAGTTTGTGTGTGGGTCGGGGAAGTTTGTGTGTGGGTCGGAGAAATTTGTGTGTGGGTCGGAGAAGTTTGTGTGTGGGTCGGAGAAGTTTGAGTTGTAACAGTGGAGAAGTTTGTGTGTGGGTCGGGGAAGTTTGTGTGTGGGTCAGAGAAGTTTGTGTGTGGGTCGGAGAAGTTTGTGTCGGTCAGAGAAGTTTGTGTGTGGGTCGGAGAAGTTTGAGGTGTAACAGTGGAGAAGTTTGTGTGTGGGTCGGGAAAGTTTGTGTGTGGGTCGGGGAAGTTTGTGTGTGGGTCGGAGAAATTTGTGTGTGGGTCGGAGAAGTTTGTGTCTGGGTCGGAGAAGTTTGTGTGTGGGTCAGGGAAGTTTGAGGTGTAACAGTGGAGAAGTTTGTGTGTGGGTCGGGGAAGTTTGTGTGTGGGTCAGAGAAGTTTGTGTGTGGGTCGGAGAAGTTTGTGTGGGTCAGAGAAATTTGTGTGTGGGTCGGAGAAGTTTGAGGTGTAACAGTGGAGAAGTTTGTGTGTGGGTCGGGAAAGTTTGTGTGTGGGTCAGGGAAGTTTGTGTGTGGGTCGGAGAAATTTGTGTGTGGGTCGGAGAAGTTTGTGTCTGGGTCGGAGAAGTTTGTGTGTGGGTCGGGTAAGTTTGTGTGTGGGTCAGAGAAGTTTGTGTGTGGGTCGGAGAAGTTTAAGGTGTAACAGTGGAGAAATTTGTGTGTGGGTCGGAGAAGTTTGTGTCTGGGTCGGGGAAGTTTGTGTGTGCGTCGGAGAAATTTGTGTGTGGGTCGGAGAAGTTTGTGTGTGGGTCGGAGAAGTTTGAGTTGTAACAGTGGAGAAGTTTGTGCGCGGGTCGGAGAAGTTTGAGGTGTAACAGTGGAGATGTTTGTGTGTGGGTCGGGGAAGTTTGTGTGTGGGTCAGAGAAGTTTGTGTGTGGGTCGGAGAAGTTTGTGTGTGGGTCAGAGAAGTTTGTGTGTGGGGCGGAGAAGTTTGTGTGTGCGTCGGAGAAGTTTGTGTGTGGGTCGGGGAAGTTTGTGTGTGCGTCGGAGAAGTTTGTGTGTGGGTCGGAGAAGTTTGTGTGTGGGTCGGGGAAGTTTGTGTGTGGGTCGGGGATGTTTGTGTGTGGGTCGGGGAAGTTTGTGTGTGCGTCGGAGAAGTTTGTGTGTGGGTCGGAGAAGTTTGTGTCGATCGGGGAAGTTTGTGTGTGGGTCAGTGAAGTTTGTATGTAGGTCGGAGAAGTTTGTGTGTGGGTCGGGGATGTTTGTGTGTGCGTCGGAGACGTTTGTGTGTAGGTCGGAGAAGTTTGTTTGTGGGTCGGAGAAGATTGTGTCGGTCGGGGAAATTTGTGTGTGGGTCGGAGAAGTTTGTGTGTGGGTCGGGGAAATTTGTGTGTGGGTCGGTGAAGTTTGTGTGTGGGTCGGAGAAATTTGTGTCGATCGGGGAAGTTTGTGTGTGGGTCAGTGAAGTTTGTGTGTGGGTCGGAGAAGTTTGTGTGTGGGTCGGAGAAGTTTGTGTCTGTCAGGGAAGTTTGTGTGCAGGTCGGAGAAGTTTGTGTGTGGGTCGGAGAAATTTGTCTGTGGATCGGAGAAGTTTGTGGGTTGGAGAAGTTTGTGTGTGGGTCGGGGAAGCTTGTGTCGGTCGGGGAAGTTTGTGTGTGGGTCGGAGAAGTTTGTGTGTGGGTCGGGGAAGTTTGTGTATGGATCGGGGAAGTTTGTGTGTGGGTCAGAGAAGTTTGTGTGTGGGTCGGAGAAGTTTGACGTGTAACTGTGGAGAAGTTTGTGTGTGGGTCGGGGAAGTTTGTGTTTGGGTCGGAGAAGTTTGTGTGTGGGTCGGAGAAGTTTAAGGTGTAACAGTGGAGAAATTTGTGTGTGGGTCGGAGAAGTTTGTGTCTGGGTCGGGGAAGTTTGTGTGTGGGTCGGAGAAATTTGTGTGTGGGTCGGAGAAGTTTGTGTGTGGGTCGGAGAAGTTTGAGTTGTAACAGTGGAGAAGTTTGTGTGCGGGTCAGAGAAGTTTGAGGTGTAACAGTGGAGAAGTTTGTGTGTGGGTCGGGGAAGTTTGTGTGTGGGTCAGAGAAGTTTGTGTGTGGGTCGGAGAAGTTTGTGTGTGGGTCAGAGAAGTTTGTGTGTGGGGCGGAGAAGTTTGTGTGTGCGTCGGAGAAGTTTGTGTGTGGGTCAGGGAAGTTTGTGTGTGCGTCGGAGAAGTTTGTGTGTGGGTCGGAGAAGTTTGTGTGTGGGTCGGGGAAGTTTGTGTGTGGGTCGGGGATGTTTGTGTGTGGGTCGGGGAAGTTTGTGTGTGCGTCGGAGAAGTTTGTGTGTGGGTCGGAGAAGTTTGTGTCGATCGGGGAAGTTTGTGTGTGGGTCAGTGAAGTTTGTGTGTAGGTCGGAGAAGTTTGTGTGTGGGTCGGGGATGTTTGTGTGTGCGTCGGAGACGTTTGTGTGTAGGTCGGAGAAGTTTGTGTGTGGGTCGGAGAAGATTGTGTCAGTCGGGGAAATTTGTGTGTGGGTCGGAGAAGTTTGTGTGTGGGTCGGGGAAATTTGTGTGTGGGTCGGTGAAGTTTGTGTGTGGATCGGAGAAGTTTGTGTCGATCGGGGAAGTTTGTGTGTGGGTCAGTGAAGTTTGTGTGTGGGTCGGAGAAGTTTGTGTGTGGGTCGGAGAAGTTTGTGTCGGTCAGGGAAGTTTGTGTGCAGGTCGGAGAAGTTTGTGTGTGGGTCGGAGAAGTTTGTCTGTGGGTCGGAGAAGTTTGTCTGTGGGTTGGAGAAGTTTGTGTGTGGGTCGGGGAAGCTTGTGTCGGTCGGGGTAGTTTGTGTGTGGGTCGGGGAAGTTTGTGTGTGGGTCGGAGAAGTTTGTGTGTGGGTCGGGGAAGTTTGTGTATGGGTCGGGGAAGTTTGTGTGTGGGTCAGAGAAGTTTGTGTGTGGGTCGGAGAAGTTTGAGGTGTAACTGTGGAGAAGTTTGTGTGTGGGTCGGGGAAGTTTGTATTTGGGTCGGAGAAGTTTGTGTGTGGGTCGGAGAAGTTTGTGTCTGGGTCGGAGAAGTTTGTGTGTGGGTCAGTGAAGTTTGTGTGTGGGTCGGGGAAGTTTGTGTGTGGGTCGGGGAAGTTTGTATCGGTCGGGAAAGTTTGTGTGTGGGTCGGGGAAGTTTATGTGCAGGTCGGAGAAGTTTGAGGTGTAACGGTGGAGACGTTTGTGTGTGGGTCGGAGAAGTTTGTGTGTGGGTCGGGAAAGTTTGTGTGTGGGTCGGAGAAATTTGTGTGTGGGTCGGAGAAGTTTGTGTGTGGGTCGGAGAAGTTTGTGTGTGGGTCGGTGAAGTTTGCTTGTGGGTCGGAGAAGTTTGCGTGTAGGTCGGGGAAGTTTGTGTGTGGGTCAGTGAAGTTTGTGTGTGGGTCGGAGAAGTTTGTGTGTGGGTCGGAGAAGTTTGTGTCGGTCGGGGAAGTTTGTGTGTGGGTCAGAGAAGTTTGTGTGTGGGTCGGAGAAGTTTGTGTGTGGGTCGGAGAAGTTTGTGTCGGTCGGGGAAGTTTGTGTGTGGGTCAGAGAAGTTTGTGTGTGGGTCGGGGAAGTCTGTGTGCGGGTCGGAGATGTTTGAGGTGTAACGGTGGAGAAGTTTGTGTGTGTGTAGGAGAAGTTTGAGGTGTAACAGTGGAGAAGTTTGTGTGTGGGTCGGGGAAGTTTGTGTGTGGGTCAGAGAAGTTTGTGTGTGGGTCGGAGAAGTTTGTGTGGGTCAGAAAAGTTTGTGTGTGGGTCGGAGAAGTTTGAGGTGTAACAGTGGAGAAGTTTGTGTGTGGCTCGGGAAAGTTTGTGTGGAGGTCGGGGAAGTTTGTGTGTGGGTCGGAGAAGTTTGTGTCTGGGTCGGAGAAGTTTGTGTGTGGGTCGGGGAAGTTTGTGTGTGGGTCAGAGAAGTTTGTGTGTGGGTCGGAGAAGTTTGAGGTGTAACAGTGGAGAAATTTGTGTGCGGGTCGGAGAAGTTTGAGGTGTAACAGTGGAGAAGTTTGTGTGTGGGTCAGAGAAGTTTGTGTGTGGGTCGGAGAAGTTTGCGTGTGTGTCGGGGAAGTTTGTGTGTGGGTCAGAGAAGTTTGTGTGTGGGTCGGAGAAGTTTGAGGTGTAACAGTGGAGAAGTTTGTGTGTGGGTCGGGGAAGTTTGTGCGTGGGTCGGAGAAGTTTGTGTGTGGGTCGGGGAAGTTTGTGTGTGGGTCGGGGAAGTTTGTGTGTGGGTCAGAGAAGTTTATGTGTGGGTCGGAGAAGTTTATGGTATACCGGTGGAGAAGTTTGTGTGTGGGTCGGGGAAGTTTGTTTGTGGGTCGGAGAAGTTTGTGTGTGGGTCGGGGAAGTTTGTGTGCGGGTCCGGGAAGTTTCTGTGTGCGTCGGAGAAGTTTGTGTGTGGGTCGGGGAAGTTTGTGTGTGGGTCGGAAAAGTTTGTGTGTGGGTCGGGGAAGTTTGTGTGTGGGTCGGGGAAGTTTGTGTGCGGGTCCGGGAAGTTTGTGTGTGGGTCCGAGAAGTTTGTGTGTGGGTCGGGGAAGTTTGTGTGTGGGTCGGAGAAGTTTGTGTCTGGGTCGGGGAAGTTTGTGTGTGCGTCGTGGAAGTTTGTGTCGGTCGGGGAAATTTGTGTGTGGGTCGGGGAAGTTTGTGTGTGGGTCGGAGAAGTTTATGGTATACCGGTGGAGAAGTTTGTGTGTGGGTCGGGGAAGTTTGTGTGTGGGTCGGAGAAGTTTGTGTGTGGGTCGGGGAAGTTTGTGTGCGGGTCTGGGAAGTTTGTGTGTGCGTCGGAGAAGTTTGTTTGTGGGTCGGGGAAGTTTGTGTGTGGGTCGGAAAAGTTTGTGTGTGGGTCGGGGAAGTTTGTGTGTGGGTCGGGGAAGTTTGTGTGCGGGTCCGGGAAGTTTGTGTGTGGATCGGAGAAGTTTGTGTGTGGGTCGGGGAAGTTTGTGTGTGGGTCGGAGAAGTTTGTGTCTGGGTCGGGGAAGTTTGTGTGTGCGTCGTGGAAGTTTGTGTCGGTTGGGGAAATTTGTGTGTGGGTCGGGGAAGTTTGTGTGTGGGTCGGGGATGTTTGTGTGTGGGTCGGGGAAGTTTGTGTGTGGGTCGGGGAAGTTTGTGTGTGGGTCGGAGAAGTTTGTGTGTGGGTCGGAGAAGTTTGTGTGTGGGTCGGAGAAGTTTGAGGTGTAACGGTGGAGATGTTTGTCTGTGGGTCGGAGAAGTTTGTGTCTGGGTCGGAGAAGTTTGTGTGTGGGTCGGAGAAGTTTGAGGTGTAACAGTAGAGAAGTTTGTGTGTGGGTCGGGGAAGTGTGTGTGTAGGTCGGGGAAGTTTGTGTGTGGGTCAGAGAAGTTTGTGTGTGGGTCGGAGAAGTTTGAGGTGTAACAGTGGAGAAGTTTGTGTGTGGGTCGGGGAAGTTTGTGTCTGGGTCAGGGAAGTTTGTGTGTGGGTCGGGGAAGTTTGAGGTGTAACAGTGGAAATGTTTGCGTGTGGGTCGGAGAAGTTTGCGTGTGGGTCGGGGAAGTTTGTGTGTAGGTCGGGAAAGTTTGTGTGTGGGTCGGAGAAATTTGTGTGTGGATCGGTGAAGTTTGTGTGTGGGTCGGGGAAGTTTGCGTGTGAGTCGGGGAAGTTTGTGTGTAGGTCGGGGAAGTTTGTGTAGGTCGGGGAAGTTTGTGTGTGGGTCGGGGAAGTTTGCGTGTGGGTCGGGGAAGTTTGTGTGTGGGTCGGGGAAGTTTGTGTGTGGGTCGGAGAAGTTTGCGTGTGGGTCGGGGAAGTTTGCGTGTTGGTCGGGGAAGTTTGTGTGTAGGTCGGGGAAGTTTGTGTAGGTCGGGGAAGTTTGCGTGTGGGTCGGGGAAGTTTGTGTGTAGGTCGGGGAAGTTTGTGTAGGTCGGGGAAGTTTGTGTGTGGGTCGGGGAAGTTTGTGTGTGCGTCGGAGAAGTTTGTGTGTGGGTCGGAGAAGTTTGTGTGTGCGTCGGAGGAGTTTGTGTGTGGGTCGGATAAGTTTGTGTGTGGGTCAGAGAAGTTTGTGTGTGCGTCGGAGAAGTTTGTGTGTGGGTCGGAGAAGTCTGTGTGTAGGTCGGGGAAGTTTGTGTGTGGGTCGGGGAAGTTTGTGTAGGTCGGGGAAGTTTGTGTGTGGGTCGGGGAAGTTTGTGTGTGCGTCAGAGAAGTTTGTGTGTGGGTCGGAGAAGTTTGCGTGTGGGTCGGGGAAGTTTGCGTGTGGGTCGGGGAAGTTTGTGTGTAGGTCGGGGAAGTTTGTGTAGGTCGGGGAAGTTTGTGTGTGGGTCGGGGAAGTTTGTGTGTGGGTCGGGGAAGTTTGTGTGTGGGTCGGGGAAGTTTGAGGTGTAACAGTGGGGAGGTTTGTGTGTGAGTCGGAGAAGTTTGTGTGTGGGTCGGGGAAGTGTGTATGTGGGTCGGGGAAGTTTGTGTGTGGGTCGGGGAAGTGTGTATGTGGGTCGGGGAAGTTTGTGTGTGGGTCGGGGAAGTTTGTGTGTAGGTCGGGGAAGTTTGTGTAGGTCGGGGAAGTTTGTGTGTGGGCCGGGGAAGTTTGTGTGTGGGTCGGGGAAGTTTGTGTGTGGGTCGGGGAAGTTTGAGGTGTAACAGTGGGGAGGTTTGTGTGTGAGTCGGAGAAGTTTATGTGTGGGTCGGGGAAGTTTGAGGTGTAAATGTGGGGAGGTTTCTGTGTGAGTCGGAGAAGTTTGTGTGTGGGTCGGGGAAGTTTGTGTGTGGGTCGGGGAAGTGTGTATGTGGGTCGGGGAAGTTTGTGTGTGGGTCGGGGAAGTGTGTATGTGGGTCGGAGAATTTTGAGGGTTTTTTTTCTCCTTTTTCTTCCCGTTTTCCAGCTAGCACGGCGGAAGCCTCCCGACGCGAAATTCAGTCGGCCTCCTGAGCTCCCCCCGAGGATGAGTGTGCATCGTCACTTTTTAGCGTCGCTCTCTCATCTTTGGGTGTGAAAACCGAATTTGGCAATTTGAGCCTGCACCTAATGCCCGGCGGTAAAATCAGCACTCAGGCGGTGACACCGCCTTGAAAATGGCGGTAACGAATTTTGACCCCTTTGTAAGGTGTTGCTGCAGATCTACAAAAGTTTTGTGCACAGAAGCTCCACTCGAAGAATTTAGTCCAACCTGACCCGATTGGTATGTGATGAGTTAGAGTGATGCGATACTCCACCAAAGAGTGGAAGAAACGCTGGCACGGCTGACTTGCCCTGTTTGAGTCATGTACCCCATTGACACAGAACAGTGGCTGGAGAGAAGCAACTGATCCACATCGTCCTTTCCTGTGAGTTGAAGGATGAGCTGCGGTTCGAATATCGCACATGGTAATGAAAAGGGAGAGAATACCAATGTGTTTCCAATGTAACTAATGTAAGTACATGCATCATGGAGATTGTCCAATGAGGAGAGACCGAGGAGACTAGGGGGCCGAAATTCATCACTCACTGCCCGCTGCCACCGCCTGCCGCCCACTGCCGCCGACATTGCTGCTCTTGATCCGCCCAGTGCCACTGTCGGGGTGGCCTGAAGCGAGCGGGAGGGGAGAGCCGCCGGGAATCGCCCACTGACGTCAACGGACGGCCGAGTGGTGCAAGTGAGCTCCCGCCCACCGAGCTCCCAGCTTCCTGCGGGCGGGAGTTGGCGGGACCCGGCGGCAGAACGGGGTTGGACCGCTGGCTGGAGGCTGATCTGTCCCCGACGGTAAGTAGGAAGAACCTGAAAAAAAGGTACGTGAAAATTTGACATTTTTTTTCAACAGCGATTTATCTGCATGGGGTCCCCCCCGGAGGTCTTCCAACAGTTTTTTTCATTTTTTATTGCCGACTTTTTTTTTCCAGGTCTTCGACCCTCCGTCCTCCATCTCCGACTCCATTCTCGGCAGCACTTGGGCAGCAAGCGCCTCTGCCGCCGAGAATGCGATCTCCCGCCCGCTGCCACCCAGATTAGCGACGTGCGCCGTCCATTTGCCGCCCGCCGACCTTCGAGGGACCTCGGCCATGACTATCCCGGCCAAAGTACCGTCCGGTACCTCGGCGGCCATTGGTGGCACTTTGGGCGGCACTTGGGCGGGCGGAGGCCTTGCTGAAAATTGGTCCCGAGGCCTATATTCTCTCGAGTTTAGAAGAATGAGAGATGATCTCATTGAAAAACAAAATTCTTACAGGGATTTAACAGGGTAGATGCAAGAAGAATCTTTCCCCTGGCTGGGGAGTCTAGAACCAGGGAGCCACAGTCGCAGAATAACAGGTCGGCCATTTAGGACTGAGATGAGGAGAAACCTCTTCACTCAGAGGGTGGTGAATCTTTGGAATTCCCTACCCTCGAGGGCTGTGGAGGCTGGGTCATTGAGTATATTCAAGACACAGATCGATAGATTTTTGGTATTAAGGGAATCAAGGGATATGGGGATAATGTAGGAAAGTGGAGTTGAGGTAGAAGATCATCCATGATCTTATTGAATGACGGAGCAGGCTCGAGGGGCTGAATGGCCTACTCCTGCTCCTAATTCTTATGTTCTTATCACGAAATACTTGTGAATCTTCATCCAATACCTCAAACTAAAAGGCAGGCTAAAATCACGTGTGCAATGCTGAGCACACTTCAATGTTTCAGCTGAATTCCATTCTTTACAAACGTTATAAGAACATAGTGGGCAGATTCGACAGGATTGGGTTCAGCAATGATACCTGCACAGTCAAATAGCCTGTGATTCTTATAGTCAAAAGATGGGTACACGAAGAATTGCCACCTGGATAAAGTAGAAACAGGCGGATGGGGCTCGTACAGCTGTACCTCAGTAAGGGACAAACCCCTTCTGCAAAGTGAAGAGCTTCTCAAGTCAAAAAAGACGAGGCAAGAGAGTTTTTTTTAATATGTGTTGTGGGTTCAAGTCGAGGAAATTGAGCACATAAATCTAGGCTGAAACTCCAGTGTAGTGCTGAGGCAGTGCTGTGCTGTCGGAGGTGCCGTCTTTCGGATGAGATGTTAAACCGAAGCTCCATCTGCCCTTTCAAGTGGTCGTAAAAGATCCCATGGCACTATTTCGGAGAAGAGCAGGGGAGTTATCCCCGGTGTCCTGGCCAATATTTATCCCTCAATCAACATAACAAAAAAACAGATTATCTGCTCATTATCACATTGCTGTTTGTGGGAGCTTGCTGTGCGCAAATTGGCTGCCATGTTTCCCACATCATCATCATCATCATAGGCAGTCCCTCGGAATCGAGGAAGACTTGCTTCCACTCTTAAAAATGAGTCCTTATGTGGCTGAACAGTCCAATACGAGAACCACAGTCCCGGTCACAGGTGGGACACACATTTCAACAGTGACTACACTCCGAAAGTACTTCATTGGCTGTAAAGCACTTTGAGACATCCGGTGGTCGTGAAAGGCGCTATATAAATGCAAGTCTTTCTTTCTTTATCTGAAGTTGCAAAATGGACAGGGCACCGTTGCAAAGACAGTTCGGGTGGCTTTCCCCCCGTATTGAGCCTTTCAGAGTACAATTTTCACACGAAGCGAGTCTGAACGAGAGCCAATACAAAAGCTGGCAGCTGTAGCTGTCCGCTGAGTTTGGGAGAGACAGCAGCTGTAGCTTTCTGTCAGAGGAACACTGCGCACCGGCCCACAGGCACCCATAGAATGTCAGCCAATGTTTTCATCTAAAGTTGCTAGCAACTGTAACCTCATTGCAGTTTGAAGGAGCTTTTATTTTTAAGCTTGACGAACATTCAAGTAATCCACAGCCGTCACGTAATAGAATGTAGTATATCAGCAGTAAGACAATCGATAGGTAAGTTCTGATACTTTTTCCCCAGACTGTGTGAATCAATATTTTTTCCTTACTTTCCTTTCTCACTAATTTTTCCCCCCTCCCTCTTTTGACTCCTTTATAGGGAACATTTCCAATAATGCCATTCCTTCTCTGTTATCCAAGGACCATTATTCATGGGCGAGCCTGGACTGTCAGCAGTCTATGCTACAACAGAGAGTCTGATCCTGTGTGCAACCAATATCCATTCCCATGTATTGAGTCACTGCCTAACAAAGAAAGGCGAGAAACCTGGGCAATTTTCCTCACCCTAAGCTAGTGTCAGCTGTGGCTCAGTGGCTAGCACATTTGCCTCTGAGTCAGAAGGTTATAGGTTCAAGTCCCACTCCAGAGACTTGACCATATCGTCATCATAGGCAGTGCCTCAGAATTGAAGAAGACTTGCTTCTCTTAGCATGAGTTCTTACGTGGCTGTACAGTCCAATATGGGAATAGCAGACCCTGTCACAGCTGGGACAAATAGTCGTTGAGGGAAGGGGTGGATGGGACTGGTTTGCCGCACGCTCTTTCCGCTGCCTGCGCTTGATTTCTGCATGCTCTTGACGATGAGGTTCAAGGTGCTCAGCGCCCTCCTGGATGCACTTCCTCCACTTAGGGCGGTCTTTAGCCAGGAACTCCGAGGTGCAAGTGGGGATGTTGCACTTTATCAGGGAGGGTGTTCTTGTTGTTATCTATGTTAACGTTATAACTGTGTAAGACTTGCCACCAGAGGGCGCAGCTGTTGGAGGCCCAAGGGTCACCTGCACACCTCATGCAAGCGAGTACAAAATGTTGTCTGCCATGCTACCTTGGCACTCTGGAGTTTTATTAAAGAGACTAAGGTCACATCAGTTTAAGCTTACAGCACTCAGTCTTGTGGAGTTATTCTAAACATAACACTTGTAACGTTTCCGTTGCCCTCCTTTGGCTCATTTGCCATGAAGGACTTCCGAGTAAAGCGCTTGCTTTGGGAGTCTCATGTCTGGCATGCGACCTATGTGGCCTGTCCAACGGAACTGATCAAGTGTGGCCAGTGCTTCAATGCTGGAGATGTTGGCCTGGCCGAGGACGCTAATGTTGGTGTGTCTGTCCTCCCAGGGGATTTGTAGGATCTTGCGGAGACATCGTTGATGGTATTTCTCCAATGATTTGAGGTGACTGCTGTACATGGTCCATGTCTCTGAGCCATACAGGAGGGCGGGTATTACTACAGCCCTGTAGACGAGCTTGAAAGCGAAAGCAGAGAGAGAAGGCATAGAAAGGGCCCTCTCCCTCATTAAATAGGAGGGCCAAGCTGCAGATTCTGCAGATCCTTACCTGGACCACCGGGAAGTGGGATGCCATGCCATCAGCCCGGCACTGAAGCGGAGTGCCGGGCAGCCAGGTCGGGGCACAGATCCCGTGATCCAACATGTGACCAGCAAGTGGTAAGTTGGCTGATTTTTATTTTCATCCGAGCGCCACCTCCCCTTTAAGCAGCGTCCCGCAAGCGGCCTTCAGCCTAGCACGTGCCCCCTGAAGCTGCTGTGGGCAATGGGGACGCTCCAGAATTTTCGCTCCGGGTCATCATCATCATCATAGGCGGCCTCTTGTAATGAGGATGACTTGTTTCCACGCCAAAAAAAGTGAGTTCACAGGTGTTTCAATGAAGGACCTAATATTCCAGGTCCCGAACTACATCCTGAAGGGTGGAAGATGCCTGTGTGTAGAATTTTTTAACGTGTGGTGACCGTTACACACCAGCCACCAGATGGGCTTGACAGAGCTCGGTCTTGGTCCAGTGGCAAGGATTAATCAAGACGACTGGAGACCAGCTCTGCTGCACGGACCTAGTGCGCACACATATCGCAGTGTGGGCTGGACCGTACTGCCTCCTGGGCCCTCGCCACTTCTGGGCCCCGAACTCACGCCTCTCCTGGGCCCCGATCACGTCGCTCCACGATCTCTCGCCGCTCCTTCGCCCCGACCTCACCTCTCCTGCTGTACCTCCAATCACCAGGGCAGCGGAGCAGGGGCACTACCACTTAACACCGCTGATAACTCCTGTGGAATTTAGCGGGCATTGTTAGCGCCGTCGTGCCTGGGTAAAAAGTCATTTGTGCCCCATTAGCGCCCCCGGGGTAAACGATCCGGATTCCTCACCCTGAGACTTTAAGCAACCGTCTAAAACGACAACCCAGCAACTATATGCAGTGGATGAGCCCCTTGAGTAGTGCTGCTGAAGGGTCCTTCCTGTCTGTTAGTGCCACAGGTTGATCACAAGGCGAGTCAGACACTGCGGGCGACCAATTTCATCACAGGGTCCCACGATAACAGTAGGACACATTTAAATATTTTAACGAGGTTTTTAAATACTTCTGGCACACATCCTGGACACCTGCAGTGGAGTCCGATCCGATAGGGCATGAGGCGTATTTCAGGCATGGAATGAAGGTGTTCATGCCTCCCGCCATATTGGGAGCCTATACACCAGGCACAGCGCGATCACATTTCCGGGCCAGAGAGTATAATAAATAGTGTCTAATTCTCCTCCTTCTGCTTCACCTTGGTGGCTGCAATGATTTATTCATCAAATACAGATACCACATCAATGTGAAAATCACCCTACAATTTCTCTTCTTCTGAGAAAAAGTTTCCACCTGAACTGTTAAATGTTTGCCAGATTTCTTGTTTTTAAACTTACTGGGGTAGAAATATGTCTCGAGCAGTAGAGTAACAAGGGCCGTAACGTGTAGGCTGCCTGTTGCGCGCCCCGCCCAATATTCAGTTGCATTGAAATCAATGGAGCTGGACATCAGGTGGGGTGCACAGTGGGCGGACTATGCACCATCGTCCAAGACGTATGTCTACCCTGTTGTAATGTATGCACCCGATCGTATGCTCACAGGTTTGGAGAGCTGTTGAAGTGGGAGTGGCTTAGCCAGTCACGTGATGTTCACAAGACTCAATAAAACCCCAGCCAGTTGAGTTCAGGGGATCCACGATGAGGCAGGTGGTTATGAGCCCGGTGGATGAACTGGTAATGTGTAGTGTGATTGTTAATCCTTCGCTAATAAACCAACTAGTTCTTAATAGCAATGTGTTGCCATGAATTCTTAAGCAAAGATCACCATCATCATCATCGGCAGTCCCTCGGGATCGAGGATGACTTGTTTCCACACTAAAAATGAGTACTCAGGTGAAGTCATTTTAAATGGTGGAAGACGCCTGTGCGTGAATTCTTTGAACATGGGGTGGCCACCACACGGGCTTGATGGAGCAAGGTCCAGTGTCAAGGGGATCCAAAACGACTGGAGACCAGGCTCCGCCACATGTGCCAATACATACACACAAACTCAAACATACTCCTACTGTCCTCCTTCCTATCTCCTTCCCACAGGACCTCTCTACGTGGAATTCCTTAAGCAAAGAACCCAAAGAGCAAATACATACATACATTATAAGGGGTTATGGGGAGTGGGCAGGGAAGTGGAGCTGAGTCCATGATCAGATCAGCCATGATCTTATTGAATGGCAGAGCAGGCTCGAGGGGCCGAATGGCCTACTCCTGCTCCTTTTTCTTATGTCCTTATGTTCTTATCTCTCTACTTGTGGTTTCTTGAAGTTAAATGTGTTTTTTTTTAATGTCGACAGATTGTAGAAATAGCAATGTGACCATGGTATTAAAACTGCGACTCTATGTCCAATGGCACAAACATTGAGTCACCGTAGCCCTAAAATTATAAAATCACAGTAATCAGAGCACGGAGAATGATACGGAGCAACCCGCCTGTTGCGGCTGAGCAATGAAAGCCCAGCATGTCAGTGAGACCAACTGATTTGGTCGCATTGTTCCCCAGCGCTGATACTATAAACCTGTGTTAGTGTAGGTGGGATAAACACACCTCACAAAGGAGGTGAGACCACCTCCAATGAGCTTCCTGAAGAAGACATCTAAATACCATAGGTTCACATTTGTCCAGCATTTTGCTTCTCCCAATTGCTCAGCGAGATTAACGAGCAAAGAGCTGGTCTGTATAACCAGGGAAGGTTCCAAGAGCCAATGGGCCAGATAGTCTCAGTAAGAGTGGTGGTCGCAAAGCTCGAATTACCATGGTTAGGTGTTAGGCATTTATTGCCCGTCGCTAGCTGCCCTTGAGAGGGAGGTGAACCTTCTGCTTGAACCGCTGCAGTCCATGTGGTGCAGGTGCTCCCACAGTGCTGTTAGGGAGGGAGTTCCAGGATTTTGAACCAGTGATGATGAAGGAACGGCCGATATATGCCCAAGTTAGGATGGGGTGGGACTTGGAGGGGAACGTGGAGGTGGTGGTGTTCCCATGTCCTTTTTGGTGGTGGAGGTTGCAGATTTGGGAAGTGAAGTCGAATAATCGACCAACATTTACGATGAGAGCTTCCACATGAATTACATGGGGTAAGGTACTGAGAATGATCAGCACCGATAGGCATACCCTAGCCAGGACTCAATGACCTTAGGAGGAGAGAAAACTGGTTTAGATATTTTTTAAAAGCTGCTGGGGGCTAAATTGGGCTGCGAAATGCCCGTTTTTTGGGCACTGCACGGCCATCTAACACTCAAAAATGGGGTCCAACATGCACGCACACATTTCCAATGTGAAGTGCACAGAATGCCATCTTGGTAAAGGGATTTGCACGTGTGCCGCTAACGACCGGCAGCAGCATGCAGAGCCACGTTGTCCGTATGCCAGACATGAGACTCCCAAAGCAAGCGCTCTACTCAGAACTCCTTCACGGCAAACGAGCTAAAGGTTGGCAGAGGAAACGTTACAAGGACACCCTCAAAGCCTCTCTGATAAAGTGCAACATCTCCACCGACACCTGGGAGTCCCTGGCCAAAGACCGCCCTAAGTGGAGGAAGTGCATCCGGGAGGGCGCTGAGCACCTCGAGTCTCATTGCCGAGAGCATGCAGAAACCAAGCGCAGGCAGCGGAAAGAGTGTGGGGCAAATCTGTCTCACCCACCACTTCCCTCAACGACTGTCTGTCCCACCTGTGACAGAGTCTGTGGTTCTCGTATTGGACTGTTCAGCCACTGAAGGCCTCATTTTTAGAGTGGAAGCAAGTCTTCCTCGATTCCGAGGGACTGCCTTTGATGATGAATGGTCGAAATAAGTGTATACGGCTGATTTGACGCCAGTGCTGTCATTTTCCAACTGCACACTCCAGCCGCAATGTGATTCCCATGCCCGTTTTGGGGGGGTTAGCCAATGTAACCCCCTTTCCGTTTAAGGAACACATTGGAGGCAATTATAATCGTGGGACCAAAAATAAAAATAAACAGGAATGGATTAAGTAATAAGTAAAGGATTGGGTGAGTGATGTTCACAGCTAATATAGCTAACGTGGGGATGACTGCATAGCAGAAAGACACTCCTCGGTAATTCTCCAACTCACAGCCTCATGCATCATGGAGCATGCACTAAAATAACACTTTGATGTCACAGAACATGCTTCCTTTCCATTTCCCGTTCCCACTCTGTAAGTGAGATACCAGATCTTCAATATCTCTTCTGTGCAGCAGTAGTGCTACACAGATTAATGAGATGAAGACAAGAGTAAGAAATAGCTGGCACTACATGCAAGTGTTGTGCGGGACAGAGCACATTCCCTGGAAACTTCGAGACAAATCAGGAAGCAAGGCAAGTATCTCACTGTTCTGCAAAGCGTTTCACTGCATTGTCAAAACACATCAGAACGTTATTTAAAAATATGACCTCACGCTATCTGGCAATATGAAACATATTTCCAGCGTATATAAACAGCTATAATGGCAGTCATTATGATAACCGTGATAAGGTGTCCTTGGTTCTGTCCACACACTTGGGCTAACACAATGGTGTCAGCCATGGCCTCTCCCTCTGTTTCGGAAGCTCTCGCTCTTACTGATAACTGTTAAACCCTTCTCTTCCCCATGGTTACTGACTGAAGCTTGCACTACAGAACAATGCTTCTGGTTGAATTACGTCTGGTTTGCAGATTCTATTTTATGTTTGAAAAGTTTGGTTCATTTAAAATGTGCAACTGTTTTGTCGGTGCTACTCTATCCTACGTTCAGAGAACGGTACAGCTGTCAAATTGCTCTCGACATGCAAAACTAACGGACCGATACATGGTAACATTATGGATTTTTTTATCATAGAATGTGCAGCACAGAAACAGGCCATTCGGCCCAATGGGTCCGTGCCGATGTTTATACTCCACACGAGCCTCCCCCCACCCCTCTTCATCTAACTCCATCAATACATCCTTCTGTTCCTTTCTCCCTCATGTACTTTTCCAGCTTCCCCTCAAATGGATCAATATAACATAAGAACATAAGAAATAGGAACAGGAGTAGGCCATACGGCCCCTCGAGCCTGCTCTGCCATTTAATACGATCATGGCTGATCTGATCATGGACTCAGATTCACTTCCCCGCCCGCTGCCCATAACCCCTTATTCCCTTATCGGTTACTATTCACCTCAACCACTCCCTGTGGTAGTGAGTTTCACATTCTCACCACTCGCTGGGTAAAGAAGCAACTTCCTCCCCTCCTTTTTTGTCTCCCTTGTTTCAGCTCTGATTGGAGCATGTCTCATTATCCGGCTGAAAATGTGTCTCCTTTACCTCCCAGGTGTGATGAACGGATCTCACCTGAAACAGTATACTGTCCATTCTCCTTTTAGATGCAGATGGGGCCTTCGGCAGCCAATGGGAACCGTTGGACACCAGCTCCATTCATGGGATGTGGGTGTCGTTGGCAAGGCCGGCATTTATTGCCCATCCCTAATTGCCCTTGGGAAGGTGGTGGTGAGCCGTCTTCTTCAACTGCTGCAGTCCATGTGGTGAAAGTACTCCCACAATGCTATTAGGGAGGGAGTTCCAGAATGATGCCACACTCGGTCAAATGCTGCTTGATGTCAAGGGCAGTCACTCTCATCTCACCTCTGGAATTCAGCTCTTTTGTCCATGTTTGGACCAAGGCTGTAATGAGGTCTGGTGCTAAGTGGTCCTGGCGGAACCCAAACTGGGCATCGGTGAGCAGGTTATTGGTAAGTGCTGCTTAATAGCACTGTCGACGACACCTTCCATCACTTTGCTGATGATTGAGAGTAGACTGATGGAACGATAATTGGCCAGATTGGATTTGTCCTGCTTTTTGTGGACAGAACATATCTGGGCAGTTTTCCATATTGCCGGGTAGATGCCAGTGGTGCAGCTGTACTGGAACAGCTTGGCTAGAGACACGGCTAGTTCTGGAGCACAAGTCTTCAGCACGACAGCCGGGATGTTGTCGGGGCCCATAACCTTTGCTGTATCCAGTGCACTCAGCCGTTTCTTGATATCACGTGGAGTGAATCGATTGACTGAAAGTGGGGATCTCAGAAGTAGGCGAGTTGGATCATCTACTCATCACTTCTGTCTGAAGATAATTGCAAACACTTGAACCGTGTCTTTTATAGTGAGAGATATGCCGGGCCATGAGGTTACAGTTTGTGATGTAATTCAATTCTGTTGCTACTGATGCACAGCGCCTTATGGATGCTCAGTTTTCAGCTGCTAGATCTGTTCTGAAACTATTCCATTTAGCACGGTGGTAGTGCCACTCAACACGATGGATGGTGTCCTCAGTGTGAAGACAAGACTTCTTCTCCACAAGGACTGCTACCATTGCTGCCATGGACAGATGCATCTGCGACAGGTCGATTGGTGAGGAGGAGGCCAAGTAGGTTTTTCCCTCTTATTGGTTCTCTCACCACCTGCTGCAGGCCCAGTCTGGCAGCTATGTCCTTTAGGACTCAGCCAATTTGGTCAGTAGTGGTGCTACCGAGCCACTCTTGATGAGGGACATTGAAGTTGTTGTGTTCCTAACACAGATGAGGCTGCACACAGGGAGGTTAAAGTAACAGTGACCTCAATCTTTAAAAGACACTCCAGAGTGAGGAACAGGCCTTACGGGCCGGCTTATATACAGTGCTCCCAAGGGATGCTGGGATCCCTTGGGACTTCAGGGGATGAGCTCCCTGGTGGCGGAACATGGGAGTGCATGCTTTACAGATACACAACATCACTCCCCACCCCAAAGTCAAAGTGAAAACTATTTACAAGGTGAGGCAGTCGGGAACCTTTCTTTCCCTGGTGGACCACCTCGGTACAAATGTCTGTTCTAGTGTGTTGGCTGTGCCCTCGCTGGGCTGGAGGGTTGTTGGCCCTGCAGGGCTGCTGGGTGAGCCTGGCCTTGCTGGGCTGTTGGGCGTGATGGGTTCGATTTCCTGGTCTGGGGTGTGTCGTTGATCCTTTGGGTGCGTGTTATGGGCTCGAAAAAGGTGGTGTCTGCTGTGGGTTGTTCAGGGTAGTCTGTGAACTGCAGCCTCGTTTGGTCCAGGTGCTTTCTGCAAATTTGTCCATTGTCTAGTTTGACTACAAACACCCTACTCCCTTCTTTAGCTATCACCGTGCCCGGGATCCACTTGGGACCATGTCCACAGTTTAGCACATACACAGGGTCATTCAGATCAATTTCCCGTGACACAGTGGCGCGACCATCATTTACATTTTGTTGTTGCCGCCTGCTCTCTACCTGATCATGCAGGTTGGGGTGAACCAGTGAGAGTCTGGTTTTAAGTGTCCTTTTCATGAGTAGCTCAGCCGGGGGCACCCCTGTAAGCGAGTGGGGTCTCGTGCGGTAGCTGAGCAGTACTCGGGAAAGGTAGGTTTGGAGTGAGCCTTCTGTGACTCGTTTAAGGCTCTGTTTGATGGTTTGTACTGCCCGCTCTGCCTGCCCATTGGAGGCTGGTTTAAACGGGGCCGAGGTGACATGTTTGTTCCCATTGCGGGTCATGAATTCTTTAAATTTGGCACTGGTGAAACATGGCCTGTTGTCACTGACCAGTATGTCAAGCAGGCCGTGGGTGGCAAGCATGGCCCTCAGGCTTTCAATGGTGGCAGTGGCGGTGCTTCCCGACATTATTTCACATTCAATCCATTTTGAAAAAGCATCCACCAACACCAGGAACATTTTACCGAGAAGCAGGCCCGCATAGTCGACATGGATCCTCAACCATGGTCTGGAGGGCCAGGACCACAAACTTAGTGGTGCCTCTCTGGGCGCGTTGCTCAACTGAGCACATACGTTGCATTGCCGTACACAGGACTCTAAGTCAGAGTTGATACCGGGCCACCACACGTGGGATCTGGCTATCGCTTTCATTATTACTATACCCAGGTGTGTGCTGTGGAAATCCGAGATAAACGTCTCCCCGCCCTTTTTGGGTAGCACTACGTGGTTACCCCACAACAGACAGTCTGCCTGAACGGACAGCTCGTCCTTTCGCCGCTGGAACGGCTTGATTGGCTCTTGCATTTCAACGGGGATGCTGGCCTAGCTCCCATGCAGTACACAGTTTTTACTAGGGACAGCAGAGGATCTTGGCTGGTCCAAGACCTAATCTGGCGGGCCGTGACAGGTGATTTATCATTTTCAAACACTTCCATGACCATCAACAAGTCTGCGGGCTGCGCCACCATCAACAAGTTTGCAGGCTGCACCATTTCCACCCCCGTGGTGGGCAATGGTAGCCGACTGAGAGCATCCGCACAATTCTCGGTGCCTGGCCTGTAGCGGATGGTATAGTTATACTATAGTTACACACCTTTGTATGTAGGCTGAGGCATTAGTATTTATCCCCTTCTTTTCAGCGAACAGGGATGTGAGGGGCTTGTGATCGGTTTCCAGCTCAAATTTGAAGCCAAACAGGTACTGATGCATTTTGTTTACCCAGAACACACACGCTAATGTCTCTTTCTCAATCTCGGCCTCAGACAAGCTCCTGGAGGCATAGGCGACAGGTTGCAACTTCCCCGCAACATTAGCTTGTTGTAATACACACCCGACTCCGTACGACGACGCACCACATGCTAGCACAAGTCTTTTACACGGGTTATACAATACAAGCAGCTTGTTGGAGCATAAAATGTTTCTGGCTTTCTCAAAAGCAATTACTTGTTTTTTTCCCCATACCCAGTTCTCACCTTTGCGCAATAACACATGTAGGGGCTCTAAAAGGTTGCTTAACACAGGTAGGAAGTTGCTAAAATAGTTGAGGAGTCCCAGGAACGACCGCAGCTCCATGACGTTCTGTGGCCTGGGCGCGTTCCTGATAGCCTCTGTTTTGGTGTCTGTGGGCCAAATGCTGTCCGCCGCGATCTTTCTACCCAAAATCTCCACTTCTGTTGCTATGAAGACGCATTTCGACTTCTTCAGCCACAGCTCTACGCGATCCAGTCCTTGGAGGACCTCCTCCAGGTTTTGTAGGTGCTCGGCGGTGTCCCGACCCGTGACCAATATGTCGTCCTGAAAGACCACCGTGTGTGGTACCGACTTGAGTAGGCTCTCCATGTTTCTCTGGAAGATCGCTGCAGCTGACCGAATTCCAAACGGGCATCTGTTGTAGATGAACAGTCTCTTGTGCGTGTTGATGCAGGTGTGGCCCTTCGAAGACTCCTCCAGTTCCTGCATCATGTAGGCATAAGTCAGGTGAAGCTTGGTGAATGTCTTGCCTCCTGCCAGCGTCACAAATAGGCCGTCTGCCTTAGGTAGCGGGTATTGGTCCTGTAGCGAGAAACGATTCATAGTTCCATTATAATTGCTGCAAATCCTGACCGTGCCATCACTTTTGAGTACTGGAACAATCGGGCTGGCCCACTCGCTGAATTCCACTGGGGAGATGATGCCATCGCGTTGCAGCCTGTCCAGCTCAATTTCCACTCTCTCCCTCATCATGTGAGGTACTGCTCGTGCCTTGTGGTGAATGGGTCGTGACTCTGGGACCAAGTGGATCCGCACCTTCGCCCGGCAAAAGTTTCCAATGCCTGGCTCAAAAAGGGAAGGAAATTTGTTAAGAACCTGGGTACATGAGGCCTCATCGGCATGTGATCGCGCTTGGATGTAATCCCAGTTCCAGCGGATTTTGCCCAGCCAGCTCCTTCCAAGCAGTGTGGGACCATCGCCCGGGACAATCCAGAGTGGCAGTTCGTGCACCATGCCCTCGTAGGTGACCTTGACATGGCACTGCCCAGGACAGTGATAAGCTCTTTGGTGTATGTTCTCAGTTTCGTGTGGATGGGGCTCAGGGCTGGTCTGAATGCCTTGTTGCACCACAGTCTCTCAAACATCTTTTTACTCATGATGGATTGACTAGCGCCAGTGTCCAGTTCCATGGCTATGAGTAAGCAATTCAATTTTATGTTTAGCATTATAGGTGGACATTTCATCGAAAATGTGTGCACCTCGTGTACTTCAGCCTCTGCCTCCTCTCTCTGAGGCTCGAAATTGCTTTGATCCACCATGGACCGATCTTCCTCTGCCACGTGGTGGTTAGCAGGTTTTGCAGAGCTTGCAACTCGTTTTCAAGCTCGTTGGAGGTGCCCCATTGTTCCACAGCTCTTGCAAACATACCCTTTGAAGCGGCATGAATAAGCTGAATGGAAGCCTCCACGACGCCAACAAGATGTGAATTGCCTTGCATTCATCCTTTGTTGCGGACTCTGAGTCACCTGGGTCACCTGAAGCCTGCTGGCAGTTGCAGACTCGTGGGTTCTGCCCTGTACATTTCTGCTCGCAAACACAGTTCCAGTTAATTTATGAACATTGCTAGCACTTATGTGCTGAGAGATTTGTTTGGTGTTATCACTGGTGGACATAAACGCCTGTGCTATCGCAATGGCCTTACTGAGGGTCGGTGTCTCTACAGTCAAAAGTTTTCGTAGGATGGTCTCGTGGCCAATGCCCAGTACAAAGCATTTGCTCCATGTAGCCATCAAACTCACATTATCCTGCAAGTCGCCTTAGCTCGGAGACGAGCTCACCACTTCCTAACCTTCAGATCGCTGACACATGTAGAACTGATACCTCGCCATCAGCACACTCTCCCTCGGATTAAGATGCTCCAGAACCAATGTACACAGCTTCTCATACGACTTATCTATGGGTTTCACCAAAGCCAGAAGATTCTTCATGAGGCTGTAGGTCGGTGCCCCGCAGACTGTGAGGAGGACCGCTCTCCTTTTTGCAGCGTTTCCTTCGCCGTCCAACTCGTTGGCTACAAAGTACTGGTCTAGCCGTTCGACATAGTCCTCACCCTCCGACAACTTCTCCAGGATGCCCATAGTTTGCTGCATCTTTGTATTGGATTCGTATTCTCGTCGCCAATTATTGTGTTCCTAACACAGATGAGGCTGCACACAGGGGGATTAAAGTAACAGTGACCTCAGTCTTTAATAAGACATTCCAGAGTGAGGAACAGGCCTTAGGGGTCGGCTTATATACAGTGCTCCCAAGGGATGCTGAGATCCCTTGGGACTTCAGGGGATGAGCTCCCTGGTGGCGGAACATGGGAGTGCATGCTTTACAGATACACAACAGAAGCCCCCTAGCAGAATACATTCTGTGCCATTGCTACCCTCAGTGATTCTTCCAAGTGGTGTTCAGCATGAAGGAATCCTGATCTATCAGCTGAGGGAGGGTGGTAATCAGCAGGAGGTTTCCTTGCTTATGCTTGACCTGAAGCCATTAGACTTCATGGGGTCCAGAGTCAATGTTGAGGACTCCCAGGGCCACTCCCTCCCGACTGTATACCACTGTGCCCCCACCTCTGATGGGTCTGTCCTGCCGGTGGGACAAGACATACCCAGGGGTGGTGATGGAAGAGTCTGGGACATTGGCTGAAAGGTACGATTTTGTGAGTATGACTATGTCAGGCTTGTCTCGTCTCTCACAATTCTGGCATTAGTGAGGAGGACTTTGCAGGGTCGACTGCGATGTGTGTGCCTTTATCGTGTCCAAATCCATGCCGAGGTCGATGCCGGGTTTTAACCTTATTATACTTTGCTGTAGTGGTTTGGTACAACTGAGCGGCTTGCCAGGCCATTTCAGGGGGCAGTTAAGAGTCAACCACTGTGGGTCTGGAGTCACACATAGGTCCAGAACAGGTAAGGACAACAGATTTCCTTCCCTAAAGGACATGAGTGAACCAGATGGGTTTTTACGGCAATCCGGTCGTTTTATGGTTGCCATTACTGACACTAGCTTTTTATTCCAGATTTATTTAATTGCCGTGGTGGGATTTGATCCCATGTCTCTGGATCATTAGTCCAGGTCTCTGGGTTCCATGTCCAGTAACATAACTACTACACTACCATAACCGTTCATTCTCCACATGAGTTTAGAAACAAATAATGCGATAACATACTAGATATTAAAATACATCACCACATGACTTGCACGTGACATCATTGTAACTAAAACACAGTGCTCTTCTCCCTCCACAAAGATAAGTTTTGCAAAAGACTTGCATTTATATAGTGCCTTTCACGACCGCTGGACATCTCAAAGTGCTTTACAGCCAATGAAATACTTTTGGCGTGTAATTTGCACACAAGCAAGCTCCCACAAACAGCAATGTGGTAATGACCAGATAAATTTTTTTGTTATGTTGACTGAGGGAAAAATGTTGGCCAGGACCCTGGGAATAACTCCCCTGCTCTTCTTTGAAATAGTGCCATGGGATCTTTTACATCCACCTGAGAGACCAGGCAGGGTCACGGTTTAACGTTTCATCCGAAAGACAGCACCTCCGACAGTGTAGCACTCACTCAGCACTGCATTGGGAGTGTCAGCCTAGATTTATGTGCTCAAGTCCCTGGAGTGGGACTTGAACCCACAACCTTCTGACTAAGAGGTGACTGTGCTACCCACTAAGCCACAACTCCTTGAATCCAGTTTTTACAAGGCAAAACTTCACGATTTGTCAATCATTGCTTTGGATGCTGAATGGCGAAGACAAGGAACAAAAAGATAATCACTTGGACAGGGTGTCCTTTTACCTACGTCCGTTCTGCAGCCTGTTGCATCACTGACTGACGTCAGAATCTGAGACGTTGGTGGAGCATTTGGTCTCTTTGCTGCCAAAGAGCTGATTTCATCAGAAAGTCATTCCCGCTTCTGTGCTCTTTATTGTCATGGTTAGCAGGACATCTGGACTAGTCTCAAAAATGTTATTCCTTTAACTTAAACTTGGAAGAAAGCACGCACAATTTAGTGACAGACAGGAGTTCTGGCACCACAGTATGCCCATTGTGCCCCTGCAGATTTCTCCTCGTGCGGTGAAGGTTTTTTTTCGTGTTCATCAAAGCAAGGAATGTTAAGAGCTGGGAATTAAATATTTTCCTATTTGTGGCACCTGCTGCCCACATCAAGCATTCCAGGACAGGTTTCCACCTAGCAAACCACAGAGTGAGCTCTGCACTAGCCCAATAATCTGCCTTCGCTCAAAATTCAGAAGAGGACTCAGAAACTGAGTTGGAAACAACATCAAAGGACATCTTTACCTGCCAATGTTCCAAGATAAGGTCAATATGGTGGCACATTGTGCTGTTTCTCCAAAATGTGGCAGTGTGGAGTGTAGAGGCATGTAGATGTTGAGCGGAGGATGGAAGGGTGGGAGGGAGGGGGAGTGGGAGCGGGGGGGGGGCGAGTGGGAGTGGGAGGGGGGAGTGGAAATGGGAGGGGGAGGGGGAGTGAGAGGCGGAGGGGGAGGGGGAGGTGGGAGGCAGAATGGGAGGTGGAGGGTGGGAGTGTGAGGGCAGAGGGTGGGAAGGAGAGGCGGAGGGGGGGAGTGGGGGGGTGGGAGGCGGAGGGTGGGAGGCGGAGGGTGGGAGTGGGGGGGTGGGAGGCGGAGGGTGGGAGAGGGGAGTAGGAGGCGGAGGGCTGCCGGGAAGTGGGGATTCAGGTAGCCCTCATTTGGTCCCAGGTGTCTGTCAAGAATGGCAGTGGCCTTGGGAGAAGCCAATCCACTTCACCCTGTTGAATGTAGGAGGTGCCTGGCTTGGGAGGGAATAACTGGCGAAGTGGCAAGCCTTCAAGAAAAGGCCACCAGAATTTCAACATCTCTTTAAGAGGAACTATCATTCTGGGATAAAAATGAAGGTCGTGCCTTAAGGCCTTGATATTTGTAATCCCCTGAAAGCGGGCGCGGGGATTGCGATGCGATAGAAACCCACGCCTGTTCGGAGGACTGCAGGCAGCACGTAGAATTCACGCTGCCAGCGCATTAACATGATGGCGGAGTTCAGCTGAGTGCTGCTGTGTGGCTGATGCTCAGCAGGGGGCCCAAGTTCGTACGAGGCTACAATTAAAGCTAGCCTGCACTACTTAAAGGCAGTCTGCAGCTCTTAAAGTGAGATGCCTTCTATCTGCAACAGGTGATTGAAGTTGCAGGCAGGACATTGGAGAAGACATTTCCAAGGATGACACAACAGGGCAGAGAGCATGCATCTCAGTTCTCGAATGCAGCACTGGAGGTCTTGGTCTAGGAGGTCGACTCCAGGAGAGAGGTCCTCTTTCTACAGGGGACCAGGAGACCCTCCAGGCAGCAGACCAGTCTGCACTGGGAGCAGATAGTCGATGTGGTCAATTCCAGCAGTATAGCCACGAGGACCTGGACTCACTGCAAGAAAACATTTAATGACCTCACACGAGTAGTCAAGGTCAGTGAATTCATCTTTCAACCGCTATATCCCACCATCTGCATCACTGGCCTAACACACTGCTCAATGCACCACACCCCCATCACTCACCTACCAACAATCTCTACCAAACACGACTCATACCTCAAATTCATAGCTTCACCTCACACACTTACCATTGCTGCAAGCCTCACACCCACATCTCACAGCTTGAACACACTGTCAGCGATTCAACCATGACAGGCACATTACCCAAACACATTGCAACACACACACTGACAAACTTCCCTTTCTCTTGCAGGAAAAGGTGGCGTATAACTGACACCAGCACTGTCACGGCACCGTCTATTGGATGGGACGTTAAACCGAGGCACCATCTGCTCTCTCAGGCGGATTTAAAAGATCCCAGGGCACCATTTCGAAGAAGAGCAGGGGAGTTATCCCCAGTGCCCTGGCCAATATTTGCCCCTCAATCAACGTAACAAAAAAACAGATTATCTGGTCATTATCACATTGCTGTTTGTGGGACTTTGCGGAGCACAAATTAGCTGCTTGTTTCCCACAGTACAACAGTGACTACACTCCAAAAATATTCATTGGTTTTAAAGCAGTTTGAGATGTCCAGTGGTCATGCAAGGCGCTATATAAATGCAAGTCTTGCTTCTTAAATAGCGGGGGACAGGCTCACCTGCATGACCTCACTCCCTTGGAGGAGACGGTGATGGCCATTCTTGGCAGGGGCAGGGGCAGGGCTGAGCCCTTGGCCAGTGGCAGGGCTGATAGAATACAAGATGCCGGTATCCTCATGTGTTATCCTCCTTCTCAAATCCCACTTCCGATCCCGCAATCTCTTCTGATTAACAATCTGCGCATGGTGTAAGCAGGCACCTCTTGCTTTCCCCTCTCTCCTCTCCACAACCCTACCCTTGTGCCATCCTCATTTCAGACACTCAAGTAATCCAGCCTGCCGAACCAGTGGTTGAGCAAGAGGAAGAGCAGAGTGAAGAAGTAGAAGAAACACTCGATCTCACATTCGCAGCCACCAGCTCAGGCACTGACACTCCACGTACTTTAGAGGAAAGATTACAGGATCTGCACGCAGTGAGACACAGGGCATGAGTGGGCTGCAGCCAGGGCAGGGGGAAAGGGTAGCTCAGGTGCCAGCTCACCGGAGGGCGAGGTCGCTCACGAGTTCTGCTGCACAGGACTCAGACGAGGACATCGTTGGGGCGGCCCACAGAAGAAGGCTGATGGGTTTGCACAATGAAATGCTTGGTACTTTGACAGAAAGCCTGGCTGCAATGTCAAGGAACATGGAGGAGTCCAGCACCAACCTTGCACAGGATTTTGGGCACAGCTTGGCACCCATCCTTTCCAGCATGGAAGGACGGGCAGATCCATTAATGCACCTGTGGACCCAGACATCCTGCCGCGTCTGATGGTTACAGGCTCAGCTTCCACTGTAGCACAAGCAGAAGCCACCTGCAGTGGAAGCACAGACTGAAGTCCTGCAAGCACAGATTGCTGCCACCATGGCTGAATTTACCAATGTTGAAAAGGGCTTGCAGGGTGCCACAGCAACCAGCAGTCTGTACAATAGCAGCTTACTAGGAATGCTGAGGGGCCAACCTGGGAGAGTGGCAATGCATCCATGCTGTCCTCTCTCAGGATGACAGCATTCATCCTCCTACCCCTGCCACTCCACCAGTGCCCTTGCTGTTGCCTGTCAGCTGGCCAGCCCATCTCGCCTCTGCCGAGATGGCGCAGTCTGAAGCCGGGCCTTCTAGGCCCAGAGTTCCTCGAGGTCGTCCTGCAAGGCCATCTGCAGTGTCCCCCACTGAAAGTCAGCAGCCTTCCACCAGCCATGCTGCAGCCACTCGGGTAGCACTGCGTCAGAGCAGGAGGACTGGCAAAGGCACACGCAAGACAGGCACTAAAGGAATGCCCAACAACAACAACTTGCATTTATATAGCGCCTTTAACATAGTGAAACATCACAGGAGTATTATGCAATAACAATTTGCCACCTATACACATAAGTAGAAATTAGCGCAAATGACCAAAAGCTTGGTCAAAAAGCAATGTTTTAAGTAGCGTCTTGAAGGAGGAAAGAGAAGCAGAAAGGCAGAGAGATTTAGCGAGGGAGTTCCAGAGCTTGGGGCCCAGGCAACAGAAGGCACGGCCACCAATGGTTGAGCGATTACAATCAGGGATGCTCAGAAGGCCAGAATTAGAGGAGTGCAGACATCTCGGGGATGTTGTGGGGCTGGAGGAGATTAAAGAGATAGGGAAGGGGTGAGGCCATGGAGGGATTTGAAAACAAGGATGAGAATTTTGAAATCGAGACGTTGCTTAACCGGAAGCCAATGTAGGTCAGTGAGCACAGGGGTGATGGGTGAGCGGGACTTGGTGCTACAAGGGTGAATAGTTGATTTTTCGATCTAATATTGGATAGATTGATGGATAAAGTTTGATTGGAATGTTTCTTTTGTAGTGGCGTTTATTTCAGCATCGTGGCCAAGAGGACACGGTGATGGTCAGTAACAGAGGGCAGGTAAGATGTGGGACTAATGTTGAAAGGGGAATTGGGGTTGTGGTCACTGGGACCGCAGGCAGATGATTCCATCCCAGATATCTCAGCCAGAAATGGCTGTCTGAGTTGCATCTTTCCTTCTGCGTCTTCCTCTTTGCTCTGTGAGCGGATGCCGTAAATCTGAAATAAAAGCATAAAATACTGAAAATACTCAGCAGATCAGGCAGCATCTCGACCTGAGACATGAACTCTGTTTCTCCCTCTATGAATGTTGCCTGACCTGCTGAGTATTTCCAGCATTTTCTGCCTTTTCAGAAGCCGTCCTTTACCATCCGAGACCTTGCAAGGTTCCAGCAGCACTCACTGAACTCCATGCCCACTTAAAAAAACTTTTAGCCACTACTTCAATAAATATTTTACAAATCCAGTCCAGAAGGTTAAATGCAAACTTACCTGAAAGATGTGTGTGTCCCTTTAAGAGATGCTGACAGCTTCTCTGTCAGTCTGCTGCATGCTCACTTTTCAGAGCAAGCTTCGGACCCAACACTGAACTCAGCACTAAGGTCGAAGTTCACAGAAGTGACGGTAAGTTGCCGTTGCACGCTGACGACGTCACTCTCTGCCCATTTGCATCTCCAGGATCAACGCTGCTACCCTCAGCAATATGATCATCATAGGCTGTCCCTCGGAATCGAGGAAGACTTGCTTCCACTCTTAAAGTGAGTCCTTCGGTGGCTGAACAGTCCAATGTGAGAGCCACAGATTCTGTCACAGGTGGGACTGATAGTCGTTGAGGGAAAGGGTGGGTGGGACAGATTTGCCGCACGCTCTTTCCGCTGCCTGTGCTTGGTTTCTGCATGCTCTCAACGACGAGACTCGAGGTGCTCAGCGCCCTCCCGGATGCACTTCCTCCACTTAGGGCGGTCTTTGACCAGGGACTCCCAGGTGTCAGTGGAGATGTTGCACTTTATCAGGGAGGCTTTGAGGGTGTCCTTGTAACGTTTCCTCTGCCCACCTTTGGCTCGTTTGCCGTGAAGGAGTTCCGAGTAGAACGCTTGCTTTGGGAGTCTCGTGTCTGGCATGCGAACTATGTGACCAGCCCAGCGGAGCTGATCGAGTGTGGTCAGTGCTTCAATGCTGGGGATGTTAGCCAGGTCAAGGACGCGTCGGTGCGTCTGTCCTCCCAGGAAATTTGTAAGAGCTTGTGGAGGCATCATTGGTGGTATTTCTCCAGCGATTTGAGGAGCCTACTCTACACGGTCCATGTTTCTGAGCCATACAGGAGGGCGGGTATTACTACAACCCTGTAGATGTCAGCAATAAGGCCCTGACCAAAATGGCGGCCACCAAGCCCTGTGCCCGAGAGGGCGCTAGATAGGTGGCTGTCATTTTTCGCCAGGGTAGCGGTGCAAACGCGGTGGTGGCAAGGAGCCCAATTTCTGTGCCTGTATTTTCAAATACAAACTGGTTGAATTTTGGTTACTGATTGGCAATGAAGCCCAAGGTGAAATGCCTCTGGAAAATGATGAGAGGTTCCGTGTTACACAGGGCACCACATGTGACAGCGGACTATTCGTGAAGCAAGGACTGCAGTGGCTTCACGGCACAAGCTGTTCCGAGCTAATTAACCTTTGCACCAGCCACAAGATTCAACTCCATAAAAATGCCTTGTTCAATGCTACTTACTGCCCATTGCCGTGCGTGTGGCATGGCTGCACTCTTACTGTTTGTGCAGCTTTATATTTCAACCATGATTAAGTTTCACCTTAGTTTGTCCATCTTTGTTGAATTAACCCCTTCACCAGAACAAACCTGGCTTTAAGAGAATGCACTCGAAACACCATTAACTAGTGTATAGGGGTCAGTACCGTTAACATAATGCACCAGGTCATTCCAGTCACACCAGCGGAAATTCAGTCGGCTGGACAACGGATTTTGTTTCCAAAAGATGACGGATGTCGACGCGAAGGGACTGAGGCTGTCGGTGTTGCTGTTATTGTTCATGACTTTACAGCCCGATGTGAGTAAAGATCAACTGTCGTGGGCATCTGCCAACAAACAGGCGGCCCGATGAAGGATGGATGGGCCTAACCTTTTGACTTGCATTGCTGCTGATGTAGTCTCAACACTCATTTTGAGCAGATATTTTCTGTTTGTTTTCAGAGTCTTTAATATCATTGTCTTATGTTTCGGTGAATTGCAACAGTTTTCTGACAGCTCCCGACTTGCAGCACCGACCTACTTCACAACATAGAAAGATCTGCGTGTTCTGGAGGAAAAGTCACTGACAATTCTACTCATTAAATTAGGTCAAAGCTTTGGAATGTATCCAGATCAAAGGTTGACCCAATGGGTATTTAAAGTATTTTTGTTTTTAAAACAATACGTGGCATCTTAAAGAAAAGAAAGACGTGCATTTATCTCGCGCCCTTCAGGACCATCGGACGTCCCAGAACATTTTACAGCCAATAAAGTACTTTTTGAAATGTAGACACTGTTGTAATGCAGGAAACGCGGCAGCCAATTTGGGCACAGCAAGCTCCCACAAACAGCAATGTGATAATGACCAATCTGTTTTTGTTATTAAGGGATAAATATTGTCCAGGACACCGGGGATAACTCCCCTGCTCTTCTTCGAAATAGTGCCATGAGATCTTTTACATCCACCTGAGAGGGCAGACAGGTTTAATGTCTCATCCAAAAGACGACACCTCTGACAGTGCAGCACTCCCTCAGCATTGCACTGGGAGTGTCAGCTTAGATTTTTGTGCTCAAGTTCCTGGATTGGGACTGGAACCCACAACCTTCTGACTCAGAGGCAAATGTGCTACCCACTGAGCCACAGCTGACAATAGAGTGTGTATGTTGAGTACATACCTGTTAAGTGCAAATCTGCTAAGGTTATACTCATCTGTTATTGCATACCCGTTAAGTGCATATTATGATTAATTGTACATTTAATCCCACAGTTCCTCTGTGTGACATAAATAGAGGATATACGCTGGTAAAACCCAACACATAAATCTCACATGCGTTTAAGTCCTTACATATCGGTTACTTTACAGTTGCTGTCATAGTATAAAGCCAATATATGAACTTCTGTAGGGGCACGCACAGCAGATTTTACAGTTAGCATCATGCAGGTTACCTTTGAATTGTGCATCCTATTTTTCCCAGGGTTATTCCTCTACTTCTGTGTCACCTGGAGCAATGACATCACAGCCAATGTTTGCATACTTCCCAGAACTCTGACCTTTATTTCCAACAGCAGGCAACAGGTGATGAAGGATAGGCTCATCTCATCAGTTATTCTCGTACTTCATTTTCTTATTGGCTTTCAAAATACACTGGTGGTCTTTATAATATAATATGTGCAGAATTGATTTACTTTGGAGTTTAGCTAATTGACTCTAATTCCCCAAAACAACGATCATTCACTGTATTCAGTGAATGGGATAGTTATATTTTTATTTTTCGTGCATAAAAGCCTCAGCATGGTCCTCAAAGGGTTAACATTTGCAAGGAGATCCCACTGGTATTGATGGCAAGTTACTGCCAAATAACTGATGAATAATCGGCAACAATGACACAATGTATTGTGGTGTTCGAACTGCAGGCAACGACACAAAAAATGAATCATTCCAAAGCGAAAAATAAATCCCGGGAATACTGTACTCTTAACTGTTTCAAAATAACGGAAAATTCTTAGCCTCATAAAAGGATCTTTGAAATGATGAATTGACTCAAAATTGTTGCACTATGGCTTCTATACACAGCATGTTTGTGGATTAATTACAGACTTAATTTACATACACTCAAATGACAGGAAATGGGCCAGCGAGAGGAGTTGCATCTGCTCGGGATAGCACTTATATTGCTCAAGGAATGGCCTTTACATAAAAGAGCTGGTCGTGCAAAAAGATCTATGCAACCTGTGTGGCCAATCACAGGCATAATGTCTGTCCAGGATATTTACCACCAAGCAGAACAAAACATTAAACAGATGGCAGTTGCTTGAGATACAATGCTATCGATAATGACCCATTCAAATTACAAAGTAAAGTGCAAAATAAGATTTCAGAAGCTAGTTTTTCATGATGAGAAATTGTTTTTCATTATTTCACTTCCTTCAAAGATACCAAACCGTTTGCTTGAATACACAATGTGTTTCATTAAAACATGCTGACAATATTATAACCACACAGAAGTTCCAGTAAAGTACACTCAAATACTATATGTTGTTATATTGAGAGGACACAGTTACTGCTGATAGGAAGAAGAGAATAAGAGATCTCTGTTTAGCTGACATTTTTATTTTGTTATCAAAACTATTCCAAACTTTTGACTACTTTATATCTAGATTACGAGTGCTTGAATAGTTTCACCAACACTAATAGAAATATTGTGCATCTTCGGATAATAGTTGGGATTTGGAAAGGAAAAGAACATCAACTTATTCACAGTTTAAAAGATGCACATCGATACTTGGGCTAAATGGCAAATTTATCTTCTGCTACCTGTAAGCTATAGTAGAAATTTTGCTATAGAATTTGTGATTCCATTTTTTTTAAAAGAGATAACGAGAGACTTAACGTACCTGAGATTGGTGTTATCAAGGCACAGAACAGATCTAAACGGGTACGCAAGGTCAGTGGCTAGAGATGTGGTTATTCCACAGTCTTTGGGCAAGATTCGATCAAGCAAACATTTCCACAGTTCAGAACCAGTGAAGATGAGTTCCTTGATGCTCTCGACCCACCATCCGCAAGAAATAGTGGAGACCAGGGAGAGAGCGTGCTTCTTCCTCAAGAAACTGCCAACTTAAAAGATCCACACAGGCTCCTGATTGGAGTTCAAACTGTCTAAGTGTCTTGGAGAATGGAGACTGTTGCACTCCTGTTTAAAGCCGTGTTTCCTCTGCCGGTGCTGCTGCTGCTGCCCTGGGATACTGGTGGCTGCGTCGAAATCAGCTCCCCTGAGCTATATTTAACCAGTGTTCTCAGCAAGCCGAGCCTGTCAGCAGCTGAAAACTTTGTAGCAGTTCTCTTTGCTGCAGAACAGCTGAGCTGTTGGTGGGTTGTGAAGAGTTGCAAGCCAGATTGCGGCATACTAAGGGACGAAGGAGCGAAACGATCCGATCCTTCTCTGGCCTCCTGCCAAATATTTCATCTGCACACAGGCACTATTTTAGGTTGCACAGCTTTCCTCTCAATGTCAGCTCCTATTTGATCGGCAACAACCGACATTGTCCATAAACGCAAAACCTCCAGCTCTCTGCACGTGACATCAACAGTTAGTGAGAAAAGATTCCGAGTGACAAAAAGAATCTTACCAGCTTGGGTGGTTGACAGGAAGCAAAGGGAAATAGTTTCTGGGTGACGCAGAGCAGTGTGCAAGTGATTTATACTCCTTCAGGGATAAGGAGCTTGAGACAACGGGGTAGAAATTCACACCCGCCGGAAACTGCGCGCACCTACCATTATTCCTGAGTTATCACCGCCGCGGTGGATGAGGTGGCCTCTTGCGCGAAATTCAGCTCTTTGTATTTTTTTTCCGAGTGGGGCGAAAGTCGGTCATAATGGGAGTGGAAGTGGGGCTGTGAGCAGAAGATCGGTCATAAGGGAGGGCGGAAGTGGGGGGGGGGCGGGCAGAGTCTCCGCCACTGTAGCGCTGATGATGTCATCATGCTAGCGCATCACCGTGTCTCTTCCCTTCACTTAAAGGGAAGGGCCGCTGCAAGCTCTGCCATTATTTTAGTTCGGTCTACTGGGCCACCAGGGAGGGTTTCGGCCGGGCCAGTGGCCTGGCACCCAAGAGGGGATGTTAGGCTGCCTGTTGGCAGCCCGGCCGAATCCGGGGGTGCATGATTGTCAGGCCGACTTGGCAGTCGGTCGACAAAAAAAATAAGATAGCTCCCCTTTAATGGAGGCCGCGCCGCCATTTTGCAGACACTGCAAGTGCAAGAAAAACTGTCGGGGGCACTGCGCGGCGGCTGCAAGATTTCTTTACCTGAATTTTGCTTGCGGGGCAGGAGACTGGCGGTGCGCACTTTAATGACGAACTTAGAAGAGTTGGGCAGCAGTGGAGTGGGAGTAAGGATCGCTGGAAAAGCAACCGAGGAGAATTTTGCAAGTGGTGAAATGATGCAAAATTCACAAGAACCCCGCCACCCCCCACCTTAGTGTTTGGGCTCATTCGAAAGGAGATTTAATTTGGGACTATCTACCGGAAAGTTTGAAATCCTAAAGTGCTTATGGAAGAAACTACGAATTTAATCGAATTTTGGATTTAAAAAAAAGACAAATTCAAGGCTGTGGGCGGATCTAAAGAACTAACAGGAGACAACTTGATTATTAGAATTGTCTGGGTATTGGGACTAAGTTAACTTGTCTAGAGAAATGAGTAATCGCGAATTCTTCTCCATAAGAGACATTGACAGTCAAACAAATCACCCAGAGATAGCCAACCATCAACCTGAATCTGGAAAACCATTTCAGCATATACGTTACAAAGAGGCCCAATCCAGCCTGTATGCGAAAAACTAAGCACAAAAGGACACTGCAATTATCAAACTAATATTTCCATCAGGAAACAGTTTTCGAACATCAACCCACCCAAAACATATATTACAAAGAAGAGTCAAGCCTGCCAAATTTAAACGAAGAATTCTGAACTGATTTGGCGCCAAAATTAGAACCACTCAAACCGTATAACTGGCCCCTGTGTTCAACAGAGGGTATGCCACACTATGCCTAGTACCATACTACGCTTGTGTCATGAAGATAAGGAGAGAAACCAATGCGACAGTTGTAAACTAACTTCTCCAGCCTCGAAGTCCTGAAGTCCTGAAGGAAGGAAGAACATCACCATCGCGGCAGCAACCGACCACAACCAATGTGGTATCAGCAAAAATCCACCGCGATCGACCAAACTCGAAACAAAACTCCAACTGGAAGAAACCGAAGAATTGGAAAGTTTCCACTCTACAATCTAAGGCCTGACTACCAACAGCTGAAAACATTACCTAAAGAGACTTTGAACAGATTTCTAACAAAGAAAACTGGGTACTTACCCCATAGGTCCAAAACGCGCCTTACCGCATCAGCGGACTCAACCCAACTGAAGATTGCGCAGCTAGAAGTCTTCTCCGACGTTCAGGGTATGGCAAGCAGAACCTACAGATTTCAACCAATCCAGAAATCGTGAACGACCACTAACTGACCGGAAAGGATTGGTAAGCATAGTTCCTGCCTGCCCTGGAGTCTAACCTAGCTAGGAGTAGGTATTGGGAGCTGGGAGGTGTAATTTTACTGTAACCCCCTTTGAATGCGTAATGTATTGTTTTTTATTCGAGTAATTATAAGTTTGACATTGTATTTTCTTGTCATTAATAAAATCAAAGTTCTTTTGCACCAAACCAGTTGTCCTTTGCACTTTGTCACACCCCCCAAATAAATCCAGAGTCTAGAACAAAAGGGAGTGGGAGCGATTCGAACCGCTCAAGAAGGTCAGAAGTGAACCTGACCCCGTCATAGAGACCACCCTTTACAAAATGGCAACCGCGGCAGGACTCTAGTACAAGGGGTGTGATACAGAGAGTGCTGGTTTGGGACAAAGAACCAAGATGTGTATAAGAAGGTCAATGTCACTAAGGAATGGGTGCTTGGTCTATTGCATGCTGAGTGTCCAGCTGACGCTGCAGCCCAGTGGACAGCAAGCAAAGATCACAAAGAAGCAGTAGAGAAGGCAATTTGGTTGGTCTGTCTACAGTGACAGGTCCAACTCCTAGATAAAACCAGTGAGACACTACAGGCAGAGTTATGGGAATGCTCAGAGAACTATCAGGAAAGGATTATGTCAGAAGAAAGATTATCGGGAGAACTCCGTAAGCTAAAACAGGAAAGACCCAGATAATGGAAAGCTTTAAAAACAGTCAGGACTATTTTCAATGTCAGGTTACCGAGGCCAAAAGTAATGAAAAGTCACTGAGGGAGGAAAGCACTCGCCTCACCCTACAAGTAAAAGAGCTCCAGAAAAGATTAAAAGATGTGCAAGCAGTGTATAAAGTAGCTAGCACTAATGGGTTTGAATCAGGAGACCACGGTCCCTGCCAGCAACAAATTAAAAGTTTAAACCTTGCTCTATCCAAGGCAAAAGGCACAGTATGCCGAATAAGCCCGGGTACGCCCCAGGTGAACCTGGAGGAGAAGGAGGAAACTGCCCGGCCACTACCTGTGGCACCGGTGACTACACTGGTGCAGCGGCAGGAAGGGCAAATTAGTTGCGGGGCGGACAGGGATAGTGAACCACCACTACCTGTAGCACCAAGTTTCAGCTTGGCTTGGCCGCAGGGAGGAGAGGGAGGCGGGCCAGAACAGGAAGTGCCAGAACCAGGGCCAATGTGCCCGGTCCGGTAACAGAAGTTTGGCCCACCCACCATTGCCGGTCCGTTTATGGTCCCCCACACTCCCCAACAGCTTAGGGCTATGATAAGCCACCTGGGAAAGCTAACTCCAAAGGGAGACCCCTCGGTTCACTTTGTGGAAGTGGAACAGGCAGGGGATATTAATGGGTGCGACGATGCAGAAATGGCAAAGATGCTTCTCCTATCCCTAGACAGCAAACTGTACCAGTCCCTCTCTACTGAGAGCAAAAGGGGATGGAGAACACTTGCTGCCGTCCAGAAAGACATTTTAGAAGCTATGGGTTGCAATGACGGAAGTCCCTTCTCCAGAGTGGAGAAAACAGTGCAGCTCACAGGGGAAACTCCATAGGCTTTCGCAGACCGACTGTGGCCTGTGCACCAAAGCGCCTGTAGTGGGGGCATCGACACAGATCACTTAAGCCTGGACGCGTTAGCACCCACTGACTCCGAAGCCTAGTAGCTAACAGTTTACCCAGAATAAGAACCAAGGCTGAGGCCTGGTTCGACCCAAGAGATCCCCAAGCCACCGAACAGGGAGTGCTTAGGCAACTGACCCTAGCTTACAGAAACGGCAGAGAGACAGAAGAGCACCCACAAAAGGGAAGGGTTCATGAAATCCGACCTAGCCAAGACAAGAGGGAATGGTGCCACGAGAGGAGCAACCCCTCCAATACAAAACGTACCTGCTTCGGGTGCAGAAAGAGTGGGCACTGGAGAAAGGATTGTAGAAATCCTTGGAAGGATAGCGCAGGAAAGAGTTCTCCAGCCCCGTCCAAAAAGGCCGAGACAAACAAGCCAGTCCCTCCCCACTCATTCGATAACTTTCTAGCTGCACTCCGGACCATGTTAGATGGCCCTGGGAAGGTAGCCACCGTCACCGGTACCGAAATCCCATCTGCCCCCTCCCAACCAAAACTGTGACTAGGGCAGGCACAGCCTGTCCACCTGCGTGCCCTCGAGTATGATGCGTGGGGGAGACCGACCATACAGATGGAAGTGGAAAAAGTGAAAGGGACTTACCTACTGGACACCGGTGCCTCAAGCACCCTTGTCTATACAGCTAACCCCGCCACCTCACCTCTGTCTAATGGGGTCCCCTAAAGCTTGGTGGGTTTCACAGGCACTGAACAGACTGGCTCATTCTCCGTTCCGCCCCCCATTCATTTAGGTACACTCCACACGAAGTGGACTTGTGTCCTGATGAAATGGGAGCAGGGAGAGGGATCCTGGGGGCTGACTTCATCCTAGGCCACGGGATCCTAGTGGATTTAAAAAACCACTGTCTTTGGGGGTCAGTCTGTATGGGACAGGAGAGTGAGGTGATGGTTATCCTGGGAAAACAGGGAAAAGGGACGGTGTGCACCATGAAGCCAAAGGAGGGTTACGACCTTGAATCACTGGTCAGTAACACCCCTGTAGAATATCAAGAATATGTGAGGAAAAACCTTGCAGCTTTTGCCACTCACAAACACGACTGTGGGAGAATAAATGGGGTCGAGGTTAGCTTGGATGAGGACCTCATGACCCGACCACAGAAACAGTACAACTTCCCCAGGGAGGCGGAGGCAGACACGGAAACAGCCTTGGGTTCTCTGGTTAAATAGGGCGTATTGAGGCCAATAGCTACCCATGTGAACTCTCCATTGTGGCCGGTTAAGAAACCGGACAACGCCTGGAGAGCCACGGTGGACTATCGAGTACTCAACCGTAACATCCCCGCCTATGCACCCACTGTTGCTGCTGTCGCCGACCTCATTGGAAATATCCCAGCCTCACGGTGCTGGATAATTCCAACGGGTTCTGGTCCATACCTTTAAGAAGGGAAGATAAGTACAAGTTTGCTTTTACCTTTAAGGGACAGCAATACACTTGGAACTGTCTCCCTCAGGGCTTCCACAACAGCCCCAGTATTTTCCATCAGTGTACGGCCAACTGTTTAAAGATTTTCAGCAGATCCCAGCAATTAGTACAGTATGTGGATGACCTGCTCCTGTTCACCGATGAGGGGGAGGAGCATGGCCCACTGCTGGCTGAACTGCTGGAGCTGCTGAAAGAAGAAGGATTTAAAGTAAACCCCAAGAAGGCACAGATCAGCCTGAAGGAAGTAACATTCCTGGGACTGGCGGTGCGCGCTGAGGAAAGAGCCATTGACAAAGCGAGAAGGGAAGTGCATCTGTAAAGCATGCACTCCCATGTTCCGCCACCAGGGAGCTCAACCCGTGAAGTCCCAAGGGATCCCAGCATCCCTTGGAAGCACTGTATATAAGCCTGTTCCTCACTCTGGAGTGTCTTATTAAAGACTGAGATCACTGTTACTTTAACCTCCCTGTGTGCAGCCTCATCTGTGTTAGGAACACAATAACTGGCGACAAGAATACGAATCCAACGCAAAGATGCAGCAAACTGTGGGCATCCTGGAGAAGTTCTCAGAGGGTGAGGATTGGGAAGCCTATGTCGAATGGCTAGACCAGTACTTTGTAGCCAATGAGCTGGACGGAGAAGGAAGCGCTGCAAAAAGGAAAGCGGTCCTCCTCACAGTCTGTGGGGCACCGACCTACAGCCTCATGAAGAATCTTCTGGCTCCGGTGAAACCCACAGAGAAGTCGTATGAGGAGCTGTGTACACTGGTTCGGGAGCATCTTAACCCGAGGGAGAGTGTGCTGATGGCGAGGTATCGGTTCTACACGTGCCAGCGATCTGAAGGTCAGGAAGTGGCGAGCTACGTCGCCGAGCTAAGGCGACTTGCAGGACAATGTGAATTTGATGGCTACCTGGAGCAAATGCTTTGTACTAGGCATTGGCCACGAGACCATCCTACGAAAACTTTTGACTGTGGAGACACCAACCCTCAGTAAGGCCATTGCGATAGCACAGGCGTTTATGTCCACCAGTGATAACACCAAACAAATCTCTCAGCACACAAGTGCTAGCAATGTTCATAAATTAACTGGAACTGTGTTTGAGAGCAGAAATGTACAAGGCAGAACCCACGAGTCTGCAACTACCAGCAGGCCTCAGGTGACCCAGATGTCTCTGAGTCTGCAATAAAGGATGAATGCAAGGCAATTCACACCTTGTTGGCGTTGTGGAGGCTTCCATTCAGCCTATTCATGCCGCTTCAAAGGATATGTTTGCAAGAGCTGTGGAACAATGGGGCGCTTGCAAATGAGCTGCAAGCTCTGCAAAACCTGCTAACCACCACATGGCAGAGGAAGATCGGTCCATGGTGGATCAAAGCAATTTCGAGCCTCAGAGAGAGGAGGCAGAAGCTGAAGTACACGGGGTGCACTCATTTTTGACGAAATGTCCACCTATAATGCTAAACGTAAAATTGAATGGCTTACCTGTAGCCATGGAACTGGACACCGGCGCTAGCCAATCCATCATGAGTAAAAAGATGTTTGAGAGACTGTGGTGCAACAAGGCATTCAGACCAGCCCTGAGCCCTATCCACACGAAACCGAGAACGTACACCAAAGAGCTTATCACTGTCCTGGGCAGCGCCATGGTCAAGGTCACCTACGAGGGCACGGTGCACAAACTGCTACTCTGGACTGTCCCGGGCGATGGCCCCACACTGCTTGGAAGCAGCTGGCTAGGCAAAATCCGCTGGAACTGGGCTGACATCCAAGCACTATCACATGTCGATGAGACCTCATGTACCCAGGTTCATAACAAATTTCCTTCCCTTTTTGGGAACTTTTCCGGGGCGAAGGTGCGGATCCACTTGGTCCCAGAGGCATGACCCATTCACCATAAGGCATGAGCGGTACCTCACATGATGAGGGAAAGAGTGGAAATCAAGCTGGACAGGCTGCAACACGAGGGCATCATCTCCACAGTGGAATTCAGCGAGTGGGCCAGCCCGATTGTTCCAGTGCTCAAAAGTGATGGCACGGTCAGGATTTGCGGCAATTAGAAAGTAACTATTAATCGTTTCTCGCTACAGGACCAATACCCACTACCTAAGGCAGACAACCTATTTGCGACGCTGGCAGGAGGCAAGACATTCACCAAGATCGACCTGACTTCAGCTTACATGACACAGGAGCTGGAGGAGTCTTCGAAGGGCCTCACCTGCATCAACACGCACAAGGGACTGTTCATCTACAACAGATGCCCGTTTGGAATTCGGTCAGCTGCAGCGATCTTCCAGAGAAACATGGAGAGCCTAATAAAAAACTGTGTACTGCATGGGAGCTGGGCCAGCATCCCCGTTGAAATGCAAGAGCCAATCAAGCCATTCAGGCAGACTGCCTGTTGTGGGGTAACCGCGTACTGCTACCAAAAAAAGGCAGGGAGACATTCATCTCAGATCTCCACAGCACACACCCGGGTATAGTAATGATGAAAGCGATAGCCAGATCCCACGTGTGGTGGGCTGGTATCGGCTCTGACTTAAGAGTCCTGTGTACGGCAATGCAGCATGTGTGCTCAGTTGAGCAACGCGCCCAGAGAGGCACCACTAAGTTTGTGGTCCTGGCCCTCCAGACCATGGTCGACGGTCCATGTCGACTATGCGGGCCCGTTTCTCGGTAAAATGTTCCTGGTGGTGGAGGATGCTTTTTCAAAATGGATTGAATGTGAAATAATGTCGGGAAGCACCGCCACCGCCACCATTGAAAGCCTGAGGGCCATGTTTGCCACCCACGGCCTGCTTGACATACTGGTCAGTGACAACAGGCCATGTTTCACCAGTGCCGAATTTAAAGAATTCATGACCCGCAATGCGATCAAACATGTCACCTCGGCCCCGTTTAAACCAGCCTCCAATGGGCAGGCAGAGTGGGCAGTACAAACCAACAAACAGAGCCTTAAACGAGTCACAGAAGGCTCACTCCAAACCCGCCTGTCCTGAGTACTGCTCAGCTACCGCACAAGACCCCACTCGCTCACAGGGGTGCCCCCGGCTGAGCTATTCATGAAAAGGACACTTAAAACCAGACTCTCGCTGGTTCACCCCAACCTGCATGATCAGGTAGAGAGCAGGCGGCAGCAACAAAATGTAAACGATGGTCGCTCCACTGAGTCACGTGAAATTGATCTGAATGACCCTGTGTATGTACTAAACTATGGGCATGGTCCCAAGTGGATCGCGGGCACGGTGATATCTAAAGAAGGGAATAGGGTTTTTGTAGTCAAACTAGACAATGGACAAATTTGCAGAAAGCACCTGGACCAAACGAGGCTGCGGTTCACAGACTGCCCTGAACAACCCACAGCAGACATCACCTTTTTCAAGCCCACAACACACAACCAAAGGATCAACGACACCACGCCGGACCAGGAAATCGAACCCATCACGCACAACAGCCCAGCAAGGCCAGGCTCACCTAGAAGCCCTGCAGGGCCAACAACACGCCAGCTCAGCGAGGGCACATCCAACACACCAGAACAGACATTTGTACCGAGGCGGTCCACCAGGGAAAGAAAGGCTCCCAACCACCTCACCTTGTAAATAGTTTTCACTTTGACTTTGGCGGGAAGTGATGTTGTGTATCTGTAAAGCATGCACTCCCATGTTCTGCCACCAGGGAGCTCATCCCCTGAAGTTCCAAGGGATCCCAGCATCCCTTGGGAGCACTGTATATAAGCCGGCCCCGAAGGCCTGTTCCTCACTCTGGAGTGTCTTAATAAAGACTGAGGTCACTGTTACTTTAAACTCCCTGTGTGCAGTCTCATCTGTGTTAGGAACACAATAGGAAGCAGTGCAGAAGTTACCCCGCCCTCAACAGAGTAACAGGAGTAAGATCCTTTCTAAGACTAACCGGGTACTGCAGAGATTCCATTGAGGATTATGCAGCCACCGGAGCCCCTCTGCTCCGACTCCTACACAAGGGAGTGGAGTGGGAATGGGACAAAGGTTACAAGGCATCATTTATCCAACTCAAGAAAGACCTGCAGACCGCGCCAGCTCTAGGGGCCATAGATGGGGGTAAAGAGTTTTTCCTGGAGGTAGCAGCCAGTGGGGACAGCCTGAGCACAATGCTGCTCCAAAAGCGGCTCGGCCGGCTGAGACCAGTGGTCTACTCCTCCAGGATACTCACGGATGTGGAAAAGGGATACTCCAACTGTGAGCGGCACCTTCTAGCCACTCACTGGTCTGTGAAAAGATCACTGATCTTCACAGGAGGGTCCCCTATCACGCTCCTTACCCACCATACACCCACCCAAATGCTCCTGGACGGGAGTACAAGGACGGGACAGTGAGCAGTGCCCGCATTGCTTGCTGGACCCTGCTCCTCTCTCAAATGGACCTAAGGGTAAAGGGTCTCTGCGAGCCAAGACTCGCAGCCAACATGATTTATCCAGGGACAGCCCACCGGTGTTCCACAGAAGGAGTATGGGAAATTGACATAGGCTTTCGGGCTGGGTTACACCTCACAGGCCGAGAGATTGATGTGGACGGTTCAAGCACGGTATCTGCAGGTGAACGACTCACAGGCTGCGGAGTTTATGACCCCGAGGCAGGAATTGCCCTGGCGATTAAACTCCCCAGTACTATGAGCGCCCAGCACGCTGAACTGTCTGCGGTGGTGTACGTAGTCACACACCCTGAAGAATTCCCTACCCCATACATGATTTGCTCGGACAGTATGTTCACATGCAATTTGTGTACGGAGTACCTGGCTATCTGGTCCCATCGTGGATACACATCCGCAGACGGGAGACCCCTGGCAATTAAGCCCCTACTGGAAAAGATCATGAAAGCCGTAGGGGAGGAAGGGAATATCTATACACATAAGGTGAAGGCACATTCCACCACTGAACCCCGTAGCGAGGGAAACCAGAAGACTGACATGTTGGCCAAGCAGGGAGCCCGCATGGGCAAGCTCTGGGATCCGTACAACCCAGAACCCATTGCAGCGGCTAGGGGCAGGATTGGGACAACAGCTAGGGCAGGGATAGCTTTGCCCCCGGACCTAAAAACGGTTCAGACCCAAGACCCCGTCCTCAAACCTGTCCCGATGGGGACTACCGCAATACGTGGAGTCCGACCAAGGGAGCCACTTCACCGGGCAGGTGATGCAGAAGACCCTTAAGGTGCCCGGCATCAAAGGAAAATGGCATGTCGCCCACAACCCGCAGTCATCCGGGCCTGTGGAGCATTTAAACCACACTATCAAAGAAAGGCTGTATAAAGAGACAGGGGATTCACCCAAAGGGTGGGTAGAGGTCCTACCATTGATCCTCATGGGGATCCGGGCCAGCCAGTCAAAGAGCACGGGGTACTCCCCGTACGAGCTCATGACCGGCAGAGCCATGCGAACCCCCACCCATGTGTTAGCCCCCGGTACTCACGGAAGGTCAGCTTAGGGAAGCGAACCGGGACAGCTTTGTCAGGAATCTGTTTGAACACCTTAAACAGATTCACTGGCAGGCTGCTAACAACATGGGAAAACAGCATCAGAGCAACCGACTGCTGCTAGAGCCCCGCAAGCACCACGAGTGGGAGATAGGGGACTGGGTTATGGTGAGGAACTACGCAAGAGTAGGGGTCTTTGAGGCACTGTACATGGGACCGTACCACATTGTCGACAAGGCAAGCCCCATGGTCTATGCCATAAAATTGCCCTGTCATACAAAGTGGTTCCACATAAATCAGTGCAAACTTTTCAACCCAGGGGTAGCAGCTAAACGTAAGGGACAGCCAAAAACTGTAAACTGTACTAAAGACAGGGACCCCAGCCAGCAGCCCCCGACTGTGGAAATCCCACAGGAGACGTGGCAGACCCACAGACTGTACCTAGAGGGGCGGTGGACTGTGTCACTGGAGGAGCTGTCCCCCCAGTCATTTGGGACTCGGACGCGCCCCCAGCAGCCGGAGCCTTAAGAAACCACGGCCACGGCCAAAGATATCGTGGTCACCAGCGCTCCAATTCGAATGGTTCAGCCCCGGGAAAGGGACCAGGCACAAAAGGGCACCTAAGGTCAGAGACCAGCCCACGGGCAGGGACATCCAGCCGGTAGCCTCGGGCAACGAGGGACCCTCAGAAGAGATAGCAGTGGACCAGCCACCAAGTGAGAATCCCCAGCCCATAGCCCTGGACCAGGCAGAACCCCCAGGGGAAGAAACGAACCAGGCAGCCACCCCCAAAGGAGCGGTGTGGTGTAGCACCGGAGGGGACGTTCCCCCGATAGTGTGGGACTCAGACCCATGTCCGGTCAGGACACTCCAGGTCCGGCGGTGCAGGCCGACCTATTACCGACCTCGCTGGACACCCAGCGGGAGAAGAAGATAGAGAGAAGGCAGGAATTAACCTGGCCACCCGGAGACCGGTGGCAGATGTACATATATAGTACAATATGGATTTAACTATGTCGAGTGAATAATTTAGAGTAGTGTAAGATTATCTGTGTAATGATAAGTATGTATCTCTATTAGTTACTGGGGTAAGGAAAATAATTTACCTGTGCACCTATTAAAAGAAGCACAGGCTGGGTAATATCCGGGAGTAAGACAAATCTACCGGTATAACTATTAAGGGAAGCACCGGTGAGATAAGAGTAAAACGACTGTGAGATAAAAGTTAGAAGCAGACATCAGTCCACAAGGAACTGAATAAGACAGCCAGTCAATTAAAGATTATACTATGTCTGAAAGGAAGAGAGCCCAATTTGGAATTCGGTCACCTTTGTCAAGCCAGAGAGCTTTCTCAGGGCTAGACAATCTGTTTTATGTGCCCCTACAGGAAAGAGAGCCCTGATAAGGGTGAGCAGCGGCGACCGAGGAGACGTGGAAGAATCCCTCATTTACGGGTGCTCAGGAGGAAGAGCACCGATCGTAACCGCCGGGGATGGCCCCCGAGACGTGGAAGAACTCGCCGTTTACGCCCACGAGGGAAGATGGCCAGGGTGGCTGGGATCTAATTCTACCCACTACTCCAGCCAGGAAGGTTTTATCTACGGAGAGGGCTCAGTTCCATGCCCCCGGATACGGATCATCGCTGCCCGAGTCAGTGTTACAGAGGGAAAGCGTGTATATTTGACTTGCAAAGGAAACATTCCCCTGGGAAGCTGGTGGTGGCTCAGAAAACTCAGCAAGGACACATGGGACCAGGAATCGGACTGGGAAAAACTCGGTAATGATACGTACCACACCATCACGGGGACACGGGGAGGAGTAAAAGTGTGTTGGGACAAATGGTGGGAATCCGAACAAGGAATTTAAGTTTGCATGTGGGGATCAGAGAGTATTTGTCCCGCAGGCATATCGATCGCCTTCGCCAGGCAATGGTAAGATGAAGGGGAAGGGATGGGGTGGGATTCTAGCCTACACGGGTGCACGGTCCCACACTCCCCACTCCCAATTAATGCCACCAAACTAAGAGCACACATTAAGAAACCCCTGCCCACAACCCCGCCAATACACACAGTAATAGAAAGGTGTCCTACCAGCACCAAGGGACCTGGGAACGGATTAGTATTGGTACCGACCGAAAAGGTGTTATATCAGGGGGTACATTATGCAGTAGCTTCAATAATTTTAAACCTTACCGAGGTACACCTACCTGCATGGTGCCTGAAGGAAACAGAGCTGCTATACCAGGCCCTACTTAGAGACATGTTCAAAAAATTTTATGAGTTCGACTTTGAAAATGTAGACAAAGCAGACCTATACACCCTAAACACTAGGGACACCATGGGCTCGGAGATACCTAGATGGGGAATCATAAACAACGTTTTCACTGCCTACAATACAGGATCCTCTGTAATAAATAGCCTAGATGACAAAGCACTGCAAACACAGATAAACGGTTTAAAGACCCAATTGAGGAAAATCCTGAAACAAGAGGACACAGTAGTAGGATCAGAACTACACGAGGACCAGGCTATGACTGTCCATTTAAAAGAAATAGTGGTTGAGCTGGAAAACCATGCACAGACAGTGAATGCACTTATACGGGAGGATAGAAACGCTTCAGACCAGGCTGCACAGAACAAGGTGTGCGTACTCTTTGGGGCATGGTTGTTGGGCAAAGGCCGCAACAACCTGGAGGATTTAAAACAAGGTTTAGTCCCCTCTTGGATCAGGAACAAGCACCTCGCAGCCCTCCATCCGTACAGCAATTCACTAAGCCCGAGCCAGCTCCGCCTAGCACTGAAGCCTACCCTGTCCCAGTAGATTGTGGGAAATCTAATCACACCATTATGGGAATAGTACTAAGGATGTCGGTCATGGGTGGGACAGTCCGACCCGCACCGGTATACCGGGTGGAGAACATTGGAGTTATTCAGGGAGGTGCACACATTCATTTTGCAGCGGTCCCACCCTATGTCATAAAGTGGGAGCACGCTGTAACGGGTACTGACCTCTCTGGGTGCCGGAGCCGGGGTGCACACGTAATACTGTGTCCCCAATACTTGAGTGCCCATTCAAAGTCACGGTGTGGGATTAAAGCTGCTGGCGCATAGCCTATTAACTGCCCCATGGAGGTAAAGGCACAAGACCACGTCCCTCCACAGGTAGCATACATAGGGGGTGGGACATATTGTGTCACCACCAGTGTGCTCCACTATCAACATGGACACTTCTGGTGTCCGGTGAGTGACAGCAATTTTTGCTTCAAACCTGAGGCATCAGTTCAAGTGGCCCAGGAATGGATTGTCCCCATTCCTGAACCCTCCACTGTCCACCTCACTGAAGGAAAACATTACACACCTGCAGGATTATGTTGTACATTTCGGCTATGCAATTCCCCCTCTACCCGAACATCTTACCGCTCTGCTAAAAGCTGTAATTATCTCACAAAAACACTTCTATACTCTCGAACAAAAAACCATTGAGATAGGGAAAAAGATTCTCGCGATCACCATTCCGCCTTGGTGGGACATTTTCAGAAATATAGAAGTCCCAATTTGGATCTGAATCGCTTCCCACGCTTTAGTTATTTGTCAACTCGCGATTATACTTTACTTATGGTGTCTCACTTGCCGAGTGAAACGCAGAGGCTGTCAGGTCAGGCACCAAAGGGTGCTGTACACTCTTTGGCCGAACTTGGGAATCGTACAAGGAGGGGTGACACCATACTGCCATGTTTAAATTGTGTTTGATTTTACCTGCTGTAAACAGAAAAGTATCGAGTGTTGTAAGAGTGTTACTCAAAATGTGTTTGACTATGTACCTTTATGTCACTTGAGAATGTGTTTTGACTATGTGCTTTCATTTTACTTTACTTAAACTGACTGTATATCGTTATTTTACTGTGAAAACGAGTAAAAGAGGGGCATCGTACCCCCTCTATGCTGTAACCGAATTGTAATGATTGTATTCGCCTGTAAATTGCATTGCATTTCAACGGGGGATGCACGTTAATGTTTAGACTAGTATAAATGCAGGAAATTCCTGCTCGGGAGCAGGAATTTTGCTTACCTTGATTGACACTCAAGAGTGTGGAGTGTCAACAGGGGGGACTGAAAGGATGCAAAATTCACCAGAACCCCCCCGCCCCCCCCCCCCCCCCTCAGTGTTTTGGCTCATTCGAAAGGAGATTTAATTTGGGACTATCTACCGGAAAGTTTGAAATCCAAAATGCTTATGGAAGAAACTACAAACTTTAATCGAATTTTGGATTAAAAAACAAAGACAAATTCAAGGCTGTGGGCGGGCCTAAAGAACTAACAGGAGACAACTTGATTATTAGAATTGTCTGGGTGTTGGGACTAAGTTAACTTGTCTGGAGAAATGGGTATTCAAGAATCCTTTTCCACAAGAGACATTAGCATGCCAACAAATCACCCAGAGATAGCCAACCATCAACCTGACTCTGGAAGACCATTTCAGCATATATATCACAAAGAGGCCCCATCCAGCCTGAATGCGAAAAACTAAGCACAAAAGGACACTGCAATTACCAAACTAATATTTCCATCAGGAAACAGTTTTCGAACATCAACCCACCCAAAACATATATTACAAAGAGGAGTCAAGCCCGCCAAATTTAAACGAAGAATTCTGAACTGATTTGGTGCCAAAATTAGAACCACTCAAACCGTATAACTGGCCCCTATTTTCAACAGAGGGTATGCCACACTACACCTAGTACCATACTACGTTTGTGTCATCAAGATAAGGAGAGAAACCAACACAACAATTGTAAACTAACTTCTCCAGCCTCGACGTCCTGAAGTCCTGAAGGAAGGAAGAACATCACCATTGCAGCAGCAACCGACCACAACCAATGTGGTATCAACGAAAATCCACCACGATCGACCAAACTCGAAACAAAACTCCACCTGGAAGAAACCGAAGAATCGGAAAGTTTCCACTCTACAATCTAAGGCCTGACTACCAACAGCTGAAAACATTACCTAAAGAGACTTTGAACCTATTTCTAACAAAGAAAACTGGGTACTTACCCCATAGATCCAAAACGCGCTTTACCGCATCAGCGGACTCAACCCAACTGAAGATTGCGCAGCTAGAAGTCTTCGCCGACGTGCAGGGTACGGCAAGCAGAACCTACAGATTTCAACGAACCCCGAAATCGTGAACTACCGCTAACTGACCAGAAAGGATTGGTAAGCATAGTCCCTGCCTGCCCTGGAGTCTACCCTAGCTAGGAGTAGATATTAACATGGAAACATAGAAACATAGAAAATAGGTGCAGGAGTAGGCCACTCAGCCCCTCTAGCCTGCACCGCCATTCAATGAGTTCATGGCTGAACATGCAACTTCAGTACCCCCTTCCTGCTTTCTCGCCATACCCCTTGATCCCCCGAGTAGTAAGGACTTCATCTAACTCCCTTTTGAATATATTTAGTGAATTGGCCTCAACTACTTTCTGTGGTAGAGAATTCCACAGGTTCACCACTCTCTGGGTGAAGAAGTTTCTCCTCATCTCGGTCCTAAATGGCTTACCCCTTATCCTTAGACTGTGACCCCTGGTTCTGGACTTCCCCAACATTGGGAACATTCTTCCTGCATCTAACCTGTCTAAACCCGTCAGAATTTTAAACGTTTCTATGAGGTCCCCTCTCATTCTTCTGAACTCCAGTGAATACAGTGAATATTGGGAGGTGGGAGGTGTAATTTTACTGTAACCCTCTTTGAATTTGTAATGTATTGTTCTTTATTAAAGTAATTATAAGTTTGACATTGTATTTTCTTGTCATTAATAAAATCAAAGTTCTTTTGCACCAAACCAGTTGTCCTTTGCACTTTGTCACACCCCCCAAATAAATCCAGAGTCTAGAACCCAAGGGAATGGGAGCGATTCAAACCGCCCAAGTAGGTCAGAAGTGAACCTGACCCCCTCATAGAGATCACCCCTTACAGTGGCGGCCATTCGACAAAAAATCGGCAGTCCTTCGGCACTGCACATGGGCGCCGCTTTCCGGCGGTAACATGCCTTATCGGGAGGCTACATTTTGACCCCAACAGTAAGAAAGTCCCAGCAAAAGAAATCAGTGGGATTGCAATTTATTACGTGGCTGGTGCCACTTTAAACTTTTGACCTCTTTTAGTAGGTAGTGAACAAACTATTTGCACTCCATTTGAATTTATGCTAAGGCTCCTCTTGCTTTCTTAAGATTTAAGGCAACATAAGTGTTATGTTCAGAATAACTCCACAAGACTGTATACTGTAAGCTCAAACTGCTGTGACCATGGTCTCTTTAATGTATGGATTGGAGGGTAGCTAATGTAACCCCACTTTTTAAAAAAGGAGGGAGAGTGAAAACAAGGAATTATAGACCAGTTAGCCTGACATCGATAGTGGGGAAAAATTTGGAATCAATTATTAAAGATGAAATAGCAGCGCATTTGGAAAGCAGTGACAGGACCGGTTCAAGTCAGCATGGATTTATGAAAGGGAAATCATGCTTAACAAATCTTCTAGAATTTTGTGAGGATGTAACTAGTAGAGTGGACAAGGGAGAACCAGTGGATGTGGTGTATTTGGACTTTCAAAAGGCTTTTGACAAGGTCCCACACAAGAGATTAGCGTGCAAAATTAAAGCACATGGTATTGGGGGTAATGTATTGTCGTGGATAGAGAACTGGTTGGTGGACAGGAAGCAACGAGTAGGAATAAACGGGTCCTTTTCAGAATGGAAGGCAGTGACTAGTGGGGTACCGCAAGGTTCAGTGCTAGGACCACAACTATTTACAATATACATTAATGATTTAGACGAGGAATTAAATGTAGTATCTCCAAGTTTGCAGATGACACTAAGCTGGGTGGCAGTGTGAGCTGTGAGGGGGATGCTAAGAGGCTGCAGGGTGACTTGGACAGGTTAGGTGAGTGGGCAAATGCATGGCAGATGCAGTATAATGTGGATAAATGTGAGGCTATCCACTTTGGTGGCAAAAACAGAAAAGCAGAATATTATCTGAATGGTGACAGATAAGGAAAAGGAAAGGTGTAATGAGACCTGGGTGTCATGGTACATTAGTCATTGAAAGTTGGCACGCAGTTACAGCAGGTGGTGAAGAAGGCAAATGGCATGTTGGCCTTCATAGTGAGAGGATTTGAGTAGAGGAGTAGGGAGGTCTTACTGCAGTTGTACAGGGCCTTGGTGAGCCACACCTTGAATATTATGTACAGTTTTGGTCTCCTAATCTGAGGAAGGACATTCTTGCTGTGGAGGGAGTGCAGCGAAGGTTCACCAGACTGATTCCCGGGATGGCAGGACTGACATATGAAGAAAGACTGGATCGACTAGGCTTATATTCACTGGAGTTTAGAAGGATGAGAGGGGATCTCATAGAAACATATAAAATTCTGATGGGATTGGACAGGTTAGATGCAGGAAGAATGTTCCCGATGTTGGGGAAGTCCAGAACCAAGGGTCACAGTCTAAGGATAAGGGGTAAGCCAGTTAGGACCAAGATGAGGAGAAACTTCTTCACTCAGAGAGTTATTAATCTGTGTAATTCAGTTGCATGATCAGCCATGATCATATTGAATGGAGGTGCAGGCTCGAAGGGCCAAATGGCCTATTCCTGCACCTATTTTCTATGTTTCTATGTTTCTATGTAACTCCAGAGTGAGGAAGCAGCATGGTAGACTGCCTTTTATACCTGCTTGCCCAGGGTGTGCAGGTGACCCTTGGGTCTCCAACAGGTGTGCCCCCTGGTGGTAAGTCTTACACACTAGTAAAGTTTACATGCATAACATCATTTCCCAACCCCCCCCCCCCCTCCCAAGTATTAGATACAAGTTATTTATAAGTTGAGGCGATCTGGGGCTCTCCGTTCCCAAGTTGATTGCCTGAATTGAAGTCCTGGCATGGGTGAGTTTTACAGATCATTGCTGCACTGCATCATGGCTGGTCTGATCGGACTGTCGGGCATGGTGGGTTCATCCTTGTGGTTGACAGCGAGGTCGGTTGCCTGTTGGGTGTGTGTTGGTGGATCAATGATGGTAATGTGCTCTTCAACCTGTTCTTGGTTGTCAGTGAATCGCAGTTTGGTCTGAGCATGGTTAACCTGTGGAATTCTCTACCGCAGAAAGTTATTGAGACCAGTTCTTTAGATATATTCAAAAGGGAGATAGATGTGGCCCTTACAGCCAAAGGGATCAAGGGGTATGGAGAGAAAGCAGGAAAGGGGTACCTAAGGTTGAATGATCAACCATGATCTTATTGAATGGTGGTGCAGGCTCAAAGGACCGAATGGCCTGCTCCTGCTCCTAATTTCTATGTTTCTATGTTTCTATAAAATTCTGACGGGTCTGGGCAGGTTAGATGCAGGAAGAATATTCCCGATGTTGGGGAAGTCCAGAACCAGGGGACATAGTCTAAGGATAAGGGGTAAGCCATTTAGGACTGAGATGAAGAGAAACTTCTTCACTCAAAGAGTTGTTAACCTGTGGAATTCCCTACCATAGAGAGTTGTTGATACCAGTTCGTTGGATATATTCAAGAGGGAGTTAGATATGGCCCTTACGGCTAAAGGGATCAAGGGGTATGGAGAGAAAGCAAGAAAGGGGTACTGAGGTGAATGATTAGCCATGATCTTATTGAATGGTGGTGCAGGCTCGAAGGGCCGAATGGTTTACTCCTGCACCTATTTTCTATGTTTCTATGTTTCTATGATCCAAATGCTTTCTGCACGTTTGTCCATTCACAAGTTTGACAACAAACACTCTATTCCCCTCCTTGGCTAAAACAGTGCCAGCAACACATTTGGGACCATGACCGTAATTAAGAACAAACACAGGGTCATTAACCTCAATGTCACGTGATACAGCCGCGCGATCGTGGTACACGTTATGCCATTGATGCCGGGTTTCCACATGATCATTCAGATCTGGGTGGACCAAGGAGAGCCTGGTTTTGAGGGCTCTCTTCATTAACAATTCTGCAGGGGGAACACCAGTAAGCGAGTGAGGTCGCGTCCGGTAGCTGAGCAGAACCCGAGATAACCAGGGGTGCAGGGAACCATCCGTCACGCGTTTCAAGCTCTGCTTGATAGTTTGGACTGCCCATTCCGCTTGACCGTTGGATGCAGGCTTAAACGGGGCAGATCTGACATGCTTGATGCCATTGCGGGTCATGGACGTTGAATTCCAAACTGCTGAAACATGATCTATTGTCGCTAACAAGGACGTCGGGCAAACCATGGATGGTAAACATGGCCCGGAGGCTTTCAATGGTGGCAGTGAGCGTACACGATGACATTATTATACATTCAATTCATGTAGAGTAAGCATCCACTGCTACAAGGAACATCTTTCCTAGAAAGGGGCCAGCGAAATCTACGTTGACCTTGGATCACGGTTTGGAGGGCCATGATCACAGACTCAGTGGGGCCTCCCTTGGTGTATTGCTCAACTGTGAGCAAGTTTTACATTGGTGTACACATGACTCCAATTCCAAGTCAATGCCGGACCACCAAACGTGCGACCTGGTGATAGTCTTCATCATGACTATGCCTGGGTAGGTACTGTGTAGGTCGCGTATAAATGTTTCCCTGCCTTTTTTGGCAAAACCATGTGATTCCCCCATAGGAGACAATCGGATGGATGGACATTTCATCCTTGCGTCGGTAAAATGACTTAATTTCGTCTTGCATTTCCCCGGGAACAGCCGACCAGCTCCCATTAAGAACGCAGCTTTTTACTTGTGATAGCTCAGGGTCCTGGTTAGTCCAGGTCCTGATCTGGCGAGCCGTGACGGGTGACCCCTCGCTCTCAAAAACATCCATGACCAGAAGCAAGTCTGCGGGCTGCGCCATTTCCACCCCGGTAGTGGGCAATGGTAGCCGACTGAGGGCATCAGCAGTTCTCAGTGCCTGGTCTGTGGTGGATTACATAGTCATAGGCGGACAATGTTAGTGCCCATCTTTGGATGCGGGACGAAGCATTGGTGTTAATACCTTTGCTTTCTGAGAACAGTGAAATGAGCGGCTTGTGGTCGGTTTCGAGCTCGAACCAGAGTCCAAATAGGTATTGGTGCATTTTCTTAACCCCATATACGCATGCTAATGCTTCTTTCTCAACCATACTGTAGGCTCTTTCAGCCTTAGATAAACTTCTGGACGCCTATGCAACTGGTTGCAGTTTGCCTGACACATTGGCTTGTTGTAACAAGCAACCGACCCCGTACGAAGATGCATCACAAGCTCGTACTAAACGTTTACATGGGTCATACAATACAAGTAATTTGTTAGAACATAGCAGGTTTCTGGCCTTATTAAAGGCTGTCTCTTGAGATTTACCTCAAACCCAGTCATCACCCTTGCGTAACAATAAATGCAAAAGTTCCAGCAAAGTGCTCAACCCCGGTAGAAAGTTACCAAAATAGTTGAGGAGTCCCAGGAACGAACGCAGCTCAGTCACATTCTGTGGTCTGGGTGCATTCTTGATGGTCTCCAGCTTGGAATCTGTGGATCTGATGCAATCCGCCTCAATCTTTCTCCCCAAAAATTCAACCTCTGGTGCCAGGAAAACACACTTAGAGCCATTTCAGCCTGAGTCCCACTCTGTCCAGTCACTTTAGAACCTCTTCCAGGTTGTGCAAGTGTTCGGTGGTGTTGCGACCAGTGATCAGGATGTTGTCTTGAAACACCACGGTGCGCGGGACCAATTTCAGCAGACTTTCCATGTTCCTCTGGAAGATGGCCACGGCCGAGCGAATCACAAAGGGGCATCTGTGGTATATAAACAGTCCTTTGTGTGTGTTGATGCACGTCAATTTTTTCGAAGGTTCAGCCAGCTCCTGTGTCATGTAAGCAGAGGTTAGATCCAGCTTGGTGAACAACTTCCCCCCCTGCTAGTGTTGCGAACAGGTCATCTGCTTTGGGTAGTGGGTACTGGTCCTGTAACGAGACTCGGTTAATCGTTGTCTTGTAGTCCCCGCAGATTCTGACCGTCCCATCGCTTTTCAACACCGGAACAATTGGACTGGCCCACTCGTTGAACTCAACTGGTAATATGATTCCCTCTCGTTGAAGTCTGTCCAGCTCGATCTCGACTTTCTCTCGCATCATATATGGAACCACTTGGGTTTGTGATGAACAGGCCATGCATCAGGGACTAAGTGGATCTGCACCTTGGCGCCTGTGAAGTTGCCGATGCCTGGCTCAAATAACGACGGGAAGTTGTTTAGCACTTGGGTGCACGAGGCGTCATCCACCGAAGACAGTGCTTTGATGACGTCCCAGTTCCATCGGATCTTTCCTAGCCAGCTTCTGCCGAACGCCGTTGGGCCATCACCTGGTACAATCCATAGTGATAAATCATACACAGTTCCATCGTACGATACCTTAATTGCCACACTGCCAATGATTGATATGAGCTCTTTGGTGTAAGTGCGCAGCTTGGTGTGGATCGGGCTTAGTTTGGGCCTTGTTGCCCCACAGTTTCTCAAAAGCCTTCTGGCTCATAATTGACTGACTCGCCCCCGTGTCCAATTCCACGGAAACTGGAATGCCGTTTAATTTGACTTTCAACATTATCGGAGGGCTTTTGGTGGTGAAGGTGTGTACCCCATACACTTCCTCTTCGGGTTGAGTTGCCTCTCTTACTCATTCAGCGTGCTCCGCGTCGGATCGGTCACCTTCTGCTGACTCTGCCACATGATGAGTTGCAGTATGTTTGCATATTCGCTGGAGGTGCCCCATTGTTCCACAGCCCTTGCACATGTAGTGCTTGAATCAACATTGATGGGCTTGATGATTACCCCCGCAGCGCCAACATGGTGTTAATGGATTCGCATTCACGTCCCACAGTGGACTCTGAGTCATCCTAGGTCTGGCCTCTGCAGGCGTGTAGGCCCTGCCATGTACAGTTCTGCCTGCTGAAGGCGTTATTTTATGCACAGTAGTTGCCGGTGAGCTTCGATGCTGCAATGATATCTGTTTAGTGTTATCGTTCGTGGACATGAAAGCCTGGGCTATCGTGATGGCCTTGTTCAGATCTAGGGATTCGGCAGACAGCAGTTTGCGAAGAATGACTTCGTGGCCGATTCCAAGTATGAAAAAGTCCCACAACATTTCCCCCCAAAATCCAGCAAATACGCACGGTCCCGCAAGGCGTCTTAGGTCGGCAACACAGCGCACCAAGTCCTGGCCCTCGGAGCAATGGTGCGTATAAAAGCGATACCAGGCCATTAAGATGCTCTCCTTCGGCTTGAGGTGTTCCCAAACCAGCGTGCACAACTCTGCATATGTCTTGTCTGTTGGTTTCATCGGTGCTAGCAGACATTTGATGAGGCCATATATCGTGGACCCACAAACGGTGAGGAGAATCGCCCTGCGCTTGACCGCGGTATCTTCCATTTCCAGCTCGTTGGCCACGAAGTACTGGTCAAGATGCTCAACGAAGGCTTCCCAATCATCACCCTCAACAAATCTCTCAAGAATACCAACGGCAGCCATAACTGCGTGAAAGTTCATGATCTGTTTCTTGTCGCCAATTGTTATGTTCAGAATAACTCCACAAAATTGTATACTGTAAGCTCAATCTGTTGTGACCTTGGTCTCTTTAATGTGACTCCAAAGTGAGGAAGCAGGATGGTAGACTGCCTTTTATACCTGCTTGCCCGGGGTGTGCAGGTGACCCTTGGATCTCCAACAGATGCACCCCCTTACATACATAACAATAAACCTCTGAGGTTTGTCCACACAAATCTGTGCACTGCAACCACCTATAAAGGGCCATTTCCCGATTCTCATCCACCCGATTGGGGAATCACAGCCGTGCTGCCCACGATTTTCCATTTAATAATTTTAGCCAGCCCGTGATCTCCCAATCATCATCATAGCCGGTCCCTCAAACGAGGATGGCTTGCTTCCACACCAAAAGGGATGAGTTCATAGATGTTTCAATGAAGAACCCGATATTCCAGTCCTGAACTCCTGGGGTGGAAGATGCCTGTGAGTGGAATATTTTAACTTGTGGTGACCATTGCACATCAGCCACCACACAAGCTTGACAGAGATAGGCCTTTATCCAGTGGCAAGGGTAAACCAGGACGACTGGAAACCTGCTCTGCCGCATTGGCCTAGTGCACACACATATCGTAGTGTGGGCTGGCCCGTGCTGTCCCTGGGCCCTCGGCTCTTCTGGGCTCCGTACCCTCATTTTCCACACCTCCGCCACAATCACTCGCCGCTCCTCCGCCACAAACATTCGCCGCACCTCCACCACGATCTCCCACCCTTCCTCCGCCACGATCTCCCACCCTTCCTCCGCCACGATCTCGCGCCTTTGATCTCTCACTGCTCCTCCGCCACGATCTCTTGCCGCTCCTCCGCCTCAATCATTCACCGCACCTCCGCCACGATTTCTCGCCACTCATTCGCCCCGGCCTTCCCGCTCCTCCGCTGTGCCTAGGCCCTGCCGACGTCCCTGCCTACACTCTAACCGGTGACCTGGGCCTTGATGACGTCACCCAGTCACCCACCTCAAAGTCATCGCACACTTGGAACAACTCGCACTGGATTTCCCAATACGCAGCTGGTAGGCGACGGTGCTGGAGCCAGCCAGAAACTCTGCCCTATCAGGGACTGCAAGACTTGGAAATAAGAGGCAGGCCGGGCAGACACGGAGGGGAATCATAACACCATCAATTGATAGCAAACTCTGTTATGTCTGAAGCGTACTTATGAATGACTCCACGAGACAATGTGTTGCACTCAAACTGTAGTGACCTTGGTCCTTTATTCCAAACTCCAGAGTGAGGCACAAGCATGGTGTGCAGCCTTTTTTACAGAGCCCTGCTACCAGGGCAGGAAACACCCAGTCTCCACCAGTTACACCCTCTAGTGGTGCCAGCATGTATACACACAGTGTGAACCTTATTGATAGTACATCAGGTAAACACGTCTCCATCTTATGCAACCACACAGTGACTACATCGAGAGTACATCCATAGTCTGCATATAGAACAAACTCCTTTTGTTTTCCAGAATTTTAGCCTAGTTTAAATGTTGGTGCAGTAGCTGTACATTTTGCTTAGCAGCATTTACAGGAGCGTACCTTGACATGAGTCTATTGGTTCAGTTCTGGAGGCTACAACACAGGGGTCGCTACACCTAATTCCGGTGCTTTGAGGCAAATTGATGTTTCTTTTACTTTGTGTGTAACTTGCTTTCTGTGTTTCGTTCTCTCACTCTGTTGCTGTATGTACCTGTGCTTCTCTCTCTCCCAAGTCACTTACAACTGCACTTTCAAGTCCATGACTCTCTTTCACCCAACGTTCCCTTTAACCTGCACAGCAACGCAACTGTATGTCAGTCCCACGCAACCCAAAAAAAAACAATTAGGGGGATCATTGCTCTCAGCCCGGTGATCTCCCTCATCTCCGCTCCCTTAAGTCCAAGGGACGCAAATGTGAGTGTCTATGGTGGGCAAATGGTTTAACCACTCACTGTCAGATCTGAATGGACCACATAAAGTACTATCAGATCCTGCTCTCCTCTACCAAAACTGCTCATTATTTCAGGATCACCCTGGAATGTAAAGATAACTCCCACCCTAGCCTCTCTACTCCATGACATACCACCTTCTTAAACCCAGTCCCCTGTCCCCTCCACTTTCACTTCCAATAACAGGGCCGGGGAGCTCATGGACTTGTTTGTCTCTAAGATCAAGACCATCCAATTAGCTGTCTCTGCCACTTCTCTTCCTTCCCCTAGCCCACTGGGCCAAACTGTCTCTGATGTTCCCCCCTGTCCTAGCCCTGACCTCACATCTTTTTCTAATTTCTCTCTTATCTTCCCTCAGGCTCTCTCCACGCTCATCCTGTCCATGAGACACATCTCCGGGACCCTTAACACTATTCCCAGCAAACTGCTGATCACCCAACTTCCCTTTCTGGCTCCCATGTTAGCGGATATTGTTAACGGTTCTCTCTCCTCAGGTACTGTCCCCTTAACCTTCAAATCTGCCGTCTTCGCCCCATCCTAAAAAAAAACAGCCCTTGATCCCTCTGTCCTTACAAACTACAGCCCCATCTCCAACCTCCCTTTCCTCAACAAAGTCCTTGAACGTGTTGTCACCACCCAAATCCATACCTATCTTTCCCGCAATTCCATGTTTGAATCCTTCCACAGTACCGAAACGGCTCTCATCAAAGTCACTAATGACATCCTTTGTGACTGTGACAAAGGTAAACTATCTCTCCTCTTCCTTCTCGACCTGTCTGCAGCCTTTGACACGGTTGACCACTCCATCCTTTTCCAATGCCTCTCCACCATCGTCCAGCTGATTGGGACTGCACTCGTCTGGTTCCATCCCAATCTGTCATAGCCAGAGAATCACCTGCAATGGCTTCTGTTCCGGCCCCCCCCATCGTTACCTCTGGAGTCCTCCAAGGATTTATCCTTGTCCCCCTCCTATTTCTCAGGCTACCCCTCGGGGACATCATCAGAAAACAAAATGTCAGTTTCCACATGTACGCTGATGACACCCAGCTCTACCTCAACACGACTTCTCTCGACCCCTCCACTGTCTCCGATTTGTTACACTGTTTGTCCAACATCCAGTTCTGGATGAGCAGAAATGTCCTGCACCTAAATATTGGGAAGACTAAAGCCATTGTTTTCAGACCCTGTCACAAACTGTGTTCCCATCGACTCCACCCCTCCTGCTGGCAACTGTCTGAGGCTGAACCAGACTGTTCGCAACCTTGGTGTCATATTTGACCCTGAGATGAGCTTTCGACCACATATCCACAGCATAACCAAGATCACCTTTTTCCACCTCTGTAACATCGCCCATCTCCGCCCTTGCCTCAGCTCATCTGCTGCTGAAACCCTTCACCATGCCTTTGTTACCTCTAGACTTGTCTATTCCAATGCTCTCCTGGCTGGCCTCCCACATTCTACCCTACGTAAACTAGAGATGATCCAAAACTCGGCTGCCCATGTCCTAACTCGCACCAAGTCCCGCTCTCCCATCACCTTTGTGCTCGTTGACTTACATTGGCTTCCGGTTAAGCAACGCCGCAATTTTAAAATTCTCATCCTTGATTCCAAATCCCTCCATAGCCTCACCCCTCCCTATCTCTGTAATCTGCTCCAGCCCTATAACCCCTCTAGATCTCTGCGTCCCTCTAATTCTGCCCTCTTGGCAACCCCGATTTTAGTCACTGCACCACTGGTGGCTGTGTCTTCAGTTGCCTAGGCCCTAAGTTCTAGAATTCTCTGCCAAACCTCTCTATCTCTCTCTCCTTCTTTAAGACATCCTTAAAACCTATGGGCTAAAGATTGGAGTAGGCCCGAAAATGGGCGTGAGGATCACAATGTGCGATCTGCCCGCACCCATTGGAAACTAATTAACAGGACTGATGCGTTCAGCCCAGCACAGAGAGCGCTGCTGAGTGGCTGAGCGATCAACAGGGGGCCCAGGTTCATGGGAGGTGAGCTCGATTTAAAGCTAGCCTGCAGTTTTAAACACATCTGCACTTCTTAAAGTGGAGGGGCTCTCTGCATTCAGCACTTCATTGTAATTGTTGCCAAGGCAACTGTCAGGTAGGTTATGGATCAACGGGACAGAGAGAGGTCACCTGGTTCTCAGGCACAGCACTAGTGGTCTTAGTGCAGGTGGTCAGTAGGAGGAGATGGGTCCTCTACGCGCAGGGGGCCAGGAGGCCCTGCAGACAGACTGTAAGCTGGCAATGGGAAGAGACAACAGAAGCCGTCAGGGCCAATAGTCGTTCCCCCAGGACCTGGATACAGTCCTGAAAGAAGTTTAATGATCTCATTCGAGGGGTCAAGGTCAGTGAATTCATCTTCAAATGCCATATCCCACCATCTGCACCACTAGCCTCACACATTGCGCAATGCACCATACCCCCCTCACTCATCTACCATCATATCCGTTAACTGCTATCTGCGCAGTTAATTCGTCCGCAGTTAATATCTCCAAGTTTGCAGATGACACTAAACTGGGTGGCGGTGTGAGCTGTGAGGAGGATGCTAAGAGGCTGCAGGGTGACTTGGACAGGTTAGGAGAATAGGCAAATGCATGGCAGATGCAGTATAATGTGGATAAATGTGAGGTTATCCACTTTGGGGGCAAAAACACGAAGGCAGAATATTATCTGAATGGCGGCAGATTAGGAAAAGGGGAGGTGCAATGAGACCTGAGTGTCATGGTACATCAGTCATTGAAAGTTGGCATGCAGGTACAGCAGGCGATGAAGAAGGCAAATGGTATGTTGGCCTTCATAGCTAGGGGATTTGAGTATAGCAGCAGGGAGGTCTTACTGCAGTTGTACAGGGCCTTGGTGAGGCCTCACCTGGAATATTGTGTTCAGTTTCGGTCTCCTAATCTGAGGAAGGAAGTTCTTGCTATTGAGGGAGTGCAGCAAAGGTCCACCAGACTGATTCCCGGGATGGCTGGACTGACATGTAAGGGGTGTGATCTCTATGAGGGGGTCAGGTTCCCTTCTGACCAAATTGAGCAGTTCGAATCGCTCCCACTCTTTTGGGTTCTGTACTCTGGATTTATTTGGGGGGTGTGACAAAAGTGCAAAGGACACTAGTTTAATGCAAAGAACTTTGTTTTTATTACAGTCAGTGAAATACAAGCTTATTACTCTCGTCAGAAAATACAAGGCCAAACTTACAATCACTCTAACAAAGAACAATACAAGGAAAGGTACAAGGTCAAACTTAAAATCACTCTAATTAAAGAACCATACACTACACATTCAAAGGGTGTTATAGTAAAATTATACTTCCCACCTCCCAATACCTAATTCTAGCTAGGTTAGACTCCAGGGCAGGCAGGGACTCTGCTTACCAATCCTTTTGATAGTTAACGGTAGATCGCGGTTGTTTTTCCCTTGATACCATGGTGACTGTGGTCGGTCGCTGCTGCGATGGTGATGTTCTTCCTTCCTTCAGGGCTTCAGGACTTCGAGGCTGGAGAAGTTAGGTCCTGGTGTAGTATGACACCTGAGGTAGTAGCAGCAGATGCCATACTACACCAGGTGCTGTACTGCGAGTATGTCATCACGACAAGGAGAGAAACCAATGCGACAGTTGTAAACTGAGTCATCCTAGGTCTGGCCTCTGTTTGGAGGCAGAAATGCAAAGGCTTACAAATGAATGATTATTTTTGATGCTGAAATTCCTGTTCAGTGCAAAAATAAATCCAAAACATTTGCAGCATGTGATGCAGGATCTGATACTACATTAAGACAGTTTATCAGAAGTTACTACAAAATCCAGAGCTGGATTTTCCCTATGCTGCCGCCTCTGTTCGGGCCCCGGAGAGGCGGTAATGGCGGCAGGGATGGTTTCCGGAGGGGGGGGGGGGAGGGGGGGGAGGGCAGCCAGCTCCCTGCACCCCGCCGGGAAATTTGTTGCCGGTTTTGCAGGGTCGCGGAGCAGCACCGCCCAGGAGCGTCGAGCCGGTGTGCTACACCGCCGGCTGTTTAAGGTATTGGGAATGTTTGTTGTGCATTTAGGTGCGTTTTTTTTGTCACAGAAACCTCTCTCAGGGCGCTCTGAGACCGGCTGTTTAGCTGGGGATTTTCCCATGTTCAGCTGGCCTAGCACCCTAAGAGAAGTGTGCAACGCTTCCCTTAGCGCTCCACCCCACACTCAGGGCCCAGCTGATGAATTTTGCTGACTGAGATGCAAACAGTTCCCGGACGCAAACCTTACCGCCCCGCCGTCATTACTGCCCTGAAGTGAGCAGAGCCTAAAATCCAGCCGCCAGACTTTGTATAAGCAGGGAGGTTACAGATGAGCAACAGATGACATCACGGAATTCCAGATAAGTGGAAGTCCCAGTTGGTTTGCACACAACACTGAGCAACACAAGCTACATTCCAGTGTCATTCCGTCTCTGACAATTAATTGCTTTATGTGAGACATAGACCAATCGATACAAGTGTTTGTGAAGTATTGTCACTGCCTCTTCAGGGTACGGTGACGACAGGGGTGAAGTGAACCTCAATAATAAAGCTCTGTGTGTGTGCAGCAGTAATGGGGTGCTCCGTGTCAGGGCTATTAACACATGGTGTCACCGAGTGGGGAAGTCACAAGTTTCATCCCTCATTCTGTGCGGTTCCTGACCTGAGCTGGAAGTTGTTGGTAGGGTTTCCAAGTTCCTTCCTGGATTGCCCAGGAGTATCCCGGAATTGAGGGTTGCTCTCCAGGCACACTGCTGCCAACAAAGTGCTTTGTATTTGCGGTTGGCGGAACTTTGCACCTGCTAGCCTCGGTTAACATAAGAACATAAGAACATAAGAAATAGGAGCAGGAGTAAGCCATTTGGCCCCTCGAGCCTGCTCCGCCATTCAATAAGATCATGGCTGATCTGATCTTGGCCTCAGCTCCACTTCCCTGCCCGCTCCTCATACCCCTTGACTCTCTTATCGTTCACACATCTGTCTATCTGCACCTTAAATATATATTCAATGACCCAGCCTCCACAGCTCTCTGGGGCAATAAATTCCAAAAATTCACGACCCTCTGAGAGCAGAAATTCCTCCTTGGTTGTTATTACTTAGCTGTAATTCCTGCACTCCTGACCAGCCTCCCGATTTCTACCCTCCATAAACATGAGGTCATCCAAAATGCGGCTGCCGATGTCCTAACTCGCACCAAGTCCCGCTCACCCATCACCCCTGACCTACATTGGCTCCCAGTTAAGCGACGCCTCAATTTAAAAATTCTCATCCTCGTTTACAAATCCCTCCAGGGCCTCGCCCCTCCCTTTCTCTGTAATCTCCCCCAGCCCCACAACCCCCCTAGACCTCTGTACCTTTTGAGAATCCCTGATTATAATCGCTCCACCGTTGGCGGCCGTGCCTTCTGTTGCCTCGGCCCTAAGCTCTGGAAGTCCCTCCCCAAACCTCTTCACTTCTCTTCCCTCCTTTAAGACGTTCCTTAAAATCTACCTCTTTGACCAAGCTGTTGGTCATCTGCCCTAACATCTCCTTATATGGCTCAATGTCAATTTTATTTTTGATAACGCTCCTGTGAAGCGCCTTGGGACGTTTTATTACGTTAAAGGCGCTATATAAATACAAGTTGTTGTTGTTGTCTGTACTTGCAATTCCCTCCCCCACCATCAGACTGGCCAGCGCCCAAACAGCTTGTCCAACTGTCTCATTCCCTGCCTCCCAGAAGCAGCCAGGAATTCCTTTGTAGCTGGTCCCATTAATTGTGCATCCAGTTTAAAGTGTACTATGGCGTAATTATCTTATGCTGCCATAGGAATGCTGGAGTACTGAAACACTCAACTAAGCTAAGTAGAATATTATTGGGCAAGTGTCACATAATCGGATGTCATGTGATCAAACAGCCAGGAATGCATGCAAGCTGGTAACTCTAGTTGCTGGGTAGATGCCACACTGTCAAACTGCAGAGAGTATGAAAAATTGAATGGAGATGTCTGACTTGAGTAGTGGCCAGTCAATGAAAGCATTAGTGCAAGTCTGAGAGCAGGTTTCCTGTCTACCTTCAGCAGCAGAGCTTTCGAGTGCAAAATTTCACAAAATGTATTCGCCATCTTTCTGACTTCTTTCTTCTTTTTAGCTACTTTCATATGTGAGGCACCATTTCCAAGCACCTTACTCCCAAACCTTAACCACTGTTGGTTTGCAACCAGCCATTAAAAGGTGTGCAAGAACACCTGGGTGATTTGCCTCAGGGTTTCCCTTCATTGGCGACAGCCCGCCGGAGACGGCAGCACAAGCTGCTGAAATCAGCCTGGGATCTTCCTGTGTCTCAGGTACTCGTCGTCTTAACCAGCTTAATCATTGGGTGAAGCCGGGCTGTAACCTGCTACGCACCCTATACATTTCAGGCCAGTGCAGCCTTCAGCCGCCTGAGGAAAAGAATGTTTGAAGGCCAGGCCCTCAAAACTGCAACCAAGCTCATGGTCTGCAGGGCTGTAGTAAAACCCACCCTCCTGTATGGCTCACAGACATGGATCATGTACAGTAGACACCTCAAGTCGCTGGAGAAATACCACCAACGATGTTTCCGCAAGATCCTACAAATCCCCTGGGAGGACAGACGCACCAACGTTAGTGTCCTCGACCAGACCAACATCCCCAGCATTGAAGCACTGACCACACTTGATCAGTTCTGCTGGGCAGGCCACATAGTTCGCATGCCAGACACGAGACTCCCAAAGCAAGTGCTCTACTCGGAACTGCTTCACGGCAAACGAGCCAAAGATGAGCAGCGGAAATGTTACAAAGACACCCTCAAAGCCTCCCTGATAAAGTGCGACAACCCTACTGACACCTGGGAGTCCCTGGCCAAAGACCGCCCTAAGTGGAGGAAGTGCAACCGGGAAGGTGCTGAGCACCTCGAGTCTCATCGCCGAGAGCATGCAGAAACCAAGCGCAGGCAGCGGAAAGAGCATGCGGCAAACCTGTCCCACCCACCCTTTCCCTCAACGACTATCTGTCCCACCTGTGACAGGGACTGTGGTTCTCATATTGGACTGTTCAGCCACCTAAGGACTCATTCTAAGAGTGTAAGCAAGTCTTCCTCGATTCCGAGAGACTGTCTATGATGATGATGATGACATTTCAGGACAGGTTCCACAGCACAAGTCAAAAACTTGCATTTCTGCCCACGCTCTTCCTCCCATGACAAAAGAAGTGGAAAGCTGCACTGTTGGCCTGAACAGGTGAACCGAGCATCTAGTCTATCCATGTTCGAAAAAAAATGCTGTCAAAGGCCTGATTAAAATTTATGAAGTTGTTGTAACAATGGATGATGTGTTCTAGAATTCTCTCTGAAATCGGGCTCATTACAAACAGTTGATCTATTGCACATTATTCTGGTGTAAAACCAGCTTGTTCTTCATGCGTACCACTTCTACGTATCTTTTCATTCTCCTAGGTGCCCCCTCCAAACCTTTAGCGTGTCAGCCAGTCTAAGTCTGTGGGTAGCACTCTTACCTCTGAGTCAGAAGGTTTGGGGTTCAGATCCCACTCTAGGGACTTGAGCACATAAACCAAGGCTGGCACTCCCAGTGCAGTGCTGAGGGAGTGCTGTACGGTCGGAGGTGCCGTCTTTCGGATGAGACGTTAAACCGAGGCCCCGTCTGCCCTCTCAGGAGGATGTAAAAGATCCCATTACTATTTTGAAGAAGAGCAGGGGAGTTACCCCAGTGTCCTGGCCAATATTTGTCCTTCAATCAACATAACAAAAACAGATTATCTGGTCATTATCACATTGCTGTTTGTGGGAGCTTGCTGTGCACAAATTGGCTGCTGTGTTTCCCACATTACAACAGTGACACACTCCAAAAAAGTACTTCATTGGCTGTAAAGCGCTTTGGGATGTCCGATGGTCGTGAAAGGCGCTATATAAATGTAAGTCTTTCTTTCATTCTCCTCTGCAGTGTCTTAATAAATACTTTTTTGGGCGCACTCGGTGATTCTTTTGTAGCTGCTGCTTTTTGAAGATTGGTATCATTATCGCCTTTCCCCAGGTATTTTCTTTTCTTCACGAATTTTGTTAAACAGCCTTTGCATTACTTTCACAGTACGTTCCTCACCTGCCTGCAACAACTCTGCATATATTACCGCTATCAGAAACCTTGTTCTTTTTCAAACTATGAATGGAAGTCTTTACTTCGTCTTCCAAGAAATCCAGCATCAACTAACTCCATTTTGTACAGGGTGCTTTCTCCAGAATTGATTCATCCACCACACTCCAAACATTTTATAGATCTTCAAAAATATTCTCTCCACCTCTTGCTCCTCAGCTGTTCGTCCTCAAATATCTGACCATTTTGGTCTTTCACTGTGGCCATCTTAAGTTTGTAAGATTCATTAGTGGGCTGGGTTTTCGATCTTCTGCCGTCCCTGTTAGCGCCCCGGAGGGATGGAAATGGCGGCGATAAGCACTTCCGTGCGGGCGGACAGCTTCCAGCACCAAAATTAAGAACTTCAGAACAAGTATTGGGTCTCAAAAACATTAAGGAACATAAATGGATAACGGAAGAAGTGCTGGAGTTGAGTGAAAAACAAAGAAAACTTAAGGCGAGCATAAAAGCAGATCTTAATATTAGGACTGCGTACAGCAGGTTAATGAGAGAAATTAAGCAAAAGACGAAGAGAGATGAGAACAACCGGATAAATGACCAGTGCAAAGAAGCAGAAGATTACGCCAAAATAAATGAATCAGGAAGCTGTATCGGAAGATAAGAGAACTAACTGGGGTGTATATTTGGTCACACCGAATTCGTTGCCAGTTTCAAGGGGGCGTGGAACATTACCGCCTGGAAGTAGCGAGCCGGTGTGCAACACCCCTGGTTGCGGCATGGGCTCGATTTTTGGATCGCACCTGACCCATAGCGCTCCATAATGCACCCTCTGGTGGGAACACCTGTGAAAGCGGACGGTCTGAGCTGTAGCAGCCACAGTGAGGTAAGTAATGTCCACCTCAGGTCAGTGCGATTGATTCTTTTTTGCCGATTTATGTTGTGGTGGCGTGAATTATTTATTGGGAATGTTGTTGGTGGGTTTTTCTTCAGATTTTTTTTTCTCCCCCGGCATCTGTTATGGCGCTCCGAGGCCGGCTGTTTAGCTCGGGATTTTCACTTGCTCAGTCGGCCTGGTGCCCTAAGAGAGATGCGCAATGCCTCCCTTAGTGCCCTGCTCCAAACTCCGGGCCCAGCGGATGAATTTTGCAGCGGCAGACACAGTCCATTTGCTGCCGCAAAATTTACCGCTCCGTCCGGATTAACACCGCAACAGAGGGGTGACCGAATCTCCACCCCAGTTAGTTCTCTTATCTTCCTGTTTCGTTTATTTTGGCGTAATCTTCTGTTTCTTTGCACTGGTTATTTATCCAGTTGTTCTCATCTCTCTTGGTTTTTAGCTTAATTTCTCACATTAACCTGCTGTACGCAGTCCTAATATTAGGATCTGCTTTTATGCTCGCCTTCAGTTTTCTTTGTTTTTCACTCAACTCCAGGATCTCTTCCATTATCCATTTATGTTCCTTAATGTTTTTGAGACCCAATACTTGTTCTGAAGTTCTTAATTTTTGATGATGTTCCATGTCTCGTCTACATCCATTTCTTCAGTTACTGCAAGTAAAATGTTTCATTCTATAACGTGGAATCATAGAATCATAGAAATTTACAGCACGGAAGGAGGCCACTTCAGCCCATCATGTCCGCGCTGGCCGGCCAAGAGCTATCCAGCTTAATCCCACTTTCCAGCTCTTGGTCTATAACCCTATAGGTTACAGTACTTTAAGTGCACCTCCAAGTATCTTTTAAATGTGATGAGGGTTTCAGCCTCTACCACCCTTTTGGGCAGTGAGTTCCAGACCCCACCACCCTCTGGGTAAGGAAATTTTGCCTCACATCTCCTCTAAACCTCCCCCCAGTTACTTTAAATCTATGCCCCCATCTTTGTCCTTGTTTCTGATGTCAGGTCCAGATCCCAGATTCATAAATGCTTTTCCTGCAGCTCTCATTCTGAGCCTTACTGATGCCAAAATTAAGACATGGTCAAAGCAGGTGTCGGCCACAAGGGATTTGCATGAATATAAGAACATAAGAATTAGGAGCCATTCAATAAGTTCATGGCTGATCTTCTACCTCAACTCCACTTTCCTGCACTATCCCCATATTCCTTGATTCCCTTAATATACAAAAATCTATTGATCTCTGTCTTGAATATACTCGACGACTGAGCATCACAGCCCTCTGGGGTAGAGAATTACAAAGATTCACCACCCTCTGAGTGAAGAAGTTTCTCCTCATCTCCATCCTAAATGACCGTCCCCTTATTCTGAGACTGTGACCCCTGGTTCTAGACTCCCCAGTCAGGGGAAACATCCTCCCTGCATCTACCCTGTTAAGCCCTGTAAGAATCTTGTATGTTTCAATGAGATCAACTCCATTTTTTTAAACTCGAGAATATAGGCCTAGCCCACTCAATCTCTCCTCATAGGACAATCCCCCCCCCCACCCCCCATCCAAGGAATCAGTGTTGTGAACCTTTGTTGCAATCCTTCTATGGCAAGTATATCCTTCCTTAGGTAAGGAGACCAAAACTGTACACAGTACTCCAGGTGTGGTCTCATCAGGACCCAATATAATTGCAGTAAGATGTCTTTACTCTTATCCTCAAATCCTCTTCTAATAAAGGCCAACATAGCATTTGCTTTCTTAATTGCTTGCTGTACCTGCATGTTAACTTTCAGTTTCCACAGAACACTAACATTTCCCAATCTCTCACCATTTAAAAATGACTGTGCCAGTACACTTGATTTCCATCTTCTATTTGCATGGATGAAATCAATCATATTTCTTGTCTGTTGGTTGGGAGAATTCATGAATTAACAAAATTGCAGGAATTCCCAGATTTAAAAAGGACAATTTCTGAAACCATGATCTTGTTAGGGCACCATCCCATTTTTCACTAAAACAGGAATTTCACCACCCTTCGAGGTAGGAGGTTAGTGTTCGAGGTAGGAGGTTAGTGAGATAGTGGAACTGTTTTATCGATTAGCGGATTATTCAAGAATTGAGAATGGAGAGAAAAAATGAAAGTGATCGAAGGAGACCACACACTCCAACCATTAACAGCAAACAGAGAGGCCGGTGACATCAGCTGCTCACAGTGTAACATGTTGAAACCTGTTGACTGGGATAGGATTTTGAAACCCTACAAGTGCGCCAAGCTCTTCTGTACCTGCTAACACCACCAAAAAGTAATATCTGGTGCACAACTGCAGCCAAAGTGATCCAAACAAAATCGGAGTTTGTTTAACCAAAGATAGCAGAGTCAGTGTTTAATTATATAAAACAAAGAAAGTCTTGCATTTCTATAGCGCCTTTCACGACCATCGGACGTCCTAAAGCGCTTACTGTAACTGTTGTAGTGTAGGAAACGTGGCAGTCAATTTGCACGCAGCAAGCTCCCATAAAACAGCAAAGTGATAATGACCAGATAATCTGTTTTGGTTATATTGATTGAGGGATAAATATTGGCTGGGACAGCAGTGGTAACTCCCCTGCTCTTCTTCTAAATAGTGCCACAACCTCTTTTACATTCACCTGGAGGGCAGACAGGGCCCAAGTTTAATATCGTATCCAAACGACAGCACAGCACTCCCTCAGCACTGCACTGGAGTGTCAGCCTAGATTCTTGTGCTTGAGTTTCTGGAGTAGGACTTGAACCCACAACCTTCTGACTCAGACAAGAATGCTACCCACTGAGCCACAGCTCATACTGAGTGAAGCAAACTGGCAGCAACAATTCTGTGCTGAGTAGAACATTCTCTTGAGGCCAGCACTCCTATGTGAAACATTGTATTGCTTCTAGAGATAATGTTCCCCTTAACGTCATTGTGAAAAATTGTCAGCAATTCCAAGAGAGTAACTGATATTTTATACTGTGTGGAAAAGTTACCATGAAATGATTACTATGACAGGTTTTCTTCATAATATATCTGTAATTATATCACAGACTTATATACTCCTCCCTTGTGCGGAAGACTAAATGAGTGGTTGTAGATGTGCAAGTGAGGCAGTGTTAGAGAAGAGAGATTGTCTGCTGTTCTTTTCCACCTTTTTATTACGTTCCTGCAGGTATATAAATGTATTTATTAAAACACAAATGGGGGTGAAATTGCCTTGTGGCCCATCCGGGGGCATTACTCCTTCCCGGCCCGGGTCAGTTAACGTCCGGGACGGAAGTTCCTCCCTCAGCGTGAAGAGGCCCCTTTGTGACCCGGAAATGAGGCAGAGCGCTGTCTCGGACGCTCCGACTTGTTTTGGGGATCCTGCCAGGATGGAAGTGCGGCGCTAATACGCCACAAAGCCCCTCCCCTTCATTTAAAGGCCACTGCAGATCCTGCAGCCCCTTTGGTGGGCACCACTGGGCCACCAGGGGCATTTTCGACCGGGCCAGTGGCCCGGCACACAAGAGGCAGTGCCGGGGTTGCTTGATGGCGGCCCGATCAAAACGAGGGCCGCCATTGTCGGGCCAACGAGAACGCTGGCCAACAATAAAAAATGGCAGCCCGGGCCGCACATGCCCTCCCCTTTAAGGGGCGCCCCGGGTGGATGTCAGTGCCTCGTGACGTGCCAACTGCCAATCACGCCCAAAATCTCGGGGGCAATTTCAGTTGAGGCGCTACCACTGCCGAGGGGTTTGAGCCCCGTTAGTACCTAACGGCGGTGCTAAGGAGGCGCTAAATAGGGGCAATTTTGGCCCCATTGAAGTTGAAACTTCCCTAATGGCTCTTGGTTCATGCATGGTGTAATGTAGTAGCAAGCCATTCAGACCAGGAATGTCCCAGGTCTAATTCCTGATCTGCATCCAGATAACAAATCTTCACTGAGACAGCAATATAATCCTACAATTGACCTCACCACCCCTGGGGTGGGGAAGAGATAAAACCAGCCGAGATTCCTGCTCTAGCCGGTAGTTCCTTGTGGGGAAGTGCACATTTAAGAAAGGCAGAGGAGGACAGAATTAGGTATGACTGATTGCCCCATACTGCCCAGGCTGTGTATGCTTTATCATCATCATAGGCAGTCCTTCAAAATCAAGGAAGACTTGCTTCCACTCCAAAAGTGAGTTCTCAGGTGATTGAACAGTCCAATATGTGAATTACAGTCTCTGTTGCAGCTGGGACAGAGTCGTTGGAGGAAAGGCTGGGTGGGGAGTCTGGTTTGCCGCACACTCCTTCCGCTGCCTGCGCTTGTTTTCTGCATGCTCTCGGCGACGAGACTCAGGGCGGTCTTTGGCCAGGGACTCCCAGGTGTCGGTGGGGATGTTGCACTTTATCAAGAAGGCTTTGAAGGTGTCCTTGAAACATTTCCTCTGCCCACCTGGGGCTCGCTTGCCGTGTAGGAGTTCCGAGTAGAGCGCTTGCTTTGGGAGTCTTGTGTCCAGCATGCGGACAATATGGCCCGCCCAACGGAGTTGGTCGAGTGTGGTCAGTGCTTTGATGCTGCGGATGTTGGCCTGATCGAGAACACTGACATTGGTGCATCTGGCCTCCCAGGGGATTTGCAGGATCTTGCAGAGGCATCGTTGATGGTATTTCTTCTATTGGCACGAGTGCATGGCCTCATCTCTCTCATCTGGAAGGAGGAGAGCATATCAGGAGATCTCAGTAATCGTGACCATCTTTAAAAAAGAGGACAAGTCCGACCTCGGCAACTACAGAGGAATCTCCCTGTTATCAGCCACTAGGAAAGTCATGGCTAGAGTCCTCCTCAACCGTCTTCTCCCTGTGGCTGAGGAGCTCCTCCCAGAGTCACAATGCGGATTCCATCCACTAAGGGGCACAATGGACATGATCTTTATGGCGCGACAACTGCAAGAGAACTGCAGGGAACAGCACCAACCCTTGTACATGGCCTTCTTTGAACTTACAAAGGCCTTTGACACTGTTAACCGTGAGGGACTATGGAGCATCCTCCTCTGTATCGGCTTCCCCCAAAAAAATATGTCACCATCCTCCATCTGCTCCACGATGGCATGCAGGCCGTGATCCTGACCAATGGATCCACCACAGACCCAATCAACGTCCGGACTGGGGTCAAGCAGGGCTGCGTCATCACGCCAACCCTCTTCTCAACCTTCCTCGCTGCAATGCTCCACCTCACACTCAACAACCTTCCCATTGGAGTGGAACTAAACTACAGAACCAGTGGGAACCTGTTCAACCTTCGCCGCTTCCAGGTCAGGTCCAAGACCGTCCCATTCTCTGTCGTCGAACTACAGTACTCTTTAAGCCCTGCAGTCTAAACCAGGTTATTACTTTGAATATCAGAATTAAACTTGTAAGTGGCAGCAACTGTGAAATATTATCTTCAGGACCAAAGATGCGACTCCTCTCTCTAGCAGCTGCAAATCTCTGGCATGTCTTGCACCCACAGCTCAAAACTTATTCATAATTTGGCACTAGTTGCATTATATCACACTGACACTGTAGGTGGGGTTCTTCTGTATGGGGGGGGGGCATCGGTACATTGTTGGAGCAGTGTTACCTGTGCAACATCTAAGCTAGGAGTCAGTGATGTTGGGTAGGACACCATTTCATTCCCCAGCGTGTCACCTTGATAAACACAGGAGAAAATATATAAAATAAAATTTGCGATGCTACAGTGTGAACTACCAAACAGCATAAAGATATACAATGAAGATTTGCCTATTGCAATGATCCTTACAGAGGAAGAGGTTTGCAGTCATAACACTGACCATCTGATTAACCTTCCATGGTGACTAATTGGGATTTTGTGACTAGAATGGAAAACACTACTCATATTTTTTAAACTGCCATTTGATGAATGGTGTGGCCATCGGGGTGAGAGATATCAGAGAGAGAGAGAGAAAGACTTGCAGTTTTATAGCACCCTTCATGACCACCGTACGTCGTAAAACACTTTACAGCCAATGAAGTACTTTTGGAGTGTAGTCACTGTTATAATGTGGGAAATGCGGCAGCCAATTTGCACACAGCAATCTCCCACAAACAGCAATGTGATAATGACCAGATAATCTATTTTTTTTGTTATTTTGATTGAGGGATAAATGTTGGCCTGGACACCAGGGATAACTCCCCTGCTCTTCTTCAAAATAGTGCCATAGGATCTTTTACATCCACTTTGGAGAGCAGACGGTGCCTCTGTTTAATGTCTCATCCAAAAGACAGCACCTCGCACAGTGCAGCACTCCACTGGGAGTGTCAGCCTCAATTTTTTGTGCTCAAGTCCCTGGAGTGGGACTTGAACCCACAACCTTCTGACTCAGAGACAAGAGTGTACCCACTGAGCCACAGCTGAAACTGCATGAACAACAAGCAACGTAACAAAAGAAAAACAAGCCTATGAACCTGCAAAGCTTGGATTTATGTCTGACATGTGGAAAATCAGTCACAAAGGTCAAAAGGTCTTGACAGATGATAAAGATTGAAGGGGGAGGGGGGCTGAATTGCCCTGCGCCCCGGGCAATTGGGGGCTGTAACCCATTCAGGAGGGCGGGGAGGGGGGGGCAGGAGCGTGACAGCGCCTCCGCAAACTCCCGGCCAATTTCCCAGGAGCCGGTAGCATCCCACCACCCCCACCACCCCCCGCCCCCCCCGCCTGCTCCTGGAGGCACTAACCGGCCTCTCAAAAAGGGACAATATTGCTCCCACGATTTATAGCCAGTGTAAACAGAAATTAAATAAAATTGATTTTTTTAATTCATCAACATTATAGGCGCCCCCGAGAAACCCTGTTTACAGGTCTCCAAACCAAGCCACTGAGCAATTCACAGGAAGCACAGTTTGTGTGTGCATATGGAGTGCATTTTCCAGATCTGTCTATTTGATAAGTACCATGCGTATGCCAGGCTGCTGGTTTACAGTTTTCACGTAAAAAAGGACTGATTCATTGAATGAATGGACTGGATCTAATTATAAACACATAGAATCGCAGGACGCAATCCACAAAACACCCGTAAAATCTCTGAGACCCGTGTAATAAAAACACATTTTGCCTGTTACTGTTAGTCAGTTGTCCTGCTGATGACTGGCGTATGGTCATGAACATGTACGATCAACATCGTAACTCACTGCATTTCGTTCTCTCTTTTCTGCAATATCTGTTAGATGCCTGCAAAGTGAGACTGTTGGTTTGCCTGTGACTTGGTCTCACAGTTCCAGCTCCTAGAAGATGCGTAATGGACCAAGTGTATGTCATATTCTTCTGGCATTTCCTCTATACGTGCACATTGCAACAGAGATTACAGAATGAAATATCAACTATGCTACATTTCTCTAGATGCCTCTCCAGCAGAATATAAAACTGCCAGAACGCATTTCAACAATGAGATCATGGTTAACCCCAGGGTGGAGGGAGGGGGGTGGGGAAGATGCCAGTTAGTTGAGGTAAATTATTTTAAACACGAGGAAGGTAAAAGCTACTTTCTTTTATTTGTCGAACACAGCACTGAAGAACTGATTTTATTGTTAAAGTTAACATTTCTTATTTGCAATGCTGTATTCTATTATCCCAAGAACAAAGCACAATTTGGTTACTGGACAGGCTGATAGCATTGGACCATGGTGAGGTTTGTGGCTAACTGTAATTCAATGACAGAGGTTGGAACAACCTTGGATCTGGACTGGAGACGTCAGAGGTTGAACAATTTCCTGCTTGTCCTGTAGATTAACTCCACTCCAGCGGGGAGCTTGTTAAAGGTGAGATGAAGCATTGCAGCGAGGAAGATTGGGAAGAGCGTCGGTGCGATGACACAGCCTTGCTTGACCCCGGTCCGCACGCGCATTGGGTCTGTGGTGGATCCGTTGGTAAGGATCACGGCTTGCATGTCATCGGGAAGCAGGTGGAGGATGGTAACAAATCTTTGAGGACAGATGAATTTGAGGAGGACACTCCATAATCCCTCCCGGTTGACAGTGTCAAAGGCCTTTGTGAGGTCAAAGAAGGCCATGTAAAAAGGCTGGTGCTGCTCCCTACATTTTTCTTGGATTTGTTGCGCGGTTAAGATCATGTCCGTTGTGCCCCTTAGTGGGCAACTCTGGGAGGAGCTCTTCAGCCACTGGGAGGAGACGATTGAGGAGGATTCTTGCAAAGATTTTCCCTGTGGCAGATAGCAGGGAAACACCTCTGTAATTACCACAATCGGACTTGTCACCTTTCTTGAAGATGGTCACAATTACGGCATCTCTGAGATCCCCTGGCATGCTCTCCTCCTACCAGCTAAGTTAATGGTGCTATTACAGGCGATTCCTATTGTTAATCTAATCTAATAATGATGGGTCTCTCTGTGGAACTCGTATGACTTTAGTAAGTAAAGGTGAGGATTTTTTTAAAGTTTACCATGCCTGTTGTCAGGATTGACCTATGTCAAGGAGTTGTCTTATGAGGAAAGGTTGAGCAGGTTGGGCCTATACTGTAAGGGGTGGTTTGCAGGGGGTCAGCTTTCCCTTCTGACCTTATATGAGCGGTTCCGAATCGCTCCCACACCCTTGGTTCTAGATACTGGAATTATGAAGGGACTGTGATAGACTTGGACAGACAATCGATTTCAAGGTAGGAAGCAGGTATGGCTTTATTGTGTTTAAAAAGAAGTAAAAGGCACACCTTTAATAACACACACAGAATAGTAATACCAATACACACTGAAGGGTACAACACATTGAATAAAATGTCAAATTACAGCCTGTGGGGAAAAGAATACAGCTTAAACTCTAAATGGGGTAAAGAGGAGAATGCAGATACATTTACACAAGTTATCCCAGCCTCCCCCCTCCCAATTCCCCCAACTAACTAAGTTATAGCTCTGGGGGTTCAGGGGCTATGCTCACTAATCCCTTTAGACAGTTGCCGGTGAATCGCGGTTTCGGGGTTCGCTGCACTTGGCCTTCTAGGCGAGCCGTACCCCGGATGGAGGAGAGGACTTCGGACTGCGTAGTCTTCGGTTGGGGTGCGTCCGTTGATGCGGTAAGTTGCGTTTTGGATGTATGGGGTAAGTACCCACTTTCTTTGGTTAGGAATAGTTTTAGTTAGTCCCTTTTGGTAATTTCTCCCCCGTTGGGTCGTTCAGAAGTAGATTGTAGAGTGGTTGTCAATTTGGTTGCTGACAACCTTCCGTTTCATGGGCCTCGTGCTCGATCAGTTCCTGATCAGTTCTGGTAGTTTCTTTCACTATTCCATTTCTTCACTGTAGAGCAAGCAGGCTGCTTGTCTGTGTCTGTGTTCCAGTCTGTGTTCTGCTACTCTGTGTTCTCTTAGCTTTGTGTTCTGCTTCTCTGTGTTCTGCTAGCTTTGTGTTCTGCTTCTCTCCTGTGTTCTGCTAGTTTCTGAGTTCCGCCAGTCTTTCCTTGTAAAACTGGGAGATAGATATATCCCCCAAAAAAAGGCTCTGTTATCTCCCATCAAATCTCTTGGGCTCTGTTTAAACTGTTCTGTCCATTGATTTTCAAATGTCTTCTTTGTCAGCAGTAACTCGATTAGGGTGTGAGAATGTGCTATCACTGGTTTTGCATTGTTTTAGGATTGTCCAGTTTCTTGACCATGATTTCCATTGTGCTTGATTGGGTAATTCGATTATCTCTTAGGGGGTGAATAGTTCCCCCAGACAGTCTGGGATCCTTAATACACGAATTTGCTTCAGACGTTGGCTCCACCTCCTGTATTTGGTAACTCTTTTTCGCAGCCAAAATGTTGTAGAATCTTAAAATTGATATGTTCCTTCCCATAGATGTTTAGGGGATCTCAAGCTTCTGTAATTTAGGTCCATTTTGAATTCCCTTTCCTATGAGTCCAAACACTGGGGGGGTCTCCATGAACGCATCCCCTTTTATCCCCCGCAGGCTTCGTCTGCCCCTTTAAACTCATTTTAAAAGCCCAGAAAGGGATTCTTCTCCTCTGCAGGGGAAAGGTACCTGGAATCTTTGCGAGATATTGGTAAATTCTACAATACTCATTGGAGTTTAGAAGAATGAGAGATGATCTTATTCAAACAAATAAGATACTGAGGGGGCTCGACAAGGTAGATGCAGAGAGGATATTTCCCCTCGTGGGGGTATCTAGAACTGGGGGGCATAGTTTCAGAATAAGTGGTTGCCCATTTAGAACTGAGATGAGGAGGAATTTCTTCTCTCAGGGGGTTGTAAATCTGTGGAATTCTCTGCCCCAGAGAGCTGTGGAGGCTGGGTCATCGAATATATTTAAGATAGAGTTAGACAGATTTTTGAGCGATAAGGGAGTGAAGGGTTAGGGGGAGTGGGCAGGAAGGTGGAGCTGAGTCTATGGTCAGATCAGCCATGATCTTATTAAATGGCGGAGCAGGCTCGAGGAGCCAAATGGCCTACTCCTGCTCCTATTCCTTATGATCTTATGTTCATATGGTACTCAGCCAATGTTATTTAAAATTTGTTCATCGATCAGTTGGTTCAATTTCATTTCTCTTACAGGCAGAAACATGTGTTGTCGTAGTGAACAAGGCTCAAAATGTCTATGCAGGCTTCAGTAAAAGTAGAATCACGTCAATGACGTAATTCCACTGAAACGCAGTAGTATAGCCTTGGTGCACCATACTTAACAAGGCTTCCGTGCAACAAAGGAAAGATAAAAGACTTGCATTTATATCGCGACTTTCCCGACGCACTTCACAGCCAATGAAGTACTTTTTGAAGTGTAGTCACTGTTGTAGTGTGGGAAACGCGATAGCCAATATGTGCACAGCAAGCTCCCACAAACATCATCATCATAGGCATTCCCTCAAATCGAGGATAACCTACTTCCACGTCAAAAAAGTTCACAGGTGTTTCAATGAAGGACCTAAAATTCAAGGTCCCGAATTAAATCTTGAAGGGTGGAAGATGCCTGTGCGTGGATGTTTTTAACACACCAGCCACCACACGGGCCTGACAGAGCTAGGCCTTGCTCCAGTGGCAAGGATTAACCAAGACAACTGGAGGCTAGCTCTACTGCACGGACCTAGTGCGCACACATATCGCAGTGTGGGCTGGCCCGTGCTGCCCCATGACCCTCGCCTCTCCTGGGCCCCGATCACATCCCTCTACATTCTCTCGCCGCTCCTTCGCCTCGACCTCGCCACTCCTGCTGTACCTGCCCACGCTCCAATCACCGACCTGGACCTTGGTGACTTCCCTCTTCACTGCCGTTGCTCTCCTGCTCCAGCACGTGCTGCTCCCTGGGGTGGTATGCCACCACACTGCTCCTTCCGCTCCCTGGCCTGTTCCCATTCCCAGTAACAGCAATGTGATAATTAATATGTCCTTACTATACAGTATAAATGCACACGAGGCCCATACTTGAGAGAATGTCACTCTATGACCAGTTACCTTTATTACCAAGACCTCACATGATGAAGGTGGGTGGAGCTTCCCCTTTTATACTGGAAAGTCCAGGTTAGGAGTGTCTCCCACAAGTTCACCACCTAGTGGTCAATGTTCTCACAGTGTACAACTTAGGTCAGCTTATACATGGGTTACAATGATAGTTGAATACATGACATGACCTCCCCGCAAAGTCTTATTGGGATCACAGGTTAAGTCTCTCTGGTGGTTTACGCTCCCTTGTAGAGCACCTGAGTTGGGGCTCCGTTTGTTGGGAGCTGGCCTGAGTGTCTGCTGTTTGCGGTGCCTCAGGCCTGTCCGGACTGCCCACAGTGACTGGGCTCTCCTCCACTTGGTTCCAGTGTTCGGTCACCTGTGGTGGAGTAAACTCTATGTCGTGTTCTTCCTCTGCTTCTTCTGTGGGGTTGCTGAACCTCCTTTTAGTTTGATCCACGTGTTTGTGGCAGATTTGTCCAGTGGTAAGTTTAATTACCAAAACCTTATTCCCCTCTTTGGCAATCACAGTGCCTGCAAGCCATTTGGGCCCTGCAGCATAATTAAGGACAAAAACAGGGTCATTGACATCAATACATCGCGCCCTCACATTCCTGTCATGGTAGTCACATTGTGACTGACGTCTGCTCTCAACAATTTCTTTCATAGTAGGGTGTATAAGGGGTAACCTGGTTTTAAGCGTCCTTTTCATTAGCAGCTCTGCGGGTGGAACCCCTGTGAGCGAGTGTGGTCGGGATCTATTGGCCAACAGGAGGCGTGATAAGCGGCTTTGTAGGGAACCCCTTTGGATTCTGAGCATCCCCTGTTTGATTATCTGCACTGCTCGTTCCGCCTGGCTGTTTGAGGCCGGCTTGAACGATGCCGTTCTGACATGGTTGATTCTATTGCCTGCGATGAAGTCCTGGAATTCAGTGCTTGTGAAGTACGGGCCATTGTCGCTCACCAAGCCGTCCGGTAGACCATGGGCGGCGAACATTGCCCGTAGACTTTCTACCGTGGCAGAGGATGTGCTTGAATTTAAAATGGCACACTGAATCCATTTGGAGTAGGCATCTACTACAACCAAAAACATTTTTCCCATGAAAGGACCTGTGAGGTCCACATGGATGCGTGACCAAGGCTTGGCGGGCCAGGACCAGGGGCTAAGGGGGGCTTCCCTGGGTGCGTTGCCCAGCTGAGCACACGTGTTGCACCTGCGAACACAAAGTTCCAGGTCTGTATCTATCCCTGGCCACCAAACGTGTGACCTGGCAATTGCCTTCATCATGACAATGCACGGGTGCTCATTGTGAAGTTCTCTGATAAATACCTCTCTGCCCATCTGGGGCATGACTACTCGGTTTCTCCACAGTAGGCAATCGGCCTGAATCGAGAGTTCATCCTTGTGCCTATGAAATGGTTTAAATTCCTCAGGGCATGCCCCGTACGTGGCTGCCCAGTCCCCATTCAGGACACATTTCTTAACTAAAGACAGTAGCGGGTCTTTATTTGTCCAGACTTTAATCTGACGGACTGTCACAGGTGAGCCTTCGCTTTCGAAAGCTTCAACAGCCATGACCATCTCAGCATCATGCTCGGTTGCCCCCTCAGTGGTGGCTAGTGGGAACCTGCTGAGTGCATCGGCGCAGTTTACATTGCCCAGTCTGTGCCGAATTGTGTAGTCATAGGCAGCTAACGTAATTGCCCACCTCTGTATGTGGGCTGATGCATTCGCATTTATGGCCTTGTTGTCGGCCAAAAGGGACGTTAGGGGTTTGTGATCTGTCTCCAGCTCAAATTTCCTGCCAAACAGATACTGGTGCATTTTCTTTACTGCATATACACATGCAAGCGCTTCCTTTTCTACCATCCCATAGCCCCTTTCTGCCTGGGACAGACATCTGGAGGCATAAGCTACCAGCTGTAACTGACCATTGGCATTCACATGCTGCAACACACACCCAGCCCCATAGGATGATGCATCGCACATTAAAGCAAGTTTCTTACATGGGTCATATAACGTTAACAGTTTGTTGGAGCATAACAAATTGCGTGCTCTATCAAAAGCCCTTTCCTGGCTGTCTCCCCAGACCCAATCGCGACCTTTGCATAGGAGCACATGTAGCGGCTCTAACAGCATGCTCAATTTGGGAAGAAAGTTACCAAAATTGTTCAGGAGCCCCAGAAACAAACGCAGCTCCGTCATGTTACGGGGTCTGGATGCTCTCTGGATCACTTCCGTGTTGGACGCAGTAGGTCTGATCCCGTCTGCTGCTACCCTCCTCCCCAGGAATTCTACCTCTGGAGCTAAGAAGACGCACTTCGCCTTTTTCAGTCGCAGCCCTACCCGGTCCAGTCTGCGTAGCACCTCCTCCAGGTTGTGGAGGTGTTCTTCAGTATCGCAACCCGTGATGAGGATGTCATCTTGAAAAACCACCGTCCTTGGAATCGACTTGAGGAGGCTTTCCATATTTCACTGAAAGATCGCGGCGACCGAACGAATCCCGAACGGATATCTGTTATACTCAACAACCCCTTGTGTGTCGTGATGGTGGTCAGCTTCTTCGACTCACTCGCCAACTCCTGGATCATGTAAGCTGAGGTCAGGTCCAATTTTGAAAAAAGTTTGCCACCGGATAGCGTCGCAAAGAGGTCCTCCGCTCTCGGTAGCAGGTACTGGTCTTGGAGTGACACCCGCTTGATGATGGCCTTGTATTCGCCACATATCCTGACCGACCCATCCGCCTTGAGCACCGGCACAATCGGGCTTGCCCAGTCACTGAATTCGACTGGCGAGATGATGCCTTCGCTCAGCAGGCAGTCCAATTCGTATTCCATCTTTTCCCGCATCACGTACGGCACCACTCTGGCCTTGTGGTGTACTGGCCTAGCATCCGGGTTTATGTGAATCACTACCTTGGCCCCCATGAAAGTGCCGATGCCGGGTTGAAATAATGAGTCAAATTTGTCCAGGACCTGTGAGCATGATACTCGCTCCACAGAAGAAATTGCATTGATATCGCCCCATTTCCGGTTCATGACAGCAAGCCAACTCCTCCCCAGTAGTGCGGGACTGTCCCCCGGGACAATCCAGAGTGGCAACCTGTTCTCCGAATCTTTGTGGGTCACAACTACTGTGGCGCTGCCGAGCACCGGAATGATCTCCTTTGTATATGTCCGTAGCTGTGCGTCAATCGGCAATAATTTTGGCCTCCTGGCCTTGGGCACCCACAATCTTTCGAACTGTTTGATACTCATCAGGGACTGGCTGGCCTCAGTGTCTAGCTCCATTAATACTAGGATGCCATTGAGGAGCACTTTCATCATTATCGGTGGTGTCCTGGTATATGAACTGTATATGTGCTCCACATGAACTCACTGAACTTCAGCTTCCAGCGATTTCCCCCAGTATTCATTTGGCCTCGTAGGACTTACATCAGGCCCGTCCTCCTCGTACATCAACCTGGCTGCAGGCTTCCTGCACACATGCGCCAAGTGACCGCTGACATTGCAGTTTCTGCAGATATATTGCTGATACCTGCAAGCTCTGGCTGGGTGTTTGCCTCCACACCTCCAGCATGAGCTGGAGGCCCCTTTGTTGGAAAAAGGTCCATTACCAGTCGATCGTCTCTGACTGTCTCTGACTGTCTCTGTAAGTGCACCATTAACAGTTGTTGATGGCCCCATTACTGGCCGCATTGTCCATTGCAATGGCATGAATCGCCATTCAGCCAGCCATTGTCTCTGTTGAATTCTCCCTTTGGGTTCGACTACATGCTGGGGCATGTCAGATTGCCCTTGTCTGCCTAGAGAACTGCATGCCGCATTAACAATGGTGACTCCCTGGTCATTTGCCGCATTTGAGCCAAGATTTTTGTCATACATCATTCTGGTCTCTTCCTCCCCTGAATAAATATCTGGGCTATCAGAGCCGCCGCTTCCAAGGTCAAGTCTTTAGTCTCAATCAGTTTCCTGAAAACCCCAGCGTGCCCGATGCCCTCAATAAAAAAGTCTTGCAGCATCTCCGCTCTGCATGCATCTGGGAACTTACATAGGCTCGCCAGTCGCCGGAGATCTGCCACGAAGTCTGGAACGCTTTGCCCTTCTCGCCGCCAGTGCATGTAAAACCGATGTCTCGCCATGTGCATGCTGCTCGCCGGTTTAAGGTGTTCCCCAATCAATTTACTGGGCTCTTCGAACGTCTTGTCCGCCGGCTTCTCTGGCGCTAGAAGGTCCTTCTGTTCGTTCTGGATCCACAAACCATCAGGAGATGAGCCCTGCGTTTGTCGGCCGAATCTTGTCCCAACCATTCCTTAGTGACAAAACTTTGCTGTAATCTCTCAATAAAGTCGTCCCAATCATCACCAACACAGTACCTCTCTTCTGTGCTGCTTGTGGCTATGCTCGTGTGGTTTAAATCCCAATTTCTCGTCGCCAATGATATGTCCTTACTATACAGTATAAATGCACACGCGGCCCATACTTGAGAGAAGATCACTCTGTGACCAGTTACTTTTATTACCAAGACCTCAAGTGATGAAGGTGGGTGGAGCTTCCTCTTTTATACCTGAAAGTCCAGGTTAGGAGTGTCTCCCACAAGTTCACCCCCTTGTGGTCAATGTTCTCAAGGTGTACAACTTAGGTCAGCTTATACATGGGTTACAATGATAGTTGAATACATGACAATAATGACCAGATAATCAGTTTTTGTTATGTTGATTGAGGGATAAATATTGGCCAGGACACCAGGGATAACTCTTCTTTTCTTCTTTGAAATAGCACCATGGGATCTTTTACATCCACCTGAGAGAGCAGACAGAGCCTCGGTTTAACATCTCTTCCGAAAGATGGCACCTCCTGCAGCGCAGCACTCCCTCAGCACTGCACTGGGAGCATCAGCCTAGATTTTTGTGCTCAAGTTCCTGGAGTGGAACTTGAACCCACAACCCTCTGATTCAGAGCCGAGAGTGCTGCCCACTGAACCACTGCTGACAGATTTGTAAGAGCTCACCATTGATGCTTAGTTTGCCTTTAAACAATTATGCTGCTAATTTCTAAATATTCAATTGGCATAATATATTAAAGACAAGAATATGAAAAAAGTGTAATCAATAGTTGAGGTGGATGGATATCATGACTGAACCTAAGTAATACAGAAAAAAGCAGTGACATCTGCTGGTTGTTTTTTTTAGTTATTTAAGTTGCTGCACAACTAACCATTCAGATCGCACAAAATGGAAATCTGTCCCATGAAAATATATGAGATGCGCAGGCACACTTCATTCAGCACATGAAAACCAATCATACCTGGCCTAGCGCTGCTCTCTTAGCTCTATTGGTGTTGGTTGTCTTCAGCCGCCTTGCTCAAGTGGCCGTTATTGATGTGTGAGCCTTGACAGTGAATGTTTCCTGCTAATTTTTACCTATGAGACCTGCTGGATGTCATCTTCTTGCCACTATGTTATTCCATTGCTTTCACACAAGCACTAAGGCGTAGCTTGGTTGGCGGTGAGAAGGGCCCAACCCGTCAGATCCTTCATGCACAGCCGGGGTTTCAGAGACACGGCACTCTGCCCCCGAGTTGGCTGTGGTGCGGACGAGACAGTCATCCATCTCCTTCGGGATTGCTCCTTTGCAAGGCAGATCTGGTAGGTCTGGTTGCTGTCGAGGTTCATCCCAAGCAGCTCTGTAACACAGGACTCTGTGCTCTGTGGACTGTTCCCAGGGACACACACCGAGACAGACATCATCTGCTGCTGGACAGCCATCAACTCGGTGAAAGACGCACTTTGGTCTCCCCGAAACTTGCTGGTCTTCCAGAGCAAGGAGATGTCCACAGCCGAGTGTTGCAGACTGGCGCAATCCAAGGTCCAGGAGTACGTGCTGAGGGACGCACTAAAGATTGGTGCAATTGCCGCAAAGACACGATGGGGAAGAGCCACAGTTTAAGGCCCTTCTGCCATGGTAAACCCAAGGGATGGAATCAGACCCCCCTCGGGCTGTACTTGTTAATCTGCTTGTATACATAGAGCATCATGTACTGAAAAACACCTGTATTGTGCCATGTATAATGAAAGTCTCTGCACTGTTTAGTAACTTGTAAAGAAATGTAAATGTATTCTCATCCATTGCGTTTACTGCTTTCATCTGCATAGTGCTACATGTAACGTGATTCGTGATCGGTATTGAAATGAATCCTGGAATCTAATGTAAACCTGTTCTTATCTGCTCCATGTAATACCCTCATTTGCACAGTACTACATGTAACGTGATTTGTGATTGTACTAAATTGTACCTTGAAATTAAATATACGCTAGTGCATTGTATGGAACTGCTGTCAGCATCCAAATGAATTGTATGGAATTGCTGACTGCAATGTACTGAACTATTTTCCAGTGAATTGTGAAAATTTTATCTGAATAAAGGATATTTTTGAAACAAAAAAAAACTAGGTCATTCCATTGTGTCATCAACAGGTACTGAAACAAGCACTCTACTCCGAACTCTGTCACGACAAGCGAGTCCCAGGAAGGCAGAGAAAACGCTTCAAGGACACCCTCAAAGCCTCCTTGAAAAAATGTAACATCCCCACTGATTCGTGGGAATCCTTGGTCCAAATGCTGCTCAAAGTGGAGGAGAAGCATTCGAGAAGGCGCCGAACACTTTGAGTCTCTTCGTTGGAGCACACAGAAATCAGCACAAACAACGGAAGGAGCGCACGACAATGAAAGCACCCTACCACCCGTCCCTCCAACCACTACCTACCCCACATGTGAGAGACCGTAGGTCCCACATTGGACTCATTAGTCACCTTAGAACTCATATTAGTGTGGAAGCAAATCATCCTCCACTCCTGGGGACTGCCTAAGAAGAAGACAATACATACCCAAGCATTTTGCAATACCCAATTGCTCCTTCTCTTCATCCTGAGTACCAATCAGGAGCTATCCAATCTACAGAGCAAGGTCCAGTGGCAAGGGAGTCCAAGATGACTGGAGTCCAGGCACTGCTTTATGAGCCTAGTTGCCTACGGCGGGGTGCAGGCTGTAAGCTCGGCGCTGAGCAGCGCCCTTCGGTGAGATGGTGAGAAAACCGAGGCCAGGCTGAGGGCAGGCATTGGGAAGGTCAGAGGTCCACTTCGTGGAAGGAGGAGAGGTCAAATAGGTCAGAGTGCCCACAGCCATTGTGCACACCATGTGCTCGACAGAGATTCAGCTATTGAGTGGGGCCAGCAGCAGGGGTAGGCCTGTACGTCGCCGGTGGAGTAAAGGCCCGAACGTCGCTGGTGGGAGGAAGGGTCCGAACGTCGCTGGTGGAGTGAAGGCCTGAACGTCGCCGGTGGGAGGAAGGGTCTGAACGTCGCTGGTAGAGTGAAGGCCTGAACGTCACCGGTGGGAGGAAGGGTCCGAACGTCGCTGGTGGGAGGAAGGGTCCAAACGTCACCGGTGGGAGGAAGGGTCCGAACGTCGCCGGTGGGAGGAAGGGTCCAAACGTCGCCGGTGGGAGGAAGGGTCCGAACGTCACCGGTGGGAGGAAGGGTCCAAACGTCGCTGGTGGGAGGAAGGGTCCGAACGTCGCCGGTGGGAGGAAGGGTCTGAACGCCGCCGGTGGGAGGAAGGGTCCGAACGTCGCCGGTGGGAGAAGGGTCCGAACGTCGCCGGTGGGAGGAAGGGTCTGAATGGCGCCGGTGGGAGGAAGGGTCTGAACGTCGCTGGTGGAGTGAGGGTCTGAATGGCGCCGATGGGAGGAAGGGTCTGAACGTTGCTAGTGGGAGGAAGGGTCCGAACATCACCGGTGGGAGGAAGGGTCCGAACGTCGCTGGTGGGAGGAAGGGTCCGAACGTCGCTGGTGGGAGGAAGGGTCCGAACGTCGCTGGTGGGAGGAAGGGTCCGAACATCACTGGTGGGAGGAAGGGTCTGAACGCCGCTGGTGGGAGGAAGGGTCCGAACGTCGCCGGTGGGAGGAAGGGTCCGAACGTCGCCGGTGGGAGGAAGGGTCTGAATGGCGCCGATGGGAGGAAGGGTCCGAACGTTGCTAGTGGGAGGAAGGGTCCGAACGTCGCCGATGGGAGGAAGGGTCTGAATGTCGCCGGTGGGAGGAAGGGTCCGAACGTCGCCGGTGGGAGGAAGGGTCTGAATGGCGCCGATGGGAGGAAGGGTCTGAACGTTGCTAGTGGGAGGAAGGGTCTGAACGTCGCCGGTGGAGTGAAGGTCCGAACGTCGCCGGTGGGAGGAAGGGTCTGAATGTCGCCGGTGGGAGGAAGGGTCCGAACGTCGCCGGTGGAGTGAAGGTCCGAACGTCGTCGGTGGGAGGAAGGGTCTGAATGTCGCCGGTGGGAGGAAGGGTCTGAACGTCGCCGGTGGGAGGAAGGGTCCGAACGTCGCTGGTGGGAGGAAGGGTCTGAATGGCGCCGATGGGAGGAAGTGTCTGAACGTTGCTAGTGGGAGGAAGGGTCTGAACGTCGCCGGTGGAGTGAAGGTCCGAACGTCGCCGGTGGGAGGAAGGGTTTGAATGTCGCCGGTGGAAGGAAGGGTCTGAACGTCGCCGGTGGGAGGAAGGGTCTGAACATCGCTGGTGGGAGGAAGGGTCTGAACATCGCTGGTGGAGTGAAGGTCCGAACGTCGCTGGTGTAGTGACAGTCTGAAGGGGGGAAGGCTCGTGCATGAGGGCAAGGAGTGAAGGTAGGGCCCAAACCTGTGGTGGGAGCTGGTCAGAGGCTCACTGCCGTTGAGATCGCCGAGGATCGGTTGGAGCAGCTGAATCAGTCAATGGGGAGCGAGAAGCGAGAGTCCAGTTGGAGGGACTTGGCAGCAGGGAGGTCAATCTGGAAGGTTATTCTTGGTTGGGGGATGGGAGATGGGCAGTGGGCCCTTGCAGCATGGGTTTTAGGGTGTAGGAAAATACTTTGGGGGGTTGCAGTGCACCCACTGTTAGGTCAGGGGGAGGTGGGGTGGTTAAACAGTGGGGGGGTGAGGGGGGAGATTGAAGGAGAGAGAGGTGAAGGATGGCAGAAGATAGCCAGAGGAAAGTTTGTTTGGGGAGAGCTCCCTAGGGAGCTGCTATCCCATCCGCCATCTTGGAGTTTCCCACAAACAATGTGATAATGACCAGATAATCTGTTTTTTATCTAAAGTGAAGTTGATTGAGGGACAAACATTGGAGAACTCCCGAACTCTTCTTCGAAATAGCGTCGTGGAGCAACAGCCACCCCATGTTAAAAGAACTCGCGCACAGGCATCTTCCACATTTCAAAATGGAGCTCGGGATCTGGAATGTCAGGACCCTCATGGACAACTCCAACAGCGACAGGCCATAATGCCACACCGCCATCATTGCCCGGGAACTTAGACGCTTCGATGTCGACATCATCGCCCTAAGCGACACCCGGCGGGCAGGGGAAGGCAAGCTCAAAGAACAAAGTGGAGGATATACCTTCTTCTGGAAAGGCAAACCAGAAGAAGAACACCGCCTCCATGGAGTCGGTTTCGCCATCAAGAATGAGCTATTCGACCGCCTCAGAGACTCCCCCTGCGAGATTAGCGAACGTCTCATGACTCTCCGGCTCACCCTATCCCGGAACCAGTGTACCACAGTTATCAGCACTGCGCCCCAACACTTGATGCAACAGATGAGGCCAAAGAGATATTCTATTCCAGCCTCGAATAATCCCTGTCCTGTGTCTCTACGGACGACAAACTGATCCTCCTCAGTGACTTCAACACCAGAGTCAGTAAGGACACAGACCTCTGGGGAGGCGTGATCGGCAGAGAGGGGGTAGGGAAGCCAACTCCAGCAGTACCCTGCTCCTGACAAAATACCTAGAACATGACCTTGTCATCACCAACACCTTGTTCCACCAGAGGGACAAGTACAAGGCATCATGGCAACACCCTCACTCCAAGCACTGGCCCTGCTTGACCATGTCATCGTTCGAGCGAGGGATCGCAAGGACGTGCGCATCACCCACACCATGACAGGAGTCGACGACTGCTGGATGGACCACCGCTTAATCCGTTCCGTCATCAACATTAATATAACCCCAAAGAGACGACGGCAACAGAAGCAATGCCACAGAAAAATCAACGCCGGGACACTCAAAGACCCAGCTAAGAGAGCCCTATACAGCCAGCGCCTCACTGCCACCTGGCGACCCTTGACGACCCCGAGACGCCGAGTGCCCACAGCGGTTGGTCTGCCCTCCAGGCCACCATAACCAGTGCCTGCAAAGAGACGCTCAGTCACTCAACCAGGAAACACCAGGACTGGTTTGATGAGAATGACCAGGAGATCCAGGAGCTAATAAACCGCAACGCAGGGCATTTCTGAACCTAAAGCGACAACGCAACTTGGGAGCAGCAAAGCAGCTTTACAGACGGCTGAAGGCCGAGGTCCAACAAAAAACTCGCGACCTAAAGAAAATCTATAAAAAACATGCTATGATCAGGGTATCCTGCACACTAAATTAGAGTTATAATTCATACTTTGACCAGGCCAGTGCAGTATCGTCAAAGTTATAATTTTTAAATTGTCCAGAAGCCTGTGGTCAAAGGAACTATACACTCCATTGTGATATATGTGGAGGTTCTTGCACCCCACATTAGGGTGTAACGCTATACAACACATTCCCTGTATATCTTGCTATTTTAGTGCAATTTTTTGGAAGTACGTAGAATACATCATTGAAATTGAAACATTTCAGGAGGAGATTTACGAGGATGTTGCCTGGACTGGAGAATTTTAGCTATGAGGAAAGATTGGATAGGCTGGGGTTGTTTTCTTTGCCACAGAGGAGGCTGAGGGGAGACCTTATTGAGGTGTATAAAATAATGAGGGCCCTGGATAGAGTGGATAGGAAGGATCTGTTTCCCTTGGCAGGGGTCATAGATTTAAAGTAAGTGGTAGGAGGTTTAGAGGGGATTTGAGGGGAAATTTCATCACCCTGATGGGGGCCTGGAACTTACTGCCTGAAAGGCTGGTAGAGGCAGTGAGTTCCAGATCCCTACCACCCTCTGGGTAAAGAATATGGTGGGGGTCTGGAACTCACCATATTTAAAAAGTACTTGGATATGCACTTGAAGTGCCGTAGCCTACAGGGCTACAGACCAAGAGCTGGAAAGTGGGATTAGGCTGGATAGCTCTTTGTCAGCTGGTGCGGACACGATGGGCCGAAATGGCTTCCTTCCGTGCTGTAAATTTCTATGATTCTATGATTCTAATGAACACAGTTTGAATTGTTTGACTCCTTAACTTAATGTTCAAATGGTGTTTGTAATCTAAAAAGCAGATGGCCTCGCTGATTTAATTAGTTTCCTGTTCCATAAAGAACTGACCTGTACAATAGTGAATACATTGAACCAATTAATAACAATTTATTTTTACCTCTCAGGATACAGACTCGCATTTTGCAACAATCTGTATGTTGTCTTTAATTGGGTTGATGCATGAATTGCAGCTTGGTTTGTTCAGGGCGCCATCTCTGTGTCAATCGGGTAGTTGCATGAGACATGGATTTGAATTGTCTGAAAATCCATTCATCTGAGTTTCCAGAAACGTGTCTGACATTTAAAGGGTTGGAATGCACAATTTTGGAGACAGAAGGAGAGTTCTTTTGAAACCCATCTGACTGAAAAAGTGAAGACATGTCAGTAACAAATCCCCAATGGGGAAATGAGCCACAGTAAAAGAACCTGTTGAAGAAATTGACCGCAATTTAAACTAAGTGCTGACTGAGAAAAAAAGAAAAACTTGCATTTATATAGCGCCTTTCACGACCACCTCACGACGTCTAAAAGCGCTTTATAGCCAATGAGTGTAGTCAGTGTTGCAATGCAGAGAAGTATGCTCCTTGGTTTTTCCTTTGGCTTATAAGGGTAAATTTTGCACGGCGAGGCGCTCAGCATGGACCTTTACTCAGTTGGAGCGCCGATTGGAGAATTAGGCATGGAGGTCAGCTTGCCCCATCTGTGGTGCTCCCAATTTTTCCAGTGATTGATCAATGGAGAATCAGGAGCACCTTGAATCGGATGTTCTGATCGGATTTCCTGATTTACTCTCCCTTTGATTGAAGCCCTGTGCAAGGACCAGCGCCTCACAAAATGTATCCGATTTGTACTTTTACTGATTATTGTGTTTCCTTTTACCTGTTATTTGTAGCTTTATTCTGTACATTTTGGTTCCATGTGGTAATATCAATTGTTTCGAAGAGAATTTGGTAGCGTGAGCCAAAATGATATCAGCCCAGAGTTTGCTGGAGGGGCATTTTACAGCTTTGTTAGCTTTTTTTCCTCGTCTTTCAGCTCTAATTTTTTTTTGCTGCAAATTGGTGGAAGGGCGAGCTGCTGACGGCATAATTAGGTCAACTGAGCATCTGGGACTTTGGTGAATGACAGGACCAACAGTCTATCTCCTTAACTTAGACTTAAGGATAAAGAAAGAAACAGAAGAATGGCAAAGATGGTAATAGGGTTAATTAGAGCCCAAATTAGATACAGAAAGAGAAATAAAGACCGAAAGAAAGATTGGATTAACAGAGAGATAAAAAGAGACTAAAAGGACAAGTAAGAAAAAAATCATTTTAAATTTTAAAAATCTCTAACAACAACTTACTACCTGCAGGAATGAGACTCAAGAGTTTCAATTGTTCCCCTTCTGGGCCGGGGTGGGGCGCAGTTAAGTGGCATTGCAGGAATATAAATCTCATCATTAAAAGTGTCATGTATGTAACCACAATGTAACACCACTGTATTACTGTATACATTCAATCTTGATGCACACCTTGACCACAAGGGGTGAACTTGTGGGAGACACTCCTGACCTGATCACACAGGTATAAAAAGGGAGGTCCCATGCAGGGTCATCGTCTTTTGGAGTCCTGTAAATAAAGAGTTAAGGTCACAGAGTGACCTCGCCCCCAGAATGTGCCTCGTGTGGTTTCATGCTGTAGAGTAAGGACTTTACATTGGCGATGAGAAACAGGAATTCACGGCCCACGAGAATGGCCACCGGTAGCACAGAGGAACGGTACTGTGTTGGGGAAGACTGGGACAATTTTGTTGAGAGGCTTCAGCAAAGCTTTGTTACGAAAGAATGGCTGGGGGATGCAGCGGCCGACAAGTGAAGACCAGCTGTGGACCAAAGACTTACGTGCTCATGAAGGACTTACTAGCACCCAAAAAGCCGGCATACAAAACCTTTGATGAACTTACCAAATTGATTGGGGAGCACCTCAAACCGGTGAGTAGCATATATATGGCTCAACACAGATTCTACACCCACCGACGTCGTGAAGGACAGAGCAGACCGGACTTCGTAGCGGACCTCGGCGTTTGGCCAGCCTCTGTAAGTTCACAGACGCCTGCAGGGGGGAGAGGCTAAGGGACTTCTTTATCGAGGGCATCGGTCATGTGGGAATTTTCCGCAAATTAATTGAGACCAAGGATTTGACCTTGGAAGCGGCGGCGTTGATAGCTCAAACCTTCGTGGCGGGGGAGGAAGAGACGAAAATAATATACGTGATCAATTCTGCCTCTCACGCGTCGATGGATCAGGGAGTCAACATCATCAATGCGACTCAGAGTCCCGCAGGCAGGCAGGGACAGTCCGACATTCCCCAGGCAGCAATAGACCCCAGAGTAGGACTTCAACAGAGACAATGGCAGGCTGAATGGATATTCACGCCATCACAGTGAACAATGAGGCCCGGGATGGGGCCATTGACACCCACTAATAGGGTACTTAACAGCAGTCAAAGGGACAGTCAGCGTGGAATGCCTGGCCATAGTCCCTTTGTTCCCAACAATGGAAACTTTAACTCATGCTGGAGGTGTGGGGGAAAACACTCAGCTAGATCTTGCAGATTTCAACAGTTTGTCATTGGCCATTTAGCTCGAATGTGCAGGAAGCCTGCAACCAGACTAATATATGAGGCGGATGGACCAGAAGAGGGTTCTTTGAGGCAGGATGACTGTTGAGGCAAATCGATGGATGCCGAGGTTCAGCGGGTCCATATGGCGAATAGTCACAGTTCATACACCAGAACACCACCAATGATGATGAGGGTTTTATTAAACGGTATCCCAGTACGCATGGAGCTGGACACTGGGGCGAGCCAGTCACTCATGGGAGTTCAGCAATTTGAGAAGCTATGGCCACTTAAAGCCAGTAGACCCAAATTAGCACATATCGAGACACAATTACGGGCTTACACTAAAGAAATCAATCCAGTGCTAGGCAGTGCAATGATGGCTGTCACACACAATGGGTTAGTGAATCGGCTGCCACTCTGGAATGTCCTGGGCAATGGTCCCGCACTGTTGGGGAGGAGCTGGTTAGCCGAGATGTACTGGAAATGGGGGGTATGTTCATGCAGTGTCATCTGTGGAGTGAAGTTCCTGCTCACAAATCATAAAACAATTCGATTCACTATTCCAACCTGGCATCGGGACTTTCAAAGGCACTAAGGTAGTGATACACATCACCCTGGATGCCAGGCCAGTGCATCACAAAGCCAGAGCTGTGCCATATGTGATGCGGGAAAAGATCGAGAGCGAATTGGACCGGCTGTTGAGAGAGGGCATCATCTCGCCTGTTAAATTCAGTGACTGGGCGAGCCCCATCGTTCCCATCCTAAAAGAGGATGGCTCTGTCAGGATTTGTAGCAACTACAAGACCACCATCAATCGGGTGACCCTACAAGATCAATACCCGCTCCCGAGAGCGGAGGACCTCTTCGCCATACTGGCAGGCGGCAAGCTGTTCACCAAGATGGACCTCACTTCAGCCTATATGACCCAGGAACTGGCCGACGAATCTAAACTACTGACCACCATCACCACGCACAAGGGACTGTTCGTTTATAACAGGTGCCCGTTTGTCATTCGATCAGCGGCCGCAATTTTTCAACGAAACATGGAAAGCCTGCTTAAATCCATTCCTGGAACGATCGTATTCCAGGACGACACCCTCATCACGGGTCGAGACACCGAGGAACACCTCCACAACCTGGAGGAGGTGCTACGCCGACTGGACCGGGTAGGCCTGTGACTAAAGAAGTCCAAGTGTGTGTTTTTGGCCCCAGGGGTCGAGTTTTTGAGTGGGAGGGTTGCCGCAGACGGGATCCGGCCTACCGAATCCAAAACGGAGGCGATTCGTAGTGCGCCCAGGCCCGGCAACACATCGGAGTTGCGTTCATTTTTGGGACTCTTGAACTATTTCAGGAACTTTCTGCCGAACTTAAGCACATTGTTGGAGCCACTACACGTGCTCCTGCGTAAGGGTTGCGATTGGTTTTGGGGGGACTGTCAGGAACGGGCGTTTAATCGGGCGCGGAACCTACTTTATTCTAATAAGCTATTGACCCTGTACAACCCCTGTAAGAAATTGGTTTTGACATGTGATGCATCATCCTATGGGGTTGGGTGCGTGTTGCAGCAGAGTAATGATGAGGGCCAACTCCAACCTGTGGCTTATGCCTCCAGGTCGCTCTCCCAAGCAGAAATGGTATATGGGATGGTTGAAAAGGAGGCACTCGCATGTGTCTGCGTGGTGAAAAAGATGCACCAGTACCTTTTTGGTAGAAGGTTCGAGTTAGAAACGGACCACAAGCCGTTAACATCCCTGTTGTCAGACAGCAAAGCTGTCAATGCCAATGTGTCAGCTCGCATACAGCGATGGGCTCTCACCCCGCTGCATATGACTACACCATTCGGCACCGGCCAGGCACCGAAAATTGTGCTGATGCGCTCAGCAGGCCACCACTGAGGGGGCAGTGGAGCAAAGCGCTGAGATGGTCATGGCTGTTGATGCTTTTGACAGCGCAGGCTCCCCCATCACAGCCCGCCAGATCAAAATCTGGACCAACAGAGATCCCCTCCGATCCTTGATTAAAAAATGTGTCCTGACTGGGGATTGGGCGCCCGCACATGGAGCATACCCTGAGGAGGTCAGACCGTTTCACAGACGGATGGATGAGCTCGCCATCCAAGCCGACTGCCTACTATGGGGCAGCCGGGTAGTCATGCCCCAGAAGGGAAGGGAAGCATTCATCAGGGAACTCCACAGCGAGCACCCAGGCATCGTGCTAATGAAGGCCATTGCCCGGTCACATGTATGGTGGCCAGGAATTGACTCAGACCTGGAACACTGTGTTCGTAGGTGCACGACATGTGCTCAGCTGGGTAATGCCCCCAGGGAGACCCCACTCAACCTCACGTAGACTATGCGGGCCCGTTCATGGGAAAAATGTTCCTCATTGTTGTTGATGCGTACTCGAAATGGATCGAGTGCATCATATTGAATTCGTGCACGACATCCACCACTGTGGAGAGTCTGCGTGCGGTCTTTGTGACCCACGGCTTGCCGGACATCCTGGTTAGCGACAACGGCCCGTGTTTCACTAGCTATGAATTCCGGGAGTTCATGTCGGGTAATGGCATCAAACATGTCAGGACAGCACCGTTCAAGCTGGCCTCCAATGGCCAGGCGGAACGTGCAATCCAAATCATAAAACAAGGCATGCTCTGGATTCAAGGACACTCCCTTCAATGCCGTCTATCGTGCCTCCTGCTGGCCTATAGATCCCGACCGCATTCGCTCACGGGAGTCCCGCCCGCGGAACTACTCATGAAACGTACACTAAAAACTCGGCTGTCCCTCATTCATCCAGTCCTGTCAGACATTGCTGAGGGCAAGTGCCAGTCCCAAAATGAGTGCCATGACCGTAACTCAAAGGGGAAATGTATAAAAATCGATGACCGTATATTTGTTCTTAATCATGCTTTGGGGCCCAAGTGGCTTGAGGGTACTGTAATTGGCAAAGAGGGGAATAGGGTCATAATGGTCAGACTTAACAATGGGACAGATATGCCGCAAGCATCTGGACCAAGTAAAAAAAAGGTTCAGCATGGACACTGAGGAACCTGAGGAAGATCATGAGATGCTGCCCACACCACCGCCAGTGAATGAGCAACAAAAACCGTCAGCAGCATGCACAGTCCCTGCGGCCAGCCCAGACGAGCCGGAATCACCACAGGTAACAGAGACGCATGCCAAGCCCCAACTGCGGCGCTCCAGGAGAGAGTATCGACCGCCCGAAAGACTTAATCTTTGACCCCACAAGACGGTGGGGGGTGGGGGGGGGGGCGGATGTGGGAGGTAATGTCATGTATGTATGTATGTAACCTTCATGTAACTGTAACCTTCATGTAACAACACTGCGTACAATATACACCTAAGAAATGCACACCTTGACCACAGGGGGTGAACTTGTGGGAGACACTCCTAGCCTGGTCTTTCAGGTATAAAAGGGGAAGCTCCACCCACCTTCATCACTTCTTGGTCCTGTGAATAAAGGCAAAGTCACAGAGTGTGCCTTGTGTAAGGACACAACAGAGAGAAGGAGAGAAGGAGAGAAGGAGAGAAGGAGAGAAGGAGAGAAGGAGCTGCTACAGAGGTGGAGAGAGAGGAGAAACAAGTTGCAAAATAACATCAACATCA